>NW_024581137.1:28176965-28314096 GCF_017639235.1 Corvus kubaryi | reverse complement strand
GTCTTTTGTATGTCTTATTTAATAAGATACATGAGTCCTTCAGTTGTGCACTGATTGTTACAGTTTAATTCTCCTAATTTTAGCCAGTGTGACACAATGACTAGGAAGAAGGTGCACTGGATTAATGTTTTAGGAGATGTTACTTATTTACACATTTATTAGCTCTTATGTCTCTTGATTCATTGATATTTAAACCTATGAGGGACTACTGTGATCCTATAGATGGATTTCTTGCAGAACATAATCTATAAACCCAGTAATTCATGTCTCAAATCAGTAAACTCTGTTTGAGGTACATCTTTCAGAGCGAGGGCCTTGCCATATTCATTCTTCTCCCCTTTACCTGTTCCTGTTGCTTCCCTTTCTTTTTCCTCTGAAAAAGTGTCTATTTTCATCCTACAACTCCTAGCAACCCTTTTTCTTAAATCGCTCACAAATCCCAAATGCCATATATTAGATACTGTGTACGACAGTCATAGATATGCTTATTTTTTGAGCACCTGCTCTGTACCAACTCTGACCTGTTCCTGACATGGCAGTGGTAATTTTGCTCCTGCATTGGACATAGACACACTACACATAAAGACTGTGGTTCTGTGATATAGTTTGTCATATGTACAGGAGGCAGAAAGGCGGGTGGAGAGTTACCATGACCTGTCTTGAATAGCTCTTCTAAGTGCTCTTGTTACTGCCACAGCCACAGAAATCTTGCCAAAGGGGGAGACCCCAGGGAGATAATGTTACAGAAGTCTTTATGTACCTTTCTGACTAGAACAGATGAATAGCTGACATCTTTTTGTGGAGGAACGCCGGGGTGTTATCAGGGAGGCAGGAAACATTGTCAGTATAGAGCAGAACTTGATCAGAATAGAAAACGGATATATTCCCAACCTTCCCTTATGTGTGAGCACCTTCTAAGGCACCAGCAGCAATCAGTCTCTATAGAGAGATTTAATTGGGATATACAAATAATGACCTAGAAATACATTAATCTTTAGATACAAAGGAGCCAGATCTTCTGGGAAAGAGAGAATAAAGCTGGTAGGAAGTGGAAGAGACCTTTAATTATGCATTTTAAGGAAACAATCATCCATAGCCTCCCTTGGACCTATCTGGTCTCCTTTCTATCTTGAGGCCTATCTTCCATTCTTTCCTCCCAAGGCCTAGCTATTCATTGTCCTTTACAGCACACAAGCCACATGACTCCACTCTGCAACAGCCACAGAGGAATTCCAATCTGTCCCAAGCTTCTGAAGAGTCCTTGCTCTGGCTTCAGCCTCTGGACTTGCTCTGGGAAAGGTCCAGATCTGTCCTTACTTCCTTCCAAATATTTCACTGAACCCAAGGGCCGAGATTTGAGATCAAGACAGCATCCTTTCAAGATATGTAAGATATTCTTCTGCGTTAAGCACTGAAAAGTTAGCCAAAGACTGGAGGAGCATGGCAACCGCCCTGTGATCTCTAAAGAAAGCTGTATAGAAAACTACTCTCGATCCCTTGAAGGAGAAATGTGGCATGTCCCCTTACCCTTGGTGCAACAGAAACAAAGAGAATACTGTTGAAACAAAGAGAATACTGTTGAACCAAATACACCATAATATAAGCTAGTTCTCCATCAGAATGCTATATTTACTATGTGCACTACATATGTGCATATATATTTATATAAACAATATATATATATGTACCATACTTACTGTATTTACTATGTTTTAAATTATTATATGGTTTTAATATTTAATGAAATATGATTTTTCATCCTATGTCCAAACCATTCTGGTCTTTCCCTTTTGCGTGTGAAATGGTGTTTATAAATTCCTAATGAATGCTCTGTGAAGAATGCAACAAACATTACAGCTGCTTTCAACTATAGATTCCCTGAGTGAAGTGTATTGAGCTGCACTTTTCTCTGACTGTTGGAGCACTGCAGTGTTGCAAGAGGAAAATACAGGATTTATCCATGAAAATCAGATGTTATAGCAACAGAAGAAATTATGATAATGTGAATAATTAACAAATTGTACTTCTCACACCTTTATCTCAAGATTTTACACTTAGGGAGACTTTATGATCCAGCCACGCATAACATCTGCAAATGACACAACCAGTTCATATGAACAATGCTGATACTGAATTTATTGTAAGCTGGACATGGTGAAATGAATGACTTGAGTGATTCAAGAAACTACGGTAAATGATTTATGCCTTCTCTTCATTAGCAACTTTTAAAAATTTTTCTTGCAAGATTTTATCTCATTACTTTGTACTTATTGAGAATTGTCATTAGACGATCCCAAAGTTCTGAGACTGAACATGCCGAAGAGAGAAAAACTTTACTGTTTTTTTAATAAACTACAATTGAGGTTGAATTAATGGCCAAATCAGTGAAAAAGCAGAGAGTCAGACCCACTGGGCATCTGGGCTGAGTGCATCTGAGCTCAGATATAACCACCTGCCTGGAATTACTTGAAAGGGCTTGCTACATTGAAGACTTTTCTCATTTGAGTTATCCCTTTCTAAGCTTTCTAAAACACAGTCTAAGGTAGCTTAGCTAAAAGATGTTGTATTTATAAGAAGAGAACAAAGGAAACTTGTATTTAGGTGTTATTTCAGCCACCCTTAGAAGTAGTATTATGCCACCTGAAATAGATATAAAGATAGATAGATAGATAGATAGATAGATAGATAGATAGATAGATAGAAAATTGGGATCTAGTATTGAAGACAGCGGAGACGCAGCTAACAAATTGTGCATCTGGTCTCTACAGAGTCAAGTGCAATTTGGCACCCTGCAGGAATACCACCTTCTGAATAGACAGATGTGAAACCAGAAGTTTTATCAAGCCTAACCGTCGTATGTGATTATATTAATCTTGCTTATAACATTGGACTTTAAAGACAAGATTCCCAGGTTAAAATTAAGCTTATTCCATTTTCCTCTAAATTGTTCCTAAAACATTAATGTAGTAGACAAAGTCAGGGATAAGGTGCTGAAGAATGCTGCATATATCTGTAAAAATTATGTCTGCACGAAAAGGAAATTCAGGAAATTTCTGTGTATTAATGTAAAACCATGCAGCATATCCATGATGCTGCATTTTATGGATATGTTTAAAAGAAAGATGAAAGAAAGAAAATTGTTTTTCTGCAACCAGAAGAGAAATTCAGTTTCCTGTTTACACACTATAAAACAGTTAATGAATACAGAAACTTAATGGCTCTGTTAACCCAGCACAGAATTATGGTACATCCAGATTTCCCTGACTTCTGTATTTTTTTCAACATCAAATATCGAAAGATCTTTAAAGCTTATTGTCTTGGAGATATTAATAATCCTCCAAACCTATATAGATGTGTCAATCCATGATGTAGGGCCCACATAAAATGTGCAGGATCAGATGCTCTTAACCACTGCACCCACTGGCAGGTGTAGGAGTTTAAATTTACAAGTGTTTTCAAGGCAGAATATGTATATTCCTTTGTTATAACCAGGATATTACATTATTTTTCCCTCATACAAGGACACAAGCTTGTGTCATATTTATGTTGAACTCATTTGGGAACCAGGAAGTTGGAATTTGAAAGGTTTTCATTCAGACTGTATGTTGAATTTAACTGTGTTAGACTGGTAGTCCCCTGGTTTCCACTCTGGTCTGCCTTTAAAAGCAGAGACAGCCACTGCTTCCTCCTTTGCTGTGCCTGTCAGGGAGGTGGTAAGAGAAGTATGGTAGCTCTGCACGCAAAGTTACAACCTCTGACACTGTTGTAAAACTAGGACTTTTATGCTGGTTTTATGGACCTGGTCATGAATATGAAAACAGAAGCCTGGATTTTGGCATCTAGTTTATTAATCCCTTTGCTTTAGGTTTCAGATTCCCTATGCAGTGTGGTGGGCAGCATGGCAGTCCAATAAATCATATTGACATCATGCAACTGAGAAAAAGGCAATGCCTAATAAAAGTCTTAAATGTCACCCCTTTCCAGAGCTGAAGGTTAAAGCTGAGTTCAAGTTGACAGCTCTGAGTACTGAGAACCAACACCCTGTGTGCTGTACAACCACAGCCTTATTCAATTCTCATCTCACTTCCATTTAAAATCTTTCCATGCATATATATATGGTTACATGTGTATCCTACTTTAAATTTAATGAGTGAACTATGTAGTTTGCAATTGACACTATTGCCATCCCTGGAGTTCTTCATCAGCTTTTTTTTTAAGTCTAAGCTATTTCGTGAAGCCTGCTATTTCTCAAGACCCTGAAATCTTAACATTGATTTTAATCAAGAAATTCCACATCATATAATTCCACAGAATTATTACTGTTTTCACTAAGACGAGTTCTTTGCAGAATAGTAATATTCAGACTCCATGGTTTAAATCCCTACCTTAATAACTGTTAGACACAAAAATTTCTAAATGTGTTTCTATGGAGACCTGAAAGGAAGAAGACACAATTTATAATCCTGGTAAGTGCAAGTCTTCAGTTTTCAGATCTGCATAAAGGTGCCAGTTTGGATAAGCTCTTTCATTCTTAAATGTTATTTTATTCTTATCTGACATCCAGTTTTTCATATACAGAGGAATTTTATGTTTGATAAATAGTAGACAACAAGAGGATGACACAACCAAAGAGATGTTAGGGAATGTTTTTCAAACAAGTCAGGGACTTTAGAAGTGTAGAAAGTGTCTAGGCTGTTCTGACTGCAGAAAATAAAAAGCATTACAATTTAAATTACATCATTCTGTTTTATTCACTCTTTGGGTATGTTGAACATCAATAATTCTTTTTCTTTAACTTTTCCTCCTAAGTTACCCTGAGTTTGTCTTGGGTTTTTTTACAGGGAGTTTTACGAACCCCACCCGTAAAAGAGAGATCTGTCAGTAGCATGGCCTCTACCCAGCACTATTGCACCAAGAGAATATGGGTTATATGCATGTGATCCATCAGCTATGTAAGTGACTATACTCCAGACCTATTTATTCAGAATCTTCCATCAAGATACATCATTCTTTTGAGTACATTTGGGGGGAGAAAATGCAGAGAGAAAGAAAACCAAACAGTAACACTTTCTCTAAACAAAACAGTACCCTAAGGACCTTTGGTTGGACCCTTTAATTTGGTCCATTGCCAACACCTTTGATTTCCTTTATCTCTTGAGCTGATCCACTCAATCAGTCTTATTTGGGACAGAGCTCAACAGGCTATGTGAGGTTTGGTTCAATTCTGCTTGAAGAGTTAACTACAGATTGATTCAGCAATTCTGTACAAAGTATACATTTACCAGCTTACCTGTACCCACACATGGAGTATCTCACTGACTAATAGGCTATAACATTTTGTTTTTCTATTTATGGAATACCCTATGGAATAGATGTGAGATTCATAACTCAATGCTCCTGTCATGGTGCAAAAGGAGAATTCCCACTGCAGGGCTGGCTGACTGCATGTCCCAGGCTCTGACTCTCTGCCCTCAGCAGATCTCCAGCTCTGCTCTGAGTAAAACCAGCAGATATCACATAAGTGTTATATTCTGTTAAGCATCATCCAATAAAAGTATTTCTCTTACTTGTATTGGGCTTGTATATGCTTGGCTTTCGTATTCACAGCCTGTTTTTAGTTCTTGCTTTATTGTTTGATGCAAATAAAGCAATCTTTTTAAAAAATAATAAAAATTATATAAACTTATTTCACAAGGGCAGAAAAAGGGAAAACAATTCCACAAAAGTAATTTTTTTGTCATAAAAGTCAGGGTTCTGTCAAATATCTACTGGTATTTATAGTCAAGTCTTTGCACCCAAAATTATGAAATACATTGAATAAAGAAAAGTACAGAGTGAAATTAATAAACTTATTCAAAGAAAATGTTTAGTATACAGAACCTTCATGTCTATAAAAAGATTTACACTTCAACACTAAAGATGATTATTTTATTAAAGAGTTGTACTTTGCCTTCATTGTTTTTGAAGGATATTTGCTTTCCAAGTTCTTAGATTTATAGACGCCATCATCATTCCTGCAGTGTGTGTCTTCTGGTAAGGCTGTGTTAAGCATGCTCTGCTAATGTATATGCCTCACAGGACTCTTCAGTCTAGACTGGAATTCAGCAATTATTCTCTTTTAGGAAGGGATTTAAACTGAGGCCTTTGAGTAAAACCAAACACTTTGAATAATTTTAAATGCTGTGGCATGGAGGTGAACATGCTTGCATTTCAAGAGGGCTGGAGACTGGACATGTGGCTCTGTGCTGCCACAGGGCAGTGTTGCCAGGGAATTACAACCCACAAGACTGCATCAGCTGTACCACTGCTTGGAACCCCAAAGTGAACTCCATAGTCTACCAAGACACAGTTCTCTTTTTGTTTTCTTTTATGCTCTTAAAATGACTTGCAGATGTGTTGGCAGTCACAACTCTTGCGGAAGGCAGTTGGGATTGCAAGTGCTCATCTCAAAGTGATTAAAGATCAGATTTATGTAAAATGTAAATATTTCATAACCTATCTGTCATCCCATTCTGAAGTGAAAAGAAGTGTAACAGCTGACTAAAAGCTTCGGTTTGATATTTAGAAGAGAATAGCTCCTATAGTTGTATAAGGGGTTTTTTTGTTTTGTTTGAGATCTATTATTTTAACTCTGTCTATTTGATAATCTGTATGACTTAATCAATACAATTCTTGAATTAGTTATGTGACTGTTATGGCAGATGCAGTTCTTTTGCCACATTAGCAAGAGCTCAAAAATGGTTTTGTTTTGGTTGAGGACTGCAGTCAGCCCAATGAGGCAGCACTTCTGCTAATGTGCTCTCATGAGTTTTTCTGTCAAGCCACACAGGAATAGAACTGCTTTTCCTTCTCAGGAGAAAAAAGCTGGCCAGCATCTGTGTGGGTGAAACTAGTCAATGGGTCCCTCTTGCCCACAGTTGTTTTTCCTTCCTACAGTTCTTTAGCCATAGGAGGAAATGATTGGGTCCCTCCTAGTCAGGTCACATTACAGCTCTGAATATGCTTTCCTGGGAAACCTCTTTTTTTTCCAGGTGTGCTAATAAAACTTGGGTTTAGGCAGGTGTGTTTAGAAACTGGGGTTGTCTATGTACATTGTCTTTCTTTTTAGATATCTGCTTTACTGGACTTGGAAATTCTACCAGTCAGAGAGGTTTATCCTTGAATAGTCTCATTAGGAGTCACTAAAGAGCGTGTTACTTTGATATGAGGTGAGTACTGCTCTTTATTTTTGTATAACCCTTCAATTTCTAGATCCTAGATTTTAGTATCTAAAGAACTGGGCATTTAAATACAGCATTTACTGTCAAGAATACTTTTTATTACATGAAGTAGCCCTCACATATGGTAAACTTTCCTGAAATATTTGTCTGGAAAAACTTACTCTTTCTTGTAGGATTTAAAATTGCATTCACATTTGAAGGTTTGACCCTGCCTTCATTTAATCAATTTCTGGTATCTATTAGAAATATCGTTCTCTCAATCATTGTACCATCCATGCTAAAGCAGATTGATTACTTTATTATCACTTATTTCTTATGTCCCTCTGTAGAATAAGAACTGTTTTCAGGATGAAATATTTCTTTGAATAGCATGTAATAAAAGGAAAACAATAAAATCAGAATTCATAAACTTTGAGAAAGTACATAATTTAATTTAATTTGAACTAATTATCCCTAGAAAAAATTGCACTAATTTTATAGCTTTATCCATGGTTTTTGCTTTTGTTGTGACTAAACATGTGGCGGTGATATAAATTGTCTCTCTTTTAATTTAAAAGAGCATTACACTGTTCTGCAAAGGAGCTAGATAAAGTTAGGGAGAGGACTTTTTTGTCTTAAATGAGTATTTTAAAATACTCAAATGAGTATTTAAAACTTCAGCAAAATATCAGGCAAGCAGGGGGAAAATAGTCTTAGACAACACTTTAAAAGGAAAACCTACAAAAGTAATAGTTTATAAGGAAGATAGGTTCAAAGACACCACTGGGTTCCAAGACAAGATTGGGAGTCTTGGATTTACTTCTTGCTCCAAAGAGAACTGTTTGTGTAGTTTAGTTGTTCAGCTTCTGTTTACATTAGCATGACTGTACTACTTGATCTACCAGTGTAAGAACCTTAAGATAGGCCAAAATAGAATTAACTCTCTTTTAGGCCACTTTTCCTATTAAACATCATGAGAACAGACCTATTATAGCTGAAAATCAGATCTCCCTGCTTTCATTTTTCCATTTCAAGAATAAATGGAATGGAAAATAAGCAGAGATGCGGCTTTGGAAAATCAATTATTTGGATCTCCTCAATAAAAATTTGTTTGATTTTTCACAGAGGAAACCTGTGAGAATATTATAGGTGCTATGTTTATAGTTTCTTCAGTCAGTTTATCATTTACTTTTGGTGGGTTTTTTGCTATGTTTTTGGAGGGTGGGTGTTGTAGAATTTTTAGGCCATGTAGTCAAAGGCAATAATTCCTTAGCATTTCTGAGACTGGTTTTGGAAAAATAAATTTCTTGCTAGAGGGAAAATGAACTAATGGGCAGCAACAGTGTTTAGCTTTTGCTTTATTTGTTGCCAGTTCATTAGTACACTTAAAATATCAGTAGTCTGGGGTGGTTTTTTTGCTAATCTTTGGTTGGATTTTGGGTACTGGTTTGTGGCTTTTTCCTCTGGACCAGAAAATTCTGCTGTTTCTAGTGCTCTTCTCTTTAATTTTGCTAATAAAAATCCCTGCCTTTTGTAGAAGCCTACAATTTTCTTTCCTCTTACTACAATTTCAATTGCCTAAAACTCAACAATCAATTCTCTTAACATAAATGTACAGGAGATTCAACAGAATACAAGAAACCATATCTTGTTTTTCTTTATATCCCTTATTCCAAACCCAGGAATATCTAGGGGAAGGTAAGGTGCAATCCATTGATAAGGAAGTCCTGTGTTCAGCTCTGGGCCCCTGGCGTAAGAACCTGGACCTGTTGGAGTGAGTCCAGAGGAGGGCCACGAAGATGACTGGAGAGATGGAGCACCTCTCTGTGAAGACTGAGAGAGCTGGGGTTGTTCAGTTTGGCAAACAGAAGGCTCCAGGGAGACCTTATAGTTCCTTCCAGTACCTAAAGAGGACCTACAAGACAGCTGGAGAGAGACTTTTTACAAGAGCATGGAGTGACAAGATAATGCTTTAAACTGAAAGAGGGTAAGTTTAGATTAGATAGAGGAAATTATTTACTGCGAGAGTGGTGAGGCACTGGAACTGCCCAGAGATGTTGTAGAGGCCTCATCCCTGGAAGTGTTCAAGGTCAGGTTGAATGGGGCCCCGTGCAACCTGATCTAGGCAATGGCATCCCTGCCTGTGGAAGGAGGTGGGGTGTGAGCTGGATGATCTTTAAAGTCCTTTCCAACCCAAACCATTCTATGATTTAAAAAATCTTATTAAAAGGAGTAGATGGAAGAGAAACAGACCACAGACAATTTTGGCTATGGTCTTGCCTGCTTGAGTATTAAAAGAAGAATTGTAGTGGATATGAAAAGTCTTATGGACTTACATTTTCTCAGCATGAGTTATTTGAAAATAATACAGCTTCCAATAAAAGTGCTACTTTTATATTATAACCTTAATGCCCACCTTCCTTCTGGCTTTTATTGTAACTTTCAAGGAATAAAATGCCAAGCACATTCTTCAGTTAGTAGCAACTGATTCATTGATGAGAAAATTCTTGGCGTTTAAAGCATCTGACAAACATCTTCACCCTATACTGTCTGCTGCTAATACGCTATTATTGGGTGTGTGCATGTGTGTAGGCATCTGTCTGTCTATCCAGACATAGATTATAGTGTATACCTTGGCATTTAAAGTTTTATCAGTCCACGTGTTTCACATGAAATCCAAGAAATTACATGCCTCAGAAAACTTCATAGAGAAGAGGTATTTGACATAAGACTGTTGTGACTTTTTCAGCACATCCAACAATTGACTACAGCACTTAATTTTCTTCTTAGGTATTAATATTACATTTGATATATTCCACACATTTGACATCAGTAGAAATTATATCTGTTAATCTGGTGAGAGCAAATTTAAGCCTATGGTACTTACAGTTAAAGACATAGCTTGGCAACAGAATTTACAACATGATAAGCAAGGAGTAGGTTGTATTATTTATCCCATTTAACCTATTATTTTCCTACTCTACTGAGGCAAATAAGTGCATTTTGTTAGTTAGAAAATCACTCTCCTTCAGGTTTATTCTTCTTTAAACTGTATGCATTTTGTTTTTTCCTTTTCTCACTCTTAACTTATACCCTAGGCTCTAGTATTCTAATCTAATATATTCTAAGACAATTTAGGATTTCTAGTAACTATAGAGATTATGTACTACACACACCTAACAATATGAGTATGATTATCAGTTACAGTATGGTCTGTAGGCAGCTGAAGGTAGAGGAATTCAGTCTCTTCATTCAAATGGATTCTGGATCAAGAACTTAACTTTTGAACAAGAAAGAAGATAAGATTACTGGCAAAACTCCTTCAGCAATTTGTCATTAATTTGTAGCTGGAGGTCATAACTTCCTTGCTAGACAGATTGAAAGGACAGTGTTTGAAAGAACAGTTTTACCAGTGGTTGCTTCACTGTGAGATCTGTGACAGGAGTTATTTCCTATTCCAAATGTCTGCAAAGGCTAAGTTTCCCAGGCAATAACTAGGGAACACTGAGTGTTTATAGGGAACTTCTGTGTCTGGTGTCCCTTATGAAAATCAATTATATCCAAGCAAAATCTTTCTTGTCCAAGGGAAAAGAAAAAAAAGGGAGGCTAATTATAGATACATCTACAAGGATTTTAGTATATGTTTGCTTACAAAATGGCTCTTTCCAGTTAAAGAGAGAGAATTGCACAGAGTTTTTAAAATCAAACATGTATGTATATCTCCTGAAAAATTCAGGAAAATCTGGAGAACAGTAAATTCTATTCAGTTTTGATTGACCAAGAACCGTGTGCCCTTGCACAGTTTAAGAAATCCTCTTTTCTAGAGTTTGATTATTAAGGGAAAAAAACCCAAACAACCAAACCAGATTTCCAACTGACTTGCAGGTTTCCTTCTGTTCTACTCATGCCTCCTGCCTCTCTAATTTTTTTTAAAAATCGGAGGATTAAACTCAGAGTTTTTTGATTTGATTTTCTTTTTTTGTTTGTTTGGCTTTCTTTGTATTTTGATTGGAATTCAGGTCTTTGTTCACATCCTTGCAAATTAAAACGTGATAGTTATCACTACTAGCTAAATGTGACAACAAGATTTTAGGTCATTTTTTTTAGACCCTTTTTGATGACCTGATTATCCAATGAGACCATTCCACTATGGTTTTCCTAAAAGCCTAGCAGGAGGTGTGCACGAGAGATAAAAGCTTTGACTGCTGTAGTGAGGCTCTGGTGAATATCTTGTTACAATAATAGCTACTGAAACACTTGTTCTAGTTTTTACACATGCATCTCACTTCTCCAGCTTATCCCATAAATGGTCCAGCTGTCCCTGCCTCAGTCCCCTGACAACCTGAAAGTTTAAATGAACACAGACGATGCATGTGGAACAGAGACCACAGATTGTGCATTCTTAAAAAGTCACAAGAAAACTGAAAGAGGTGTTCTCCTAAGCACAGTTTCTCGTGACACACAGCTGGCAACTCTGAGGTAGCATATGCCTCATGCAACAGTGAATGTCTCTATTTATGGATGTACAGAACAGGACAACTCGAACACAGAAAAGGCAGTTCACAGAAGTATTGTCACTATGCCGATAGTGCCTCTAAGAGGAAGGACTACACAATCCACATGAAGTTCAGGAGCCTCTTCAAGTTAATGAGTAATTAAGGGAAAAGTTAACAAGCCTCAGGGAAATTGACCATTTCAATTATGACCATGCAAACTGCAAAAGACCCTGAAAAATAGTAATATTTTAATGTAAGGGATACGGAACTTGGGATAAATTTGGGAAGCTTTTTCAGTCACACAGAAAATGATGTGTATGAGGTTTGAAAATTACATTGAAAGACCATGTTAAAAAAAATTATGGCGACAGAAGGGAACCGTGGACAGAGGGAACAACAAAGCAACCAAATATCTTTCTGGAGATGTCTTTCAGGAAACAAGCTTTTGAATATCATAAAATGAATGTTATTAAACTAATTAAGTTATCAACAGTGTTTCTTTCGAGTGTTTTTTCCTGTTTTTCCTTTCATGCCGGATTAAGAATTGGGACAAAAGGAAGATGTATGGGTAAGAAAGACACACAATGAATAAATATTCTTTCTGTGAACTCTGCAAAATACCATGAATTGTGACATATAGAGTCATCACAGAACTAAACAATTTCCTGCCACTTTTGCACAGGCTGGATTGTTGATTCTTGAAAAAAAAAAACTATTACAAATAAGCAGCAATGTGATGAGGAATGTAGAGATCACTTACATCAGCAAGTTCTAGGTGCTATGTGCTTTACCCAGGTCAAATTTTGTACTGTGAGGAAACTTATTCAGGCAAATCTCCACTTACCAATATGGATTTAGAATTAGGCAAAATAAAACAAAAGAAAAATAGGAGTTCATTTGAGCTGATTCTTTCCTTAAATTTTTTTTTTCCTTTCTAGCTCTTCCAGGTACATTGTCACCTTTTGCTTAAAGAAGTTGTTACTCTGATCTAAACCACCTATTTCACATACTTGTATGTAGATACAAGCTATAGAAACAGAGAGGACTTAATAAAAATAAAAGGAAAAAGAAGGTCAGTTCTATTTTGCAACCAGATTTTAGCACATAGCAAATTTAAAAGATCCAACGATGAATTTCCTTCTCGACTGACATTGATGGTGAGGGATTTCATTCTGCATAAGAAATGAGGAATTGCTCACTTCTTCCTTGCTTACTTATGGTTACACAGAATTTCCTGAAATGTAAATATTGAAATATCTAAATTCATAACTAAGGGCCTGTGATTGCCTGTAACTTCCAAGAAGATATGTGTCATGGGAGACCACCATTCCTTTTTACATGGATGAAGGCCAGCAGTAGTCTTGCCTTTTAAAGTGTTCTGGAACACTTCACACTTGTATCAGCTGACATTAATCCTCTGTTTGTACAAGAAATATCACAACCATGTGGGAAACATTCACTGGCCCAAGCAGCAAAGAATTTGAAAATACCATACCCAGTGTGTCAGTGATTTATGTTAGTGGGAGGAAACACAGGCATTAAATCAAGATATATGTGTGCAAGCTTCATTTTACTGTATATTTGGCCTTGTTATGAAGTTATTTATAGGTATAATTTACTTAACTAGTGCTTCTGTGTCGGGCTCCTGTTTCAAGAATTCATCAAAAATTCATCATGTGGTCTGTTCAATAATATATACTTTAAAATGGAAAGCAACAAACTATAAATGACAGAGGAGGGAAAGAAAACACATGCTGCTAGATATTCATTTTTAATGGATATGAATCACAGAAGTGAGTGCAGGTAAAATAAATGGGAACACTGGTTTGCAAGATAGCAAACAGAAAGAATTTAAAGATGTTTGTCTTTCATAATTTCTGAATATCTCCATTACCAAAATTTAATGGAGGGAGGTGCTTTTACTACACTCATCAGGAAGCTTAGATTCAGATCATTCTGTCATGCTGCAAATTGTACTGCATTGCACAGGTCCCTGCTTGGTATAAAGGGCCCTGATATCTGAGTTCATAAAAACTCATGGGGAGGATTGGACCCTTGAAAGTCATTGCTTCTGAACTGTTACCTTTGCTTTGCTGCAGAGGTTCAGTCCTGCATTTCCAGCCTGGTCCTAGGCAACATCACAGAGATGGTGAAAGGGTTTGGATACGCTGTTTATTGCTGATCTTTGCATACCCTCACTACCTGAAAGAAAAATCTTCCCTGAAACCAGCACAAATGTGCTGTGAGCAGTGAATAGGGTGCGTTCTCAGACTTGTAGTTTTTGGGTATGTATCTAGCAAGTATTGAGTAAGAGGAGACAGCACTGGGCAAATAGGGAAATGGGATTTGGAAAAAACCTTCTTGCATAACCTTTGATTCATCCTTACAATAAAACTGTGTTCATGTCATTGTTAGTGACAAGAAGATGTGTGTAATCCTTGTGGGATTTATCTGCTGGGGAGTCTTAATCACTTCTCCCTGCAGGCTAGTGAAGGGCTCATGTCAGCAGTCAGAGTGCAGACAGCGATGCTCAAACGAAAACTTCTTAAAGTCTTCCTGGCAAGAGTTCTTATTTTGATTTCAGTTACTGTCAAAAGCACTGCAAAGTCCCCAGGCATTTCTTGAAGTAATGAAGTGGAAGATTTCTCCCAGAGGAAGATGGACAAAGTTAGAGAGACCCATATTGCCTTGCATTAGCAGTGCCAGAGTCTCAGGAGAGCCCTATGCAGTGCTTTCCAAACAGCGTCTGAAACTGCAGCAAGTAATTGCATGTCAGAGAGCCTTATAAAACGGTGAGATGGACAGAAAGGCTCTTTGTGAAGGTAACCAGCATTTTTACGCTTGGAAGAAATTTGGTTTTTCTACTTTATGGATCCATGATCAAAAGATTTGCAGACCCCATACATAAACATTTCTCAAAACATTCAAGTTCAGTTGTGATGTAGAATTGAGAACCACATTTCCTGTAAAGTATTTGTCTAAGCTATTCCAGAAGCTTAAAAATGAGCTGAGATTTCTCTTGCTGAAATCCAGGTGTGGTTGTCCTCCTTGCTGTTAAATACCAACATAGAGATGTGAGCCCCGTGGTCCGAAGGAGTTCTAAGACAACATGTGAGCCTGGACCTCTGTCTGCTTTGGTTTCCCTCTTACTGCCAGAGTCCAAGTCAGTATTTCTGCTCTTTTAAAGCCATTTCTTATATTTATTCCTAATAGAAGAACTTATCACCCTTCTCTCTTTTACTTCTTCTCTCAAATTTTTCTGAGGTGGGCACAGGCTCTGGGGAGCTGTGAAACCTCCCTTTGGTCAATCAGACAAATAGGTCTGATAATTTTAACAACATTTCTGAGTCATAAATTAGGTAAATGTACATGCTTTTCCATGGACAATTTTGAGTTTAGCATGGTCTGTTGACACAAAATGTTGGGATTTACTGAATTAGAGAATGGAAATAATTAGAACAGAAATAATCAGAACTGCAATGAGAAATGTCATCCTGTTGGGGCTTAGCACAAAACTTCAGTATGGCTTTTTCTACAGAGTCCTTCATATGCAGTTGCATAAGTGAACTTGTTTAACTTGTTTATAGAACTGGACTACAGAAAGTAAGGAGTTAATAGTAGAATCAAATATTTGAAGTTTTTAAGTGATAAAGAGGAGAAATTATATACTTTAGATAGTAAAATATACCTAAGTGACATACTCTTGATGGAAAGGCAGTCCTCAAAGAGTTGTTTCTCCCCAGAATTATACAGTGAGCTATTAGACTGAATTCAGGAAAACTTATAAATATAGTGCTAAACAAGACTTCTTACCAGGAGTTTAAGAAACCTTTAATATTAGGCTCAGAAGTGTGGGGGGTTTTGCCATCTGTAGTATTTCTAGGATGTCTGTTTTGTTTTCAATCTCTTCCTGGATCTTCTCTCGAAGTGCTGGGGAAGTATTTGTAGCAGTTTCAAAGTTCAGATAAAGAAGGGTTTTTTCCTCATGGGAAAAGTCATCCTTTCTGTTATGGAGACGAAAATGTACATCAGGGTCCCTAACACTTTGATACTTTATGTTACTCCTTCCCCATGCCCCTTATCAGGGTGGATTTTGTTAAGTAGCAACAGTAATGAAGAAGAGTCCATCAGATTCTTAATTTGGCTCCCAGATGAATCGGTCATTATCCCGTCTAAAACCAATGAATATTTGTCTTCCCTGGACGCCTGAAAATCACAGTCCTTGTGATTGTAATCATTATTGCTATCTTATCCTATTGTTACCTTATTGTTGTTGCCGTCTTAAATGCTCTTTTTCATTGACGTTTTATTTGTAGTGGTTACCCACAATGTACGATTTGCAATTAAACAATATCAAATGACTCAGTGCCTTCAGAAGAAAACATAGCTGATAGCATGGTTCTGATTTGTGTGATAAGTATTTTTATTAGAATTAGATTGCAGATTCCTCCTTTCCCTCATTCTCTTTAACCAATCAGAATAATTATGGGTGAATACAAGACAAAATATTTCTTTATCTTCCCTTGTAAGATAATTGTTCATAATGGTAAAAAAAGATTATTTGCATGTTTGCATAATGAAATGCAAATGAAGGCAGACTGAGTGCAAAGGGAGAGCAATGACAGCAGTGCACAGGGCTCCACATGAACATCAGGGTGGCTGGTGGACTCGCTAGGCTGAGTCAGAAAGCCATGAAATATCAGTATACCAATGCAAGAGCTGAACTCCCGTTCTGCTACAGCTATGTTTACATTTTAAGAGGCATTTATTAGGGTATAAAAACAAAAATGCCCACAGATTAGCTCTCCACAATTCATTGTAGGGGGGACAAAAATCCCTTTGTTTGGCTTTGTGTATTTAATCAGAATAATTAATAGGCCTGACAATTTAATTCTGTGTCATCATATTCTTATAAGAACCTCTACAATTCCTCATTTATCAAATTCTGCAGGAGAAGCAGAAATGTTGCAAAAATAGGCACAAAAGAAAACTTGACATCCACTGGGTGCTGAGGCACCTGAAATTTCAAGAAAAAAAGATGTAATACAAAAGTATGAAAAGCAGGCTGTTCCATCTTTAAGTTAAAGATTTTGTGCTGCACATGTGAAAGATTAGGAAGTAGATTGGACTCTTCCTGTGGTTCAGATTATTGGTGAGCAAAAATCATGAAGAGTAACAGGAGTTGGGGGATGTAATTGGATGATGTGGCTAGTATCAGCCCCTAGGAAAGGTATATCTCTTTGAAGCCACCATTGCCCTTCCTAAGGACACTTTTCCGGTTAAGAGAGACCAAACATTACCAAACACAGTCTAGAGACTCTCCCTAACCATCATACAGATCCAGTTTTCCAAAGTACCCTCAAATAATTACAGTTACTGTTATAATTCTATAA
Organism: Corvus kubaryi; assembly: GCF_017639235.1. Classification (NCBI taxonomy): domain Eukaryota; kingdom Metazoa; phylum Chordata; class Aves; order Passeriformes; family Corvidae; genus Corvus; species Corvus kubaryi. Next base: position 28,297,008 of record NW_024581137.1, on the reverse strand, counting down.
AAGTGACTTAAGCACTTTGAAGGTTAATGGTTAGTGAAAGACATTGGGACATGAAGTCTAACAAGGACATCATAATAATGATCATTTATTATACTGGGGTTTAAAAAAGCTGCTTTATACTGTACCTGACTACCCATAAGCAGAAATGCTGCACCACATTTGGTACAAGAGTTGTTCTTACCATATGGCACCCTGATGCTATGCATTTCCTTTGTAGGCACAGTATTAATATTCAAGTCCAAAAATTTATGAATTGTCTATAATTAATTTTAATTCTTACCAAAGTTATCTATAGTATTCAGTTGTCTTCCAAGGGATCAGGCATTAGGCATGCAGAGTTCACAACAGAGATCCTGTGACCACTTCCCTGGGGAGCCTGTTCCAGTGCCCCACTGCCTTCTGGATAAAGAACCTTTTCCTAATATCTAACCTAAATTTCCCCTGACACAGCTTCAGGCCATTCCCAAGTCCACTTATTTCTGCTCAGATCTGGTGTCTCTGCCAGTTGTTAGCAGTGACTCTCAAGTGAAGTGGCAGATCCTCCAGCATTTCAGATTTGAGAAATATGTCATAAATTTCTGGCAGCATTGTTTGTTTGGAGTAAAGGCCCTGTGAGACCCTGGGGCAACCTATTGTGTCTCACTACTGTTTGCAAGTGTTGGGTTTTGGGGGCTTTTATGGTGGATTTTTTGTTTATTAGTTTAGTTCTGTTTCCAAAGAATCATAACACTAGTTTCCTGCTTCTAGAACATTAAATCATACCAAAGAGTCTTTGTCTTGACTTTTATATCTTTTTATTCACTTTTTTCCTTACTAATCAGGAGTGCAAATATTTTAACAGATGAGAGGTTCTTACTGCAGATTTCTTTTAGCCAAAAGCAATAAATGCTATTTTGCAATTAAATCATGCTAAATACAGATCATACTTTGACTCTGCATTCTTTCTATTTAAGATTTCTATTCTTCTGTCATTTTCATTCTCTGCCAGAACATTGCCTACACATTATAGAGGGTGTGCTTATCCAAGCTATGCGCTGACATTTTAGGACCCAGTTTATCCATTTGGTGAATGCTAATGCATACCTGGACTTCACCCAGGGGGGAACGAAACAGCTCCTATTCTGAAGAAGCCTGACAAAGAAGTTACTCCTTCTTGAGGTTCCTTCCCTCTCTATTTTATGTCAGTACCAGAACTCTCAGGTTTCTATGGACTCCAGTGATTTCATGCTTCTCTCCTCTCCACAGAGCCTTATTTCACTGCACAAATTGTTTAGTCTTGTAGAGACAGTGCTCAAACTGATATATTCCTTCACTAGGCCTGTACATGTAGCTTTGCTGCAGAAAGATTTACTACTGCACTTTGAGGACACATCTACCAAGGCAGGTACAGTCTGGTTTCTAGGAACCAGCACATCATGCTGGATCAAATTTCAAAAGCTGAAAAGTGTGAAGTCTAGGACAAAAGCTTTTATTCAGAGTCAGGTGTAAATAACTTTCAGATTCTGAGACATCTTTGAGATGATAATCCCTAAGCATCTGGCTCTCCTTTTCCTTCCTCAGAGTAAGTACAGGACACCTGCTCCATCAGTGGCCGTCACAAATGTCAGAGCACTAAGCACACTTGCCTCCCCCTGTGTTTGGCTGCCTGGGCTTAACATGCACAGAGGTAATGATGCCCATGTCAAGCCTTGAACACTTTAGAATGCTCTGCCAAGATGCCTTGTGAGAGCTTTTTCTCCTTGTTTTAACTCCCCAGCCCACTTTGTTCAGAGACTGCTTTTGAGCTATGGTGCAGCCTTCTCTGTGGATGTTCTTTTATCTCCCTTGCTCTGATCCTCTTTTGGGGTTTAACTCCAGCTGGCAACTCAAGACCATGCAGCTTCTTGCTGTCTTCCCCTCCAATGGGATGGGGAAGAGAATCAGAAGGGCAAAAGTAAGAACTTGTGGGTTGAAATAAAGACCATTTAATGGGCAAAGCAAAGCAAGGAATTACTTCACTGCTTCCCATGGAGGGGCAGGTGTTCTGCCAGTCCTAGGGAAGCAGGTCTCACATAATAGCTACTTGGGAAGACAAATTCTGTCAACAAATCTTCCCCTTATCTTATTCTTCCCCCAGCTTTATTTGAGGACCATGACACCATATGGCATGGAATATTCCTTTGGTCACTTGGAGTCAGCTGTCCTGGCTGTTTCCTAATAACTGCTATGAAGAAAATTAACTACACCCCAGCCAAAACCAGCACAACACCATGATTCACTGATAACTTTCTGGCTTGTCCTCAGACCTCCCTATATGCTACATGCTACAGGAAAGAGGGTAGCATATGGGAATCTACATCATTTATATATAGAAGCAGACTGTCTGAAAGTCATACAGGTGCTATTAACGAATAGCATGAAAAGGTAGGTGGGTAAGATGGCGTCATCTGCCTTCTCCATGAGAAATCCAACAGCAGATTTGTAACTCCAGACTGGTTCCATAGTGGTCGGGGATCCAGGCGTCATTCTGGCACTGCTCCTGCCCTGGAGGATGAAACTGTGGGGTGTGGTGTGAGCTCACACTATAGCACAGATACCAGTTTCTCACCAGGACCTCTAATGCAGACATTTTTTTAATCTTGAAGCTCATTCCTTCTTGCTAAACATCCGATGTCAAGGAGGTTGGTACTAGATGATCTGGAAGGTCCCTTCCAACCCACATATTCTATGATTCCATGACCAGCTTCAGTGACTAGTATCCAAACTGGAAGAGACTAACTCTTACTACAGGTTTAAGACCTAGGGAGAGGATTATGGGGGAAAACTCTGAGATTTTTAAAAGCAATTTTTTACTGCCTATGCTCTAAAAATGCGTAGCTTCTAATTGTCATTTCTTATGCATAAGGAAAGTTGTTACTTCCTCACTTCTCACATATGCACACTCACACACTCTGCCACCCTGCTCCAATTCTTCAGGGAAATCTACAGTTAAAGTTGTCCCTGTGAGGAGCTGGACTAGGATGAAAAAGGAGAAATGTATTGTGTAGAGGTGCCTATCACAGACTTCTTTAAAAATCTAATATTTAGGAATATTATCAATTTAGCTGTTTGCAGGAGGGGGTTGTCTCTTTTAGCGAAGAAAATAAAAAAGTTACCAGCATTAAATTTAGTTGGGGTGCTGTGACATCTATCACAAGTCTATTCATTCCACAGCATAAATCCCATTCCCAAATCATTTTTGTCCTTCCTGGACTGGGTAGATATGATGAAATGCTTTCTGCCATCATGAGAACCGGTTAGTCCTTTCATAGCAGGACCTGTACATTCTGAAATGGAACATTTCTAGGAAAATGCTACAGCCTGCTATGGTTTGGAAGAATTACTGTGTACTCTTTTTTTTGTGATGCCTGCTAGTTAGAGGACAATGGCTTAGAGAATGAGGATTGCAAAAATATGTTGTGGGAACAGTTGGAACCAAAAAAAGCACAATCAGTGAAGTAAGGAGCTAACATCACAGCTGATTGTATCAAGAGCTGATGATAGACCTCAGTTCATCATATATTGCAGAAGTTCTGTAATTACACTGAAACAGTTGAGCAGGAGTAGCATTGAGCTAGGTCAGAAAATACTATTTCTTGTTCTCCTTGCACATATGTTAAATTTAATTCAAAACATTAAAACATTTTTTTTAAAGACTAGCAAAGAATTTGGAGAAGCCTCATAATGGTTTTAACTAGTTAACTATGAAGACACATTTAATCAAAGCGCTGTCTCAGGTAGACGTGAACTGCAGCCAGCAGGAGGACACAATGTGTTCAGTTTCCATGGAAATTTACTCAAAGGAAAAGGAAAGGTAAGCACTTCTTCTATAGATAAGGTAGTAAAATATTCTTTAAAATATTGTAAAGTCAACTAGTCTGCTATAAAAAAAAATGGAATGCAACAGAAATTTTGAAATTCCATACCTGTAAAAATAAGCAGTATGAATTTCTAGAGGCAAAAGAAGCAAGGGAAGAGTACAAAACTGTACCTGTTAATGAGTTTGCTTAGTAACAGGTGCAGTCTGCTGAGTGAACCAAAGCTGTCTTTACCAAAGTCCTATTTTTAGAAAGATCACTGCATTCTGCAAGCTCATCTATGACTTCACTAGTTAAATCAAAACATGATCTGGCCTGAAAAGAGTCAAAAATGATGATGATTTTTAGGAGTACATCTGCCAATATAAATGAGGGGCTTATGCTGTATTTTACTGATCATAATTTTATACTGGTGATATTTGGGTTTGTTTAAAAAGTCAGGAGTCAGTCTGAGAGTGAAAACAAGTGATCTTTAGTAAAGGACACAATCGCTGCTTGACTATATAAACAAAAGGGGGTTTTAATCATTTTATTCTAATCAGAGATATATGTATTTTTTGTACACTTAATATCAGTATATGTTTACTGATTTGTTTTGAAGGTCTATTCAGGCTTTTTTGTTGCCTATCTGCAGTCTGAAATACCCTAAGGGAATTAGAATTAAGTCTTTTGCAAACAAGGTCTGCATCAGCTCAGCTATTGGTCAGCATCATTCAGAAACATAAATACCTTCTTGGTAAATTAAACAGCATCAATCCAAATGCAAATGCTAAATTCCATAAGGACAAGCTGTAACAGGTGATTAATAAAACTCAGTTTAATTTCAGTGAATCACAGTCCTTCTGAAGTCACCTCTGCTGCCTGATGGCTGTACATTAAATTGCACATCTAATAGAAATCTGCCAGTGCCAGCATTGACGTATTTTAAAGGTAAATTCTTGTGAATATCTTGTTGAATAAAGGCCTTATCATGAAATTTTGATAGTTTGCACAAGTCTTGTTTCATGAAGCAAACAGGTAATTCCTGGTGATCTTAAGTCCATGGTACAAGCAGTATTGGTATAAGCCTTCCTTCACTACTTCTTTTCATTACTGAATCAAAGCAATCATTTATGCTCTATTTTCATTTCAACCCACTTATTTCCAACAAGGCTCACATGTGATAAACATCATAATTTCAGCTCTAAATGTTAACTCCTACTACTTTGTTGGCTGGAGGTTTGTTTGCCTCTCATTTTCTATCATATGAGTCCTTCATATGGGGCAAAGCTAACATAAATCCATAGTAAATAATTAGATATATAATATTCTTGCAGAGATTTTGCCATTTAGGTTAGCTACACTGGAAGTATACAAGGTCCTGAGATTTATGTAGTAATAATCTTTTGCTTTTAGGGTTTGATCCAGATTCCACCGAAGTTAATGCACATTTTGTCACACCCAGAGCAGTTGACTTAAGCCTTTAGGGGTGAACTTATTAAAATAAAAATAAAAATAATAATAAAAAATTAAAGGATCATCTTGCTTTTGTATTAAAGTAGTATCATATTAAGGAGATAATTAGGCTTGATGAAACTTTATGGGTTTGGCAGTCAAATGCAAGAACAATTTCAGAATAAAAACTCTATTTAAAAGACACACAAGATCATTGTTAGTCAAAGTAAAACAGTGCTAGGTTGAAGGAAAGGGCTGAGAGTTTGGCTGACTTCACTGGTTTTTTACCTTTTGGAAGGCACTGGAACTTGCACTAAAACAGGTCTCTCTCTACCTGAAAAATACTTTCATACAAACTTTTATAGTCATACTTTGCGACTGGACCTTTTCTTTTAGTCATACAGCAATTACAATATTAAGTAGATAAAAATAATGAATATCACATTGTTAGCATGTGTACCACATAGCAGATGTGTGAATTTGTGAAAGCATGGAGCATCCCTCATGCTAAAAAAGCATTTTATTTCATATTTACCCCAATGCTGAAATAAACTGCTGTGCAATTGTATGGCATTTGGCAAGCAAGAAGCAAAATCCCTACAATGCTGAGGATATCTTAGTTATGTTGCTACTATTTTTGATCATCCAGAATGTGTGTGTCATATTTATGCCTGAAATATTTCCTCTGAAGAACTAAACTGCTATTTTAATTACCTAATGCAAATTCCCCCCCAATCAAAAACATAAACAAACTAATCTCTCAGAAGCCGATAATGAGAACAAATCAATAATAGCATTGTAAAACAGTACTAGCTTCGGGAGACAGCTGCACAAGTAAATAGGTCCATTTGTTTTGAAATCCTTCCTGAACATCATGACTCATCTTCTGGTTCTATTTTGGGCTCTGTCGTATGTGTGTGTGGCTGAGGTCACACAAGCCAGTAATCCAAGCAACTGAAGCAGTGAGAGTTGTCAAAAAGAATAGTTTGTTATGTGGATTTGCTGTATAGAAATGTCTTTTTGTACTCTACCTGTTCATAAAAGGATATAAGCAATAGTCTACCTTGTCTGCAATGACTTAAATCTTCTTATGCAGAATTGGAATGAGCTTCAAATTCCTTCTCTAGGTAACATCAAATCTAACCCTATATTTCCAGGGAAATCAGGTAAAACCAGTTAAGAGGTTTTTTGATTTTATCTGGAAAGCAGCTTGGGAGGGGTCAGAGAAATAATATATATTTAAAGTAGAAATAGATTTCTAGGTTTAGATAGTAGCTTTTGCTGTAATAATGCCCTCAGGAAACTAAAATGGTCACTTTTTACCCATTCATCCTCTAATTAGGAAAAGTCAGTACATATGCACTTGATGAAAAGCATAATCATGAGTGTTTTTTAGCTTGGGTGTCAAATTTGAGGGCTGCAAAGAGTGCAGAAAAATGTTCACTGGCTGGGGCATCTGCACGGGGATGTCAGGCTGGAGCTTGTTCAGGGCACATGATGAGTCATCTGTGGCTGGCAGAGAGTGTTGCTCAGCAGGGTGAGCAAAGCCCCCTGGCCAGACTCTTACCCGCCTGCAGGGAGCAGATGTGCAGGGAAAGGAGGGAGAGGAGACATCCAGCATTCACATAGAAAATACTATGCTTTGTCCAGTTTTTAAGATTTTCATTTACCCTTTTGAGAGCTGGGAATACTGGTGTACTCTAATACAAACCTCTGTATGAAATGATGGTAGCTCTTAAAGTCAGTGAGAGGAATAAACCTCCACTAGTTTCAACAGAGTACTGTCACTGTGCACTCATCACTTCAAAATAATCCTTGGTTTTAGATTTGACAATTTTGGAATTCCAGGAACAGTATTGTGTTACAAACAGACACAAAGAAAAATAAAGCCTGTGAACCATACTATGCAGTAAAAATTCTGGGCAGTTTATGTCTGCCTCAGATCCGAAGTTTCAAAGAAAACTTGGTTGGCAGTTTGGTTTGGGGATTTTGTTGCTGCTACCACTGCTGATTACCTATTTAATTTTTGACTTCTTATTTTATTATTTTTTCTCCAAAGAATTCCAAAGCCTGTCACAGTATGGAGACTTACTAAATTTTCTAGCTTAATTGGGATGGGAGTGGGTGTTTTTTAAAACACTAAGACTTCAAGATCCATTAGGAAGCTTCTTTGGCCTCATCGCTAAACTTAATTATTTTCACCAGTGTCCTGGGAATAATGTCCAATGGGAAGAAAGTCATCTTATGGCTACAAACATCAGGCCCAGCACTCCATCTGCTTTCTGACCTGTTAGTTTCTCAGCACTTCTTCCAGTGATGCCTTTTCCTGGTCTTAAAGTCGAGAGTCAAACACAGTTTGAAGGGAAAAAGAGATTTTACTTTCATATTTATTTTAAGGATCCTTAGGTGCACTACATCCAGGTGGAATGCACCCCAATGCACACCACAATGCCCACCCCCAATAGATCTGGTATAACATTATAGGTCTTACTAATTAGCATATCTATCAAAGATTCCCCAATGAGAGGCTTGAATGAGCCCCTCCCTTCAAGGAACCTTCCCCTGGATGGTTCTATCTTAGTTTACAGAATGTGTTCTGGAGAGGACCTTGGGGGCTGGGGCACACTATCCTCTACCTACAAAGCTTTTATATGTTTCGTCTCCTGGCTGAAAAAACAAGTCCAAGAATGTACGCAAAAAGCACTAAGAATACAGAAGTTGTAAAAACATATAACAGGGGTATAAATGAAAAGGCAAAAAATCATCATGGCATCATCAGGACTTGCTGTAATGGACATCCTGATACTACCACAGCAAAGCTTTGAAAAAACAGAAATGATTGGCAACCAACAGTAAAATAACCAGTATAAGCTTTATGAAGAGTTCAGAACACAATGGCATCTGGACACCTCAGAGTCAGCAGATAATGTAGACAAAAAGGTATTTATCAAACAATAGCATAAAGTTCCTTATGTTTCTTTTTCTCTTATTACATGTAACCAGTACACTTTATGGTAGATGGCTTTAAAACCCTGCAAGAGTTTTTCAGACAAACTAATAAAGCAAGTGAAGGAACAGTGGTTATATTTTTCTATTCAACTGTCCAGAAAAGAGGTCTTTCCATTTCTTGAAGGAAAGGTGATATTTGCAGATTTATGCTCCACATAATCTCCCATCTCTGCCACATACAAGTGAATGTCTTCCAAATTCTGTGTAATTTGTCTCATATACAACAGTTACAAGAGACTCCAGTACCTAGAATAGTTCTGGAAATAAAGTTATCAAGGAGTCTGAACAGACAGCAAAACCTAGTAAATTCTAATTAGAACAACATATGTTGTTATTAAACTAGAGGTGCTAAACATACTCATGTTCATTCATCTGGAGGAAAGTGATCTCAGCAGCATAGCCAGCAGCATTCTAAGAAGGGAAATGTATGAAGTATCCAAATGATTATTAAGTTGTCTTCATTTTGTGGGTGTAGTACAGACATTAAATGCTGATGGAACAAGCACATTTGTCTTACGTTAAGTCAGCCGGGTAACCCCTTTCACCTGTCGGAGCTCATTGTCTAGTTTCTCTCTGATATCAATATAGACTCTGGGAAGAAGGGGTAACTTGCTCTGATTCTCTGAGATGTAGTCTTCACAGCAAAATGACTGGCTGGGATCAGTATATCCTGCTTTAAAATAAAAAATTAGAGAGAGTATACTTCTTCCAAGGTACAAAACAATTATAAAAATTATTTTGCCTAAATTCCATGTTTACCAGGCCCAAGCTGTACAGACTGACTTGTTTGTGGCACAGATGTAAAAAGCTCTAATAAGGCAAGCCAGTAGGAGCTTTTGGTTTGGCATTTGGTGAGGTTTATTTTAATCCAGACCATGGTGCTTGCCTACCTCACGGCAAAGCTCTGGCATTTTAATTAATGCAAATCATAGTCGAGTTGCAACAGATGACAATGTGCAATGGAAGCATAAAGTGCTGTTGTTGGTCGTTGCCCTCTACTATGGAAATTTGGAAGCTGCAGTACAAAGAAATCTGCTGAATTCTACAAGAAAGTGAAAAAGTAGAGATTTTTTGCAGAAATATTGGATGTCAGTTAATAGGGTCATTTTTCTCTCAAAGGAGAATAGATTTTTCTTCTGTAAAGATTTCTTTTATTTCCTCACAGTGTTCAGAACTATAAATTGTATGCAAGGGACTTGGTTGGAATTTACAAATGACTATATCCTTTTATTGTGTTTTATGCACTTGTCAAACTAGAATGGCTAGTGTAACTGAAGTAATACAGTAGTCATTTTCTAAACAGGGAAATCTAATGTCCGATGAGAACTTATTACAGGATTGAGCATTCATATTATTTCCTGCTCTTTTCTGGTTTAGTATCTCCCTTAAAACACAAAGTTCATTGACATTCTCCCGGTCACGCTCAAGGTTATTAATTATATGATCATTACTGCCTACCATCAACTCACTTTTGGGGAATTTCCAGTCTCAGACAATTCCAGTATTTGAAAAGTCCTTCAACAATTTTAAAGTTTTGCAAAAATATATAATACTTGCTTCTTCAGCACTATCCAAAGCTCTGGGTGCTATTGAGTCACGCTGTCACGCCACTCTTGCCCCACATGAGGAGCTGCAGGGGTAACCCCCAACAGCACATCTGTACCTTTGTTCCATGTCACTGATGGCAAGTGAAGTTTCCAAGTTTGCCATGGGCCTCCACACCACTCTTATCCTTTGATGTGTGACTTTTATTCCAATACACTTAAAGCTATTTCTTGAGATGGATTTGTGCTAAAAATAAGGACCATTGAACCCAAATGTGCCAGAACTCTATAGGTTTGATTTGCAGGGAACATGCCTTTCTGCACTGTCAACTTTGTGATTTTAAGATGAAGTCTCCTGACATTTGCTATTTAAGTAAATGACCTGTCTCTTGAAGATTGGTGATTGTAAGACTGTCTACTTTCATTTAGGTGAAATCTCTAGGCCTCTAACTGCATGGCAAAGTTTGAAAAGTTATTCTGAGTTCGCTTTACATTTTTGGAAACAAAGACAGAAGCCTTCAAACTAAAAAGTAAGTTAGGCTTCAGGACTATTTCGGTTTTTTCTTAATGAGTTTGCTTTTTTTCTGGTGGAATTTAGGGCTCTTTTGAGGCTCTGGATTTCTTATTTTCTTTTTGGATTGTGGCACGTTTTCTAAACACAGATCATTTGTGCTTGGCAAAAGAGCACATTACCTCTACTGTCATTTTTGTCATTGTGGTCAGTGAAACAGTGGCAACTGCTGAAAATTTCTTTGAAGGTCTCTTAGATCACTATTTCTTATTAAATCAGGCTGTAAATTATAAGAGTTAGCATAAAAGATGGATTAACCAGCTGACCCAGGGATCCCTTTGTGAAAATCAATGACATTAGATTTTTCAGAAACTGAATGAAATGAAAATGCATTAGGTTTGTCAGATTAGCTCTTTGGTCTTGGCCAAAATACCCTATCTATAACAATGTATAAGTATAAAAAACTAGTAAAAAGTGGATGTCTGACAAAATAAAAAACAGTAAGGTGTTGGAAGGGAAGGAAAGGAAAACTGAGAAAATCCAAGTAGTTTTCTTCAGGAGTATCAATTTCAGAGAGCTGATTAACATTGAGAAGTCAGAACTCTTGCTGCTGACACAAGGCAAAGACAGGCTGCCATGTTGCAATAAAATAATCTTCTGCTGCAAGGAAAACAGTTCTTTAGCTAGAGATGTTTTATTACTTCACAGAAATAAAGCAGTGGGAAGTGCAAAATACCACGCTATATAAACCCTCTCCAGCTATAGTAACTTTTGACAGACTTCCTGTAATAGTTTTCTACAACTTCCCTCATCCTAATCCCTAAACTTTGAATGCCACAAGTAGGTGAGGGATGCCTCCTGGATGGAGCAAGGGGCAGAAAGAACTCCAACCTGCTCTAAAGAGGTCAAAGAGGGAAAATTCCAAGTTTGGAGGGGAATTGCTCTATCAGAGTTATAAACCAGAATGAAATCAGTATTGAAGAACACCTCTGAGCTTGACTCTGCAGGCTAACCCTTAAGGCACTTAATTGATAAAGACCTTGTTTAAGATGCATGTTCCATGGGGGATATATGAATGTATTATGCCATCCTTGAATTTAAAAAAAAATATTATATTTATAAACACCAAACCAGACAGACGTAGGTGTTCCACATTCATCTGGGTTCCCTACTTCCTAGGTTACAAGGCTGGGATATTTAGTCTCTGATATAATTTTAGCCTTCTAACCATTAAGTTTTAGAATGTAGCCCAGATTTTTTTGGGTTAGAATCTTACATTTCATATGGTATTTCTTCTTTTTCAAGCCAACACTGAGGCTTTATCTCCTCCAGTGCTTTGTCCGAGCTCCAGTTGGCATGTCATGGCAAAGCTTACCTTGTATTGGCAACAAGTCCACACAGCTAAAGGGTAGCAAGGGGACTATTCTGTTTCAAACAGTGTCATTTTAAGCTTTCCCTGAATTTCCTTGCCTTCCTGCAGACTCCAGGAACAGCAGGGTTTCACAACCTCCTCAGTAGCTGGCTGCCACTTCATAATACCAAGAGGGTGTTCAAACAGTATATTCAGCAAGTACAAACAGCCTCATTTCAGTATTAAATTACTGCTAGCTGGTAGCTGGACAGTAACCAAGCCATGGCAATGCAGGAAAGACACAGACTTAACACTTCATGACTTTCTCCTTCATCTTGCCAGATATTTTTCTTTTTCTTTAAACAATCATTAAGGAAGCGTATGATGAAACAAAATGTAATCTAAATATTTCTTCCTCATAAAGTTTCAATCATCACTAACATCCCAATAACCACTTGTTTGAACTCAGCAGACTGTTTGTTGAAGCAGCAAAGTACATGAAGATTTTATAGCCTAACTGTAACAGTGTTTGTCATGTACTAGAAAATCACTTAGAAATGTTTTTTCTGTAAGCCTTCTGTCTTGGAGTGCAGAGGGTTTAGCATTTGCATAAGGTGTGTCAGTAGGCTTTGTAGGTCAGACCTATGTTCTTATATTCCATTAAAAATCAAAATACATTGGAAGTTTTTCTCCTTTTCATTTCATAATTATTTTCACCTTTTCATTTGGTTTTTTCCTCATATTTCCTGTGTGTTTTTCCCCTTCTCCTACTCACTTCCCTCTTTTTAACCCCCCTTTCCTGTGATTATCTAATCAGACTTGTTCTTACAATGACTTAAGCTGGAATTGGAGAACAATGTTTGCTCACTTCTTAGAAATAGAAAATGGCCAGGAAGCATGCACATTACCTGTGACCAGAAAACAATTGAAATGGTAAGAGATGTATATCTGGAGACAGGACACTCCAGGGTATCCTTACAGGTGGTGCTAAAAGACCATGTCTAAGGAAAACTCTCCTTGCACTGCCGAGAAGAAAATATTGAAACATTAACGTTCAAAAAACATTGACCATGGGAAAGGAAATACTTTGTGAATCAAACAGTAAATCTAAAGAGTGTATTGGTAGAAATGTGAAGTGGGGGAAAAGAGGGGGAATAATGTCACGTTTCATGGAAATACATCGCATGTCCGTCTAGAGACAGTCTGCATCTGGGACATCTCACCAGCACGGCACTTTCATCCTATTTCCCAGTCACCTTTTTCTTGCTCAGTCTGGGTAAGCATTGTGGGGAAATACAAAACAAATTATGCTCACTATGCCAGAAGAACCAGTTCACCAGAAATTCAAGGAAAAATTATGAGGGAGGAAAAGAAAGATGGAGCTCAGAATGTAAAAGGAACTGATTTACTAAGGAACAAGTGGAATAGGAATATCAGCATTCCTTACTGCTGATGAATGGTGACCAGCAGGCTGATTTAAAACAATTATTTTTCTAAAGTCACTTTTACAGCTAGAAGGTGACTGCTATGTATGAATCTACACCTACCTTTAAAATATGCTACTAATTCTGCAACACACATACAAGGAAGTCTTGTTTCACCATTTGAATAAACAAGAGGGGGGTTTAGTAAATGTCCCAATATATTTGTCTCAGCTCAACTTTGCTCAGCTTTGTCTCAACTGATCTGTGTGCTATAATCAAAAAATCAAATTTTTAGTGTATTATAAATATGTTTGTCTTATTTGCTCATTTATTTAAAAAAAAAGTCTTCGTGCACTGCGCATGAATAGATGTGAGAGCTATAGAAAAATAAAGTGTTTTTCCAACAGAAGTCATAAATAGTAAATTATGCAGGAAGCAGTTACTAATTCTAACATTTGAAAAAAAAAAATTGTGCTGAAAGGTGCTGGGTTTTTTTCACAAGGGCAGGTGCTTATTACTTACAGACCTGATGCTGAATCAGTGTAAAACTTATTTAAGAGATATTTTTAAAACTCCTGGTGGAACTGAGAAGCAAAGGTGGCTAAACTACAAAGTGTTCACAAGGACTGGAAAAGTGAACAGTTTGCAGAGGACCCTGCAGCAACACCGGCCCTGCCTCTGTAGCCCAGGAGGGACAGAGCCACCAGGGAGATCATTATGCAGGGGTTACTATTCAAAAGCTTCACACCACCTTATAAAGAAGTAGCAAAACAAAACTATGGCAGAGACAGATCTCTAGGACCTCAGCACAGCCGGCATTGCCTCAAAAATAGGTAATCCTTACTTTCCCAATCCCCTAAGAGATCAATTATGGAATTCTTTTGAATAATAAAACATAAGTCAAATTTCAGTCTCAGCTGCTACCTTACCTTACGTTTAAATTCAGTCCTCAGAAAGCCTAGCTTATGGCAGAGGCAATGGGGCACAGAGGGTCAGAGAAGTTTATAGCTTATAGTTTATAATTTATAATTTATATATAGCTTACAGTGCTCTAACTTGACATGAATAACGTAGGCACCTTGCACAGAAATGCTTTAAAAATCTTATGGTTACAGTGTCTGTGGTGTTACTGGTTATGGGCACATAATTTCCATCCCGTCATTTTTAGAAGATGTAACTGTGCTGCTGCAGAGACACTAACCCTGGAGGGCAGTTTGGTGTGGGAAGTCCCAAGCTGGCAGTGGCTCTCAGGCTACTCCCCTCCTCTCACTGAGGCAGTGCTCCCCACTGTCCACAGCTTGTTGCTGCCCGGGGACACCTGGCATGGGTTATACCAGCACCACACCACCCAGCCTGCAGCCCCCCTTGGTAAGGAACATTTACACATTGATTGCTGCCCAAGGACAAGCTTTTAGTTAGTGCCACTTCTTTGTAGTTGATGCATTTGCTTATTTTAACCTCCCACAGCAAGAAGTCCTTTTTCTGTAGGGCTTCCAGATAATCCTGGTTCTACCTCCAGTTTTTTCCCAAATGGTTAGTGCTGGAGCTTGCTGGTTGTTCACTTAACAGTGAGGCACAACCTGGAAAATGGGGCATCACTTTTGCATCCCTTGACACATGGAGCTTTTCCCTCACTCTGCTATGCTAAGATACTAACATAGCATGTGATCTCTACTATTATTTTTGCAAGCAGTATTTGAAAGCAATATATGTAGAAACAGCTCCTGTACCATGAAGTAAATTTAGAGTGAGAAAGCTGCAATACGAATACACAGCTTGTTTTCCAGAACATGCCTCCTTCTTGCTGTGAAATCCCTTTGCAGAATGGCTGGGCTTGCACATAGTTGCTAGAAGAAAAATGTGTACCATTGCATGCTTGGATTTTTTTTTTTAAAGGAGGGTTTGTATTTACATTGACAGAAGAGAGGCAACTCCAGCCGGCCTGGGAGACCAGTGTGATGGCACAGTAAGGGGTCCCTGCCCCAACTCCATGGACACCTGGACTCTAGCTCATGGCCAGGCACCTGGGAATCTCAAAGCAGTCCTTCAGAGCAAGGGTGTGGGATTATGGGTTTATTTCCTCTGAAATTGAAAACTTCAGCTACTAAGTTATCACCATAAATCTCATAAAGGTTTACAGAAATTTTCTAGATGAAGTATAGATGTACTTGGAGGTGTTGCTAAAAGCAAATTGACTATTTAAACCTCCTTTATGAGTAATGCTTAACCAAAACACTGTTTGGAGGTTGAGACAATTATAAGCAAGTCTGATCATGCAGAATACCGTGATGGTATTTGAAAGGTTAACATTCAGTAGTGAGAGTATCAGAAACATCTCAGCCAGAACTGACAGTTTTATAGCATCCTAGAAAATATACCTTTACTTTGCTCAGCAGCACTTCAGAGCCTTCATATATCAATCGTCCCAGAAGGAAAATGGGAACATTATTGTCTTGTCTAAACAAAACAAATCTGTTCCAGTAAACTTTCTGTCCAAATTTAATTGGGCTAAAATAACATGACAGAAACAGTGCTTAATATCAGTGTGATGTTCACTTGTTTTTGTTTGTGTCTGTACATTGGCAAACATTTACGGAATATGGAGTCCTTTTGAAGTTCCATGGTTTTGCAGCCTGTAGATAAATTCAGTAGTATAAAAATACATGTGATTTATGACCAGTACTTGAACTAATACTTCAGAAGTATTGGTAAAGGTCAGATTCTTCTATGCCCCCATTCCATCTTGTTTTCTGTGGAAAATGTCAGTCTATGTTGCTGAAGTCCCAGTGTGGCATATATGGGTCCACTTGTGTCATTGCACAGATCTTTCAAACTTATCACTGACCAAATAATTTTTCTGGAGGCCACTGAGGTTTGTGAGGAAGCTATGCCAATTCCAACCAACCAATATTAAGCTCAACAGAGAGCAAGGCATTTTTTTTTGCATTACAGCTAAAACCTCATAACCACCTCTATCCAAAAGAAATATGAGCTTTTAACAGCTTTGAGGCAAAACCTCATAATAATAACTTTTTATGTAGCATTTTTCATTTTGGGATTGCACAAAGCACTTTGATTCATGGAATTGCTTGTAAGCCAAGAGGAATCATGATTTTGGCCTCCTCAAAAACACAGACCTGTAGTTCTTCTACAGCGCCTTGTAACTTGGGACCACTGCAGTAACCTTGGGAAACCCCCATCAGACAGGTTATATCAGACTTATTTTGAAAAGAGGAAAATTGTGATATTCAGTTAACTGGCTGACTTTCAGAACACACAGCAAGAAGTGGCAGTGCTCAAAATAAATTGAGATTAATCCAGGAATTACTTGTTTTACCAGCTGCAAAATGCTTAGCTGTTTTCAGACATGCATTTCATAGGGGAAAAGCAAGTTTTGAGCACAGTCCCTTCTTTGAGTCTCAAGGACTTGTGTAAACAGAACTAACTGTATTTACCTGAAAGGTTAAAAGCAGTGATAGAAACATGCTGTTAACAATTCTGAAGTTTCATTATGGTATTTGGAGTCACAATGTAATGTAGATGAGGTCCAGTTTCTCTTCTTCATATACCAGTAACAAGCCTGCTGGTGATGCAAACAAGTCATAAGGAGTGCTTTAAGGAGATTTTATTACATTTCTCCACTCTTTTGGGGAAACTGCTGTTTCATTAATATGGACATGGCTTTTTCTTTAAATCAGTACCAAAATGATCCACTTAAAAAAAGATAATTTCTTTCTCTAGAAGTGCAATATAGCCTTTTATCTCTTTAGAAGTCTGAGAAGTGTTTCTTACACTTGGAGTCAGGTCCTGGGTATTGACTGAAAGACTCCATCCTGTTAAAGGATGTCTTTCATTGTAGCACTAAGTAGATGAAAGGGCTGTTCAAACAGGGTCACCTTGTTGTTTAGGTGGTTTCTCATCATTCCAGAAGAGACTTTTCCAGCTTTACTGAAAAAGCCAAGGAAGCAAAATAAAATTTCCCGTTTCTTCACCTTGCACACTTAGAGCCACTTGAGATCAGTCTCCTGCCTTTTATCACAGAAACATATATTGTTGCACACTCCACCAGAGGAATTTGTTAGGATTTTTCATATGAATGATAGAAATAATTAATAACTTTCTTTTTATATTAATGACATTTCTTTCAAGATGATTCTATGCTATGTTCAAACTAAAGTACCCACATCATTGTTTTTTAAGCACAAAGACATTCCTGATTTCCTGCAGATTCAATGATGTTAGGATGTTTGGGAAATGTTAGTTTATCCTGACCTCTTTTTTTCTTTCCTGATGTGTTCAAATTTTTCTTAGTTAGTGCTGTATTGATTTTAGCGCTAAGTGACCTATGATTATGGTCTCATTTTCTAACACTGGAGGGAGGAATGACTTTCTCTATATCAATTTTCTTTCTTACTCTAATGGCTAGGAAAGCACAAAAATTTGAGATAAGCTGTGTCAGTGAGATTTCAGAGACGAAATGTTGGCTTCAAAGCATTCAGTTTATTTTGAAGTATGAGATGCAACATAGCAACCTGACTTCAAACTACTGAATTCTCTCATCTACAGTCTACATTCTTTGCTAGTACTGTTAGAAAACAATGAACATGCTAAGAACAATGCAGGCTTTAATTTCAGCACTGCAGAAAGGTACACTGGAAACTATTTACACCAAGTAACATGGTAAATTTTACACTGAGCACCTGAAAAAAAGAAAATTATTTGAAGCATGCCTTTGTGTTTTACTGTGACTATAAAATTACAAATTTAGCAAATTAGAACATTGGCACAGAACAACCTCTATGGAGCTGAAGAACTATCATTAATGTGGTGCAGAATCCATTAAAACAACATATTGTTTTATGCAGGGTCTTTGATAATCTGACTGGAAAAATGATCTACCGTAGACAACAAACCTAAAGAAAACAGATGCAGTTGGCATTTTGCACAAAAACACAGGAGAACTGTTGTTATTATCTGGTATGCCTGAGGCCATTACTTGGTCTGCAGCATACTGCAAATGCTGCAGTTGGGGTTTTCATTAAAAACTCTTGTCCAAGCTGCTCAGAATCACACAGTGGAGGGCACGGACATCACCCAGATCTGCGTCTTGTATTGCCAGAATGTTACCACCTTTGCTTTTCCTGCTGCTACTGGCATAATGCTATTTCTGCATTATAGAATTACATGGCAGTTCTAGAAAATCTACTGATCAGAAACAGGACGAAAGCAAATCCTTCCTAAGGTTTCCCTCCCACTTCTGAAGTACTGGATTATCAGATACAGTCCAGAATACCAAGGACTTTGGTTGTAAGGAGACTCCGGTTGCACATGAGTCACGAACACATGGAACAGCCAATATGACTCAGATTTCCTGGTCTGAATTATGACACCTCTGGCTTTGAACCCAAAGTTTCTTGCTTCTCACCTGAATGTCCAAAGTACAAGAAAAACAGTATCTGTGATAGCTCAGTAGTTTTGACTAAAAAAAATGTTTTCAGCAACTTGAGAAATCCTTCCTAATGAAAATTGCTGAGCTTGATACCTGAAGTGTTTAATATCAAGTAACATAATAACTGCAGCTTGTTCTGCAGTTTCATTGTCCCTGCATAAGAAGACTTGAATAATGTAGAAGTTGGGGTTTGACAGATATTTTTTCTGTACTTTTCCTAAGGGGGTTGAGGGAGTGGTTCTGGGGATTTTTTTAGATTCAGATTTTATTTTATTTTTGGTCTTATCATGCATAGACACTCTGGAAAAGATAGAAGTATCCCATAAATCTCTCTCTTGCACAAATAGACTCTTCCATTCTTGTATAGATGCCCATCATATTGGAGAAACAAATTGTTTATTGTGGTCCTTGGACCTCAGCTATGATCTGTCTTCCAGAGCTCACTGCTAGAGTATTCAGACCAGTATGGAGAATGAATATAAACTATCGAGAATATGTTCCTGGGAAATGCAATGCAACTTTCTGTACTCATTTCATATCTGTGTGGGACATCCAGGAGCTAACTTACACATCTATAATGGAGACTAACTCACCATCTGCCAGTGACATGTAACCAACTAATTGATCAGAAATGGTAGGTAGCCACATATGTCAGAAATCTTACATGAGATCAAAATGTCCATAGGGCATGCAAGAGAGTTTTTAAAGTTCTCTGTGTATCTATGTCAGTTCTGGTCACAACCCATCCCATAGCTGTACCATGATATGGCAGCTCTGCTAAAGGAATATCTCTGTGCAAAGATTATCTGAGCTATAAAAAGATGAAGAAATATGTGTAATGCAGCAATCAAAGAAGATACTAAGTATGAAAATTAGACAGAGATTAGGAAAGTTGCTTACAACGTGAAAACTTCACTTAATTATCAGCTGCATTACTGAGGAACTAGTCTTGTATCTTATGGTTGCTGATCTTTGTGGCATCTAGGAAATCCAGCTATGAATGCACCAAGGCAATCAAAAACTTTATCAGATATATGATACTTGTAACAGAAATATATTCTTGTCTCAGAAGAACTAAAAATGTAATAGTTGGACATCTAAGAGACAGCAGAGGTATGGGTATAGAGAGAGCAGTCCTCAGGAATTATTATGTTTAACCTCTCACTATTCAAAAATACCAGCCAATGGGCTAGCAAAAATCCCATGTGGTGACACTTGATTCCTTATTCTTAATGTCACATCTGAAAAATCAGAAGAACAACCTGCTCTAAAGTTCTTCTGAAATGATGTTAGAGAAACAACCTTTCCCTTTCCCTGCCTAAACTACAACTTCTCTTTCAAGTTAGCTGGGAAAGTGCTTTTGGATAGTCTTTTCCTAACTACTCAAACTGCCTGCTTATATAATGAGTACAGCTTTAGAAAACAATAATTTAGTTCTTGGATTAGAGGCAAGTGGATGTTCACACCAGAGTGCCTTTGCTCATTTAAAAAAATCTAAAAGATCAGTCAATACAGTTTGCAGATTCATATGTCATGAAATCATAGGATTATGGAAAAGGCATCTTAAAAAGTCATCAACCCCATTCCTTTGCTTGAGGGTGGGGTCAGCCAGGTATGTGGCATTTTAAGAGTGGAGATTGCATACCCTCAGCAATGGTTATTCTTGACAATGTACCCCCATTTTATCTCCTGCAAGAAAAGCTCATCCACGTGGTCCGGCAGCTCCTGCCTTAGTAATATATTTCAGCACACTGTATTACAACAAAACTGAGCAATGTTCAGTAGGGGATGCACCAATTTTTAAATTATGTTCTCTTTTAATACAGTTCTTTTTTTTGCTGGTAGGATAGAAGGTGAGGAGACTGACAATGTCCTTTAAATTAACTTTTTTTTTAATTGACGTATATTTGAAAAATAGATCAGGGAAAAAGTAAATGTAGCACTTAATGGTTTCTGCTAGTACTGTTCTGCTGTGATAGTTCAGATAATTGCAGTACTCTAATTGTATTTTTTGAGTAATCAAGCAGAATTAAAGTTTTCCAAAATAATTGTTATTGGCAACAGTCATATTGTTTCCCTAAAAACAGTGCATCCAATATGTACAAATCCAATTAGAATCATATCAAATCAAACTAGACAGAATCTTTTTTTTTGGTTTTTGACAACCCCTCTATAAAATTTTTTGCAGAATGAAGGTTGGAATACTTAATGGAACATACTAGTTTGACAACTAGCAAGTTTTACCAGGTAAAATGGCTTTTATATAATACCCAAATATTTGATCTGTGGTTTTTTTCTGAATCCATTATAAATGCTTCTGCAATATTGATTTTTTACACATTCACTTCGGTGTTAAAAATTAATTTCTATTAAATAAATTATTTAGAAACATGAAAATTTAACACTGATATACAGTGCTATATAAATACTTCATTTCAGTGAAGACTACAGATCTGATACTAAAGAATCAATTTACCAAAGCATTTTAAGGATGAGCACAAAAATGTTTGATTTCGGTGGAACTTAAGATGAACTGAATTTTCTTAACACATTTGTAATTTGTTTAATACCCATTTTGCAGTGAGGAAAATAAAACTTGCCGTTTAGCTTGGCTCACTTTGTCAAGAGCAAAGGTAAATAGTTTGCTTCCTGCACCTTTCTACCATTACTGTGCTACTTCTCTAGAATAAGGGGAAAAGCTGCTGAAGGGGAAGAAGGCCACAACATCTGAACTGTCAAACGTGTGATATTCAGCCTGTACATCTGGTAACTGCAGAGATAAGGAAACAGACAGTGCCATCCTCTTGCCAGTACTCCTAGTGCAGAATGGGCAAACAATTACTGTCCCAGGCCTTAGTCTGACAGGGAAATCGGGGAGACAACTTCAATGCACTCCTCTGATCCGGCTGTCTGACCTCGGGTACATCAGTTTTCCAACTGCAAAATAAAGATGAACCTAACTCCCCATTCCTTCAAGTGTAGGGAAAAGATGAAATATCAGATGTTCAAGAAAGACTATACCGGCAATCTATAAGGATCCAAAAATATTCAGTATGATGCCTTTTAGGAGCTTAATACCAGGTGAAAATTTAACCTATCTAAAAACATTCTGAAGACTTATTGCTAGTTGGATCTTTAAGGGAAGTAATATGTCAAAAATTGAAAGAATAGTAATTAGATTTTCATTGTAATTTAACTGAAGAACAGTAGAACACTGAAGAACAGTAAATGACTTCGTGGCACCAATGTAATGTTATCAGAGTGGTCCAAACCACAGATTCTGATCAAGCTTTTAGCAGACTAAACACTTAAATTGCCAAATTTTAAAAGAACAAATTCTGAAACACGATCCTTAAAAATTGTTTTAAATTGGTGATTCAAAAAAAGACAGTTCAAGTCATTAGTATATTTTGAAAATCTCAGACTTGACTTTAGAGCAGATCATCATATTTTGACAACTCCATTTCATTCAAAGAGCTCCTTATAAGCTCTCCTTCAGAAGTGTGGGACATGATAGTTAATGTAAGCAATTTCTACAGCATAAGTCATGGGGATAGGTTTCAGCTTAGACACATTCTGGTACAGTTAAAGATCTGAAAAATGAGTACAGAATAGAAGGGCTGGCTCAGTGTTAACCTTGTGCAATTAAATCAATACTGTAATACAGACCCCTGAGCTGAGGCAGCATCACCCTTCCTGAGCAGCCCTACTTACTGCATGCTCCAAAGCACTGTGTGATTCCTGCCTTTACCATTACAGGGAACTATTTAAAAATAGAAATGAGGTGAAGTGGTTACCTTGGGTCTGGCTTTTAGAAAGTGAGGATATTGCAGACATCAGAGAAAAATCTTATCCTTTCCTTCTAAATGCACTGGCTGAGAAAGACATCTTGTGTTAGCTATGGCAACTTTATTCTGACACAATACCGGTAAACCTCCCATCTTTTTCAATTTTTTGGCAAGTTTAGAAGCCCAAAAGTAGGACCAGACCCGCATACTTGATGCAGAAGACAACAGACTGCCTTTTGGCTCTGGGATCCCCAAAATTTTTCCAGCAGTTTTGCAAATAATTCTGTGGTTTAGTTTATTGTGGTTCAGTTACTGATCAAACAAAATTATTAGGTGGACTCAAAAGACTTTTTTCTAGCTAAAACTAATAACTTAAAAAAAAAAAAAAACTGGGAAAAAAAACCCCAACAAACAAAAACTTGCATGTCCTGTTCCTTATTTTCCATTTTTGAAAGGTATTTTTCTTTAATGAATGTCTAAATTATCCAATTTGTTTCCACTTAGAAAATGTCAAAAAATATTCTGATACTTCAGGAGGTTTTTTATTATCCTTCATTGTTGTTTTTTGTGAAGTCCTCCTGAATTTTTCTCAATCTTATCCAAAAATTTTGAATAAATTGGAGAGGGGAAGACTTCTCTGTCAAAGAGATTTTGCTAAATAAATCACCCATCTTAAAGATGTGCCTATCTGTATTTAATAGTCTATTTAAAATATGTGTGTGTATTCAGTCCAGTCTTTAGAATTATAATCAGCTTAATACCACTATTAAGCAAAAAATCACTGTCAAAACTGATTCCATTGTTGGCAGTCTTGCTGAGCAGCTCAAAGACTGAATGGACTGTGGGGCTAATTAGGCATCTGGAATGGGATTATTTCTTATCTGTAAAGCTTTGCTCAACAGGACAAGACTAGGGAGGATGATGGAAGAAGAGCTTTTCTTTTTGTCACATGAGCCCACCGTGTTATTTTCCATTTCATTTCATTAAAACATAGAGATGTATTGAATGACAACCTGATGATTTGTCATTGTGAAACTAACTAGATGATCCATGATTTTAAAGATTTGAGTTAGAATTCAGCTCTGATAAGTATGGAAATCATTATACTGATTTCCAATTTGCCCTGTCAGAACTATTTTTCTAAAGGTAACTAAAAACTCAATATAATGTACTCAAATATTTTAAATATCATTACAGAAATGTAGTGATCTAATAAAACAGTATCAATAAACATTAAGGAATCTTATTTTAAATCACTGAAATTTTTTATCACTTTTGGTACTTCCACCAATAGGCACCTTTAATATGGATTTTGAATTCTCAAATTAAGTTTCTATTTTTGGCCAGAGATTCCTTCTCCTGTCTTTAATCTTATTAAAGAAAATTTTCCTGTTATTTTAAGGATTAGTTTATTAAAACTCTTCATCTCTCTGCTTACACATTCACTTCTGCTGCTTGAACTGCTACACTCCAATAAGTCAATGCTGAAATAAAATCTATTTTTCTTTATAGCTGTCAAAGTGACTGGTTTTTTGTTAGAAACAAATTGCTCATTTGCAATTATATTCTGATTTATCAGAAAGCATTCGTACAACTTTTATTTTTTAATTCCTTGCGGGGATTAATAGTCTTTGCTTGAGAAATTATTTACCATAGCTTCTAGGCAAATCTCACTTATTCTAAAAATGCAGCTGAAAGTTCACCAAAATTTTATAACAATTATGTGGCCTCTTCATAATCTTTTCTCAGCATGCAGCACAAATAGAAGATGTTTAAGAGGATATCAGGAGTGCCAAGTGTTTTCTATAAAAACACTTGCTTATTACAAGAGTTTCATAATCATAAGACAAACCTCGGAAAAGGTGAAGTTGTAAAATACCTTTTGTGTGTTTTATACTTACCCTGTGGTTTTCACTTTAAGATATGCTCTTCAGATATATTTTGCACCCTTTCCTTTGTAATCATTTGGCTCCTAAAATAAAATGCAAACTGAGATTGTCTGAATAGACCTCTAGAATGTGGAGGTTTAAAGAAGATGTAGACTGTGAGAGTTGATAACTGTGCTTTAGGATCTCACCAGTTAATATGGAAAGTGACTCTTACTGCTGAGATCTGACTACAACCCTCTAGACTGGAGACTTAGGAGGTAACTGACTTAGGTGGTTGTGATGTTTATTAATTAAGTAACACAACCACCAAGGAACTACTAATTTTCTAAACTATTTTTTATCTGAAAAGATACAGCTAGAAGTATTAAGTCACCATTGCTATGGAAAACCTGTTCAGATCCCACGCAAACATATTCTTTCCCTTTCTCCATTTAGTGTTAGGATTCAAGTCTGTCCCTGCTTGCTTTGTCCTGTCATGCCATGGTATACATTTGATGGGAAGCCCAGTGGGTTGTCTAGGGAGTTCTTCCTGGCATTCCATGGGACTTGGACGAAGTGTTGAAAGATTTTTAGTCCCTCCCTCCTCTAAACAAGTACATGGTTGTTTAGTTAAGATGATCTGCTTCTTTGCATGAAAGAAAGAAAGAAAGAAAAGAAAAATAAACTTATCCATAAGAAACATATGTGTGGCACATGGTTCTTTTTGAAAAAGTCAACATTGTGCTGAACTAAGTATTTGTTACTGGAATTCTAAATTGCTTTAGCCAAATCTGGATCTCATGCCATGATTCCTCACTGTAGAAGTCTGTCGTATTTATCTTCTTAATCATGAGTTTCTCGTCCTGTGTTCTGAAGGTGAGTGTGACGATCTTCCTGCTACAGGAGCCCTACTTTGCTTATAAGACAAAGTAGAACCCCTTTTAGAAAAAGAGGAGTGATAGAGACACTTCTAACTGAAGGGCTGGTGTTGGGCTGAGCTGCTAATCAGGGAGTACTTAAGAGAAGGTAGCTAGAATGTTTAACCAGCACAGGTCATGAAGGTGCAGTTTAAGGTGTCTTAAAACTTTTACTTTAGTCTCTGGGAATAAAATATTAATATTAAAATCTTACAGCACTTTATGTCTGTGTTGCTCAATTAACATTAGTTAATGGTAAGTCAGCACTCTAAGAAGTGGAATCTGGCTCAGTCATCTGACTTAGATTACTTGTGGTTTTAGTTAAAAGATGAGAAAAAGATACTTGTCCAAGAGTGTCGAGTTCATTGCAGATGAAGAGTGAAAACTCTAGCAAGGCCTCTTGGCTTAGTCAAAACATAAAATAATGTAGCCTCTAGTGCTTAGAAAATATCTGATCTGTGTCTAAACAACTTTACAACCCTATTTAGAATAAATAATATACAAACAATATGTTGTCCCTTGCTTTTCATTTGAATTAGGCTGGGAAGTCTTACAGGGATCAAATAGCATGTGCACAGCTAGGCATCCCTCAGCTGACTTATGGTATTTTATGGTGTAAAACTAAACCACTATTCAAAGTTCTTAAACAAAGATATTAAAATTATGCCAAACTGGACATTTCTGAAAATTGTTCTGTATTTGTTATGGTTTTTCTCTCCACAAAGGCATGTGTTTGAAGAGAGAAAGAAGTATTTTTTCCTCTTATTCAGTATTTGGCAAATGCCATCACAGAGAGTGAATTAAACACCTAAAGATTTTGAGCATCCAAGGTATAAGACAACTGTGAAAAAGACTCAGTCTGAGGCCCAGGTATCAAGTGGTTCCATTATTTTCTGCTTGGACTCCACAGTGGACTTTGTTTTATGTTCCATGAGAACCATAATCTATATACTTCAGGCAGTTAGGTAAACACTATTTTTTTTATTCCTATTTTAGACATATTTTTAGCTAATTTTACAATATAGATGTAAGAGGAGTGGAAAAGATCCCAGCACTTGAAGTTTATGATCAGTGAATATTTTCAAAAGTAAAGAGCTCACAGTCAAACAAATAGAGTGCTACTGAAAAATAATTAGAGTGTTTTTCCTCTAGGGGCATTGCTTTTAAACCTTATGCAGTTTACCCTGCTCTTGGCATCCTGCTGCTGACATCAAATGGACAAATTTTACTGTTAGTTACCTAGGCTGTCTCACGGATATGTATGTCCCAGGAGAAGGTAACCATATAAAAGTAGCTTGGCAGAACCATCAAGCCATTTAAAAAGTGTCTCCAAACACTCCCTGGCTTTTGCAATAAAATTCCAATGGCAGTTGCCACAGCTCCCAAAGAGCTGCAGAGCCTGCTTCTCATTTGGATGGCAAAGAGGGTGGCTAGCTCATTTTTGTCGCTGTTGTAATTGAAGCACACTTCCAAGAAGACTTTAAAAATTATTTTTTAAATGTTGTATGTGTGTGTATTATATTAGATAATTTGTATATATTTATTGCCACTTTACAAATTTTGGATCCAAGCCTCACTTAGTGTAAGCTTCCACTAGTGATGCTGGATTAATTATAGGTCAGATGCTGTCCATCTGACCTGTAATTAATAGTCATGTGATTTTTATATCTGTTTTATAGCCCAAAAGTTTAAGCAGAAAATTTTGAAGGTAGCCTCTGATAGTGAATGAATCACCCACAGACACATGGTGTTGTTCTAGAAGGGCTGTAACTCCTTCCTTACCCTTCCTAATATGGTGCACTCACTTTCTTACCTGTGATGCTGACATGCCTGGTGAAATATTTCTTCTCCTGTTCTGTCTGGACAACTGCTACCTCAAACCCTGAAATGATAGCAGGGTGCTTACCTATAGGCAGCTCAGCTGAGGTTTTCCAATTGATTGCTTATGATTACACACCACAATATCTACACTAGCATGCACTATGTCATCCTTAAGAGTGCTGATCACCCCAGTCCCTTTTCTTTTCCTCTTTTCCATTGTCATTTTCTCCAAATGACACCATGTTTATTTTAATTCAGAATGGAAAGACATCTCCTGGTCAAGAAACAGATTCAAGGTGGGACTTCACAAGACAGCCGAGCCCTGCTCTGACAATGAAGGTAGCTAGTCCAACTTATTGAATAAGTAGAAAACTAATTTAGGAAAACAAGGGATTGGTTTTCTTCCAGGATAGTATATTTCACATATTTGTCAGAGAATTGCAAAGGAGAGAGAAGGCATTTAGCCCTTTAAGGAGAAATTACTAATCTAGCTGGCCAGCTGGAAATCTTCTCCTTGAGCTTTAAAAAGCTAAACCTATCCACATCCCCTCAAAAAGGCATTGAAGAGTAGACTGGCTGTAAAAGTCCTTATCCCACACTGAAACAATGTGCTCTCTGATGAGGTCTGTCTAATCATTGACTCTAACAGCAGGAATTTGGGGCACACAGACCTTGGAGAAGGACGTGACAGTAGGCCATATTTATAAGAGGTGTAGAAAGAGTGATATTTCTAATTTCTTAAGTGTGTTAAGCACACTGGGTTTGTTTATTTTTTTGTTTCCAAATTTGCAGCTGTCTTGTATAAATAACAGTGTTGTCTACTTTGGAGTTTCATGAATGTGTGCATTCATTTGAATTTGACCTTGAATTGCCTTGAATGAAGTGAAAGTTCATGGTAGTAAAATAGCAGGAGGACATTCCTTATATAACAGTACTGGAGCACCCTGGGTCCCTCCAGAGGATCTGTAAAGTGAGAGCACTTTTCCAGCTGTGAGGGCCAGTTAAAGATCTGGTACCGCAGCTGTCTGAAAGAAGTTTCTTCCCACAGAAGGTGGTGAATTGAAGTTGCAGCAAGATGGTCAGATGCATGTTTGGACTCCAGTTTTTCTGCAGCAGTAACTCACAGCAGTCAGTGAAGTAGGCAGCTCTGGAAGCTGACCTAGTCAGATGACTGAGCCAGATTGTTATTCCTGATAGTTTCTACTGCCAGTTGTGTGAGTTGGGACAAGTGAATAATGAGAGCAGACACACTGATAGTGCTCAAATCAAGGTGTTTGAGTCAGTCTGAATTTTCAACTGACTGCTGTCTGTTCAATACCGCAGGAGGAGCCAATGTAAGAAATGGCTGGTGCAGTGGCTAGAACACATGATTTTCAGTTCTTTATTTCATATCAATCACCTTCACTTGTCCTGTCCAGTCAGTCATGAATATTCATGTGTGTAAAGTCCTTGTTTGCAAGAGAACTAAGTCTGTGGTTCTCAAACTGCTGTTGCAGAATCAACTGCTGTTGCAGAATCGATGGCTAATGGTATTAAAATAACACTCATGATCAAAGGGACTATGGCAGTTGAAAATTAGTGGACATCTGTGACCTTTCAGCATAGATGAAAAGCATCTCTGTGCCCTTTACAGTTAAATTCTGTGGTTGCTTCAAGGAGATCTTGACAACTGCTTTTTGCTCTGTCTTTTATGCAGTGCTTAGCATAACAGTACTGATGCTGCCTGTTTCTGGATCAGTTACTACAAATAGCACAGTAATAAAACCCTTTAAATACATTGGTCTAAATTATCTCCTGACCTTCAGCTGTGTCCTATCAGCATCAGACTACAATTCTCCACAGGCTTTTTCAACGTTTTCATCAATAGCCAAGATGTGTCAGAGGCTGAAATAGGTTTAGCTATAATAGAAGAGTAATGAAACACGAAGACAGTGTTATAGTATTATATGATGCCTTCAAAGTAATCTTAATGAGTCTTGATGTTAATATGATAGTGAAGGGGGAAAAATTAAACCAGTCTGTAAACAATACAGAACCAAACAAACCAACCAATAGCCAAAAATAAAGAACTCAATTATATGAATAGGAAAAAAAAAGGACAGAATTCTGAACGCTGAGACTTTGAATGCCATTACTTTAATTTCAGTAGGTATTTTGTAGTTACTTAAAATTTTGAAACTTTCCTATGATCCTCTCCTTCATTAATTAAGATAATTACAAATAGGAGCACAGGCAAAATTATGCAAGCTAGTGAATGGTTACTGTATTGTGTTCAGAAGTGATTGATTTTTTTGAGGAGAGTACTAGCTACAGGGGAATATTTTCCAGAACTGTATAGGAACTAAACAAGGTTAGGAAAAGGAATCCATATTTTGCTATTATTGCATTCGCGAATGAAAACTGTGAGGCTTTTCCACTGAATGAAACACAGGAAAGAGAAAAAGCTCCAGAATGATGAAGACTCACTCTGGTTTTTATTGGTCTCTGACTTGAGACAGTGGCTGACATCAGCGTTTATTTTGTTTTAAGTCATGTTGTTTTGCAAAATTTTGGTGGGCCATAACTAATAACAACATACAGGAACTCTCTAACTAACCTCAGCAATTATTTTTCTGCCTATTACTCTGTACTGTGATGGCCTCCTCTTAGCATTTTTGTAAGCACTTTTGTGCTCATTATAATCTTAGTCATGTGCTGCCAGCATTTCAAGAAGTACCTCCCACAAAAATGTTTCTTTGTACTGTGTACCAAGTGCTGCATCCTTGTGCACAGAAAAGAAGGAGAATGAGGGAAAAGAAAAATTAGATTTTTAAGTACCTTTTCTAAAAAAGAGGTTAAAAATCCCTGATGATTTGCAGTATAGGCCATTTAATATAGGTAAGTACAGAGAAATAGTGTGGGATTTAGTGACGTAATTTGTCAGCATTTGCAAGACCACTGTGTAAAATTGTAATGGTTAGTGACATAAAGCCATCAGAATACAGGCCACTGTTGTTATATAGGTATTTTAGTAGTACAGTGAAAACTATTACTGCTGCACATAATAAAGGTGCAAACCATCTTTAGCTTATGAACATCTTTTAATGCGTCCCTTCTGCCTTAATTAGAAAAAGGGAGACCTAACAGCACTATTCTAAGTTAACAGGTATTCTTGAGGACAAAAATAATTGGACTTGAGGGAAAAAAATTTATTTAAAGCCAGTACCTTACTTGGAGGCTTGTAGGTGGGTCCAGATTCTCATTTAGATTAAGTAGGCTGGGATGTTATTTTCCTATAATCAATGATATCTGTTTTGAAAGAGCCAGTCTGAGAGAAAAATCTCATCTGAAATAATACAGTTACAAGAAAACTGCTCACTTTGGGAACGGTGAAATGTGAAATAATATTTCAATTGATAAAAAGTGATCAAAAATCTCACTGCTGCCTATTCTAGAGATGTACCTGACACTATGTAAAAAATATGTCTGGATTATTTAAGTGTTGTCTTTTCTCAAGATAAACTTCCTGGTTTGGTGTTACTGTTTCTGGTGATACTTCCAGCTGAGTATTACACAGAAACAGGGGGCTCCTCTATCAGTGTCTTTGTCTGCTAAAGATATTTCCCAGCTTTTATTTTTACTGGCTACACTTGCATTGAGAAGGCTGAATAAAAGATGTACAGAAGTCACGGCTTCTACAAAACGTCCTGTCTTAGATGTCCATTAGTATATGAATAAAAACATCTCCTACATAGCTAATCTTACAGTTCATCACAGTTTTTGGCCTACAGTTGCAATGCAGGCTAGCTCCTCTCTCCTAAAGCTTCAGCCCATATCTGCATATGGTGAGTGTCCTGGGTTGCAGTGTATTCTATTACCATCCTCAGGAGCTGTTGAAACCAGGTGGGGCAGTGTTTCCTTGCCTCCCCCCCAGACTATCTTTCTGTTAATTGCCCATCATTGTCCTGCCGCCTGACTCAGAGATAACTCCCTCCGGACTATCTTCTGTTAATGAGCCTAATCAACACTTTGCCTCATGACTCGTTACCCCATTGTGAGACGTTCCACCCAGAGGGAGGAACCAAGCATCCCATCATGGATATAATCTGAGGCTGAACACCAGAGACACCGGCTTCCCACTGGATTTTGAGAGGACAGGAGCTACACAGCCACCACTGGACCTTCTGAGGAAGAGCAGACTCTTTTACTACAGGATCACTGCTTCAGAGGACTGCAGCCACCATTCTACCAGACTGCTACCACCACCCTGCCTAACAGGGACTCAGGTTGTATCTTGACTCTGTCAGTTTGACAGTGTTTTCTTTTACTTTTTTTTCCTTTTCTTTAATTTCCATTAAATTGTTATTCTGACTTGGTGCCTCCCACTGGTTTGTTTTCAAACTAGTACAGTGAGGTTTCAATGAACCCTCCCAGGAGTGACCACTAGTCAGGTGGAGGGTACTTTCTCCGGTGCAGTAAGATGCACAGATCCCATGTGCAGAGGATGCCCTCAGTTTGGCTAAGTGAAAGAATATGTGTCTTTTTGGATGACAAAAACTTGCACACTCTGAATAACCTGCAAATGCTCCTGGAAGAACCCATGAACATTGCTATGCAAAACCACAAGTATTTTTTAATATGCAGCTTCATGATAATCCACATAATTATTAAGGTAGCAATGCTTAGCAGATAAGGCCTGAGCAAGAGTTTAGAAAGGTCCTGGAGATATCCTTTGAGTGACCTTGAAAAAAAGGCTTTACTAGCTTCACTTTGCTTCTTGTTCTTTTTCTCACTTTCCATTTTTGGAGATCGTTGCACGGTACATCTTCAGCTTCAAACCAGCCATTGATGTAGTACAAATAGCTAACAATCATAATCATCCAAGTAACAATAACCTCTCTTTTTCCTCTCTCTCCTCTTTTACCTTCATCTCCTCTCCAGACATAAAGCAGGCAAAAATAAACTGAGGAAGACCTGAAATGCATGGGGCTTGAAATGTGTTGATTGGCTGTTAATATCTTGTAGTGGTTTTAATTACTGTGGCTTCCACATCCTGAATCTTGTTATATTTTCCTTCTCTGGTGAAGTAACCTGACACAAATTTCTGTAGAAATGCAATAGTCCATCAACATCAACTGCTGTTCTACTGTGCCAGCAGTGCCTACCTTTATGCAACCCAATTTCCAAAGCAAAATCCTACTTGTTAGAAGTCTTTCAAAAGGACAAAAGCCTTCTGATGTTAAAGTCGTTGCCTTAAACAGATACTGACCGTAACTACTGTGTTTCTCCTAAATATTGTGGCTTAATTAATTAAAAACGTGTAAAATAGCAAGAAACCAGAAAGCCGTGAGAAAGTGTATTTAGCCTAGGGTCAAAATTCATATTTCATCTTTGGTTTCTGTCTATTAAAGGACACAACTACCAAGTTTCTGGTTTTGCTTTTGATTTTTGTCTGGATATATTCAGCTCTCCTGCCTTTGAAGTTATCTGTGGGTAGATTTTTCAGCTGAGGCAACCTATGTCCATGTTGTTTTCAGTCTCATCAGGGGCTGGATCCTGGAGTCTATTCCTCAGCAAGGAGCCAAATAAATGGCTGTGTTCAGCCACTATGGTGCTAAGGGGAGAGCATAGCATCGACTGACCAGGGATTGAGCAACAGGTAACACAAGATTTGTGAAAATCCTGCAAGGACCTGCAGGGCTGGGATGGGGTGGACACGGGGCAAGGAAGAGCTGGAGAGAAGCTCACAGAGGTGTGTTACAGGTGGTAGAAAGCCTAGGGAGCTAAGGTTGTTGGAAGTGTTTGTCCAGCTTAGGAGGATCTTTGGAGAAAGAGGAAAGTACAGAAGACTGGGGGTCAGAGGAGATGGGTATCTCGTTTCCCAGGACCCAGAGCAGTGGGAGAAGGAGAGCAGCCGAGGTGTGAGGTGGAGTGGCAGCGTACAATGAACGACTGCCAGCTAGGCTGAGGAGAGGATGCCTCAGGGGAGAGGGGAAAGAGGGTTTGGGGACATGAGAAGGGCTGGGAAGGCAGGGTTGTAGCATGGGTTGCAAAGAGGTCTGTGCCTCCGTGGCACTAATGTGAACACTTCCAACCAGAAATCTGTGGTGGAAAATTGTATCAGACAGCCTCCACATGGATCTGCACTGTTCACTCTCATTCTCCCCATCTCAGCTACACCATCACTTTTTCTTTATGGTGCAATATAGGCCTTTTATAGGCAGATAAAAATTGAGGAAAGGATGAGGTTTTTGCCCTTTAGTTTTTCTACAGTGGTTTGTTATGTTTGATACCCTGACATGAAGGGTAAATGACTTGCCACTGAAGTCATCCTGCTGGCTGGAGGTCCCCAGGTGAAGAGACTTGTTCATATGTATGAAAATGAAGCTTCTGACCCAAAACCTTTAATGAAGCTTGCAGGCATGTGGAGCCAATTCAGATTTCTGTTTCTATGAGATAATCCCCTGGTACTAGTGGCTGAGGTCTATAATTTATTCAGCAAAATGTCCCAGCTCCTTCTTGCTGAGGCTTCAGAGCTTTGGGAGTTTTTTATCTTTTTTATTCTTTTAGATTTGATAATCCTATTTAACCCTCCTGCAAATGGGACCCCAGGGAGAGCTTTTCAGTTGCACACAATTAGTTTTATAAGCAGCGTTATTAAATCATCCATTGGCTGTTTGGTATTTTTAAATTCCTTTATTAATAGCAATAGAGGCTTTTGTATGAAGAACAGAGGGTGGCATTATATGAAATAATTTCAGACTCTAATAATAACTTTTCCTGCTTGTGAGTAGAACTAAGAAATGAGCTCTCTTGTCTAAAATTTTGTTCAAAATCTGCTACTGCTTTCCTCCACTCATCCTTCCCCCTCTTCATGATTTTCCCTCAGATTCATAAAATAGGACTATGCTGGATCCTGAGGGAGAAGAAAGTTCATGGAGCAGGGCCAGCCCTGAGGAGTCTTGGTACATTGATGTCTCCCTGCCTAAAGTTAAGGATCATGCTCCCCTATCAGGGACCCCATGGCCAGAGGCAGCATGTCAGAGGATCACAGCTCATTCCAGCTACTCTTGGCACTCAAGGCCACAGAGCTGGAGAGGTGTCATGGTTATTGCTAAATAAACTGAGGAATTGTTGCCTGAGCTGGGGCAAAAAGGAGGCAGGTGCTAGAAAGGAACCTGCTGGGATATGTGAGGACCATGTGAGTCTCATGGTTATGAGACTGCAGGAAGGGTTGGGTAAGAGCAGGCATCTGCCCACTCCAGACCCACAGTCTCCAGAGGAAATGGTGAGAAACTGGATAAGTAGAGTATAGTATTTCTCCCTGCTGCATTTTTAGTATCCAGGTCTGTGTTATATGAAGCTGGTGGCTGTAGACAAATCACCAAATCTACTAGGCACTTTTTTTTTCTCTGTAAATTTGACTGATTTTCTTTCGCACCCATGTGTCATTTTTTCTTCAACAATATCCCATAACAACACATTCCCCAATTCCTCACTGTATGAAAGGGCACTTTTGCTTATTTTTAAACCCATTGCCTGATAACATCATTGTTATGAGACAGACTGAGCAGTCATTGCATATTCACTTCCCCCTTGTCACTCCGGATTCTATTGTTCTCAGGGTATTGTATTTGACAAGGCTGTATTTTAGATCTTGTACTGAATTTAACACAAACACAATGTTTAAGGCTCTGAAGTCGTGGAGTGGAGCTGAACGCATTTCGTCTTTGTCTGCTCTCCTGGGACTATTGTGCTGCCATGCCTATTTCTGCCAGGCCACTTCATTTACATTTTAAAACCTGGGATTTAGAATAGATATGTAAATTGACCTTTCAATTCACAGGGTAACTCCTCATACTTCGTTTAAAATTTAAATCCTAACCATAAATTTAGGATTTAAGATATAGACTGTGTTCCTGTCCAATGTACACTGAAAGGATCACAAGAATTTGATTTGAGAACTGAAATAAACGTTCAATTAAAAAATTAATCAGCACTATTTTTTCCTTCTATGGAAGGTTCAGAAGCTTGTGTTAGTTCTGAATGTCCTTTTCAAATGAGGATTTATCTTTTTGAACTTACATTCATGATTCTCCAACAAAAAAAGAAAAAAGTTGAGAGCATGTCCTTGTGAGAAGGCCTGGTTTCTGCTGCAAGGTCCACAGACTGCCCTCTTCTCAAGAGTGAGATAATTCTGTTTCTGGAAGAAATATCAGCAAATTACTTTTGCTTATGAACACACTAAAAGGACTGTGAGTTCATCTTTTTAACACACAGGATTTTTAGATGAAGAGAAATGTGTATGAAAGCATTGTTCATTTCCTGGTATTTACAGAACCATTATCTTTCACCTCATGACCTCTTCCTCCACTCTTCTTAGTCTTACAAAACCAAAATATAATTCACAAATGATTCTAGTGGACAATATAATTTTGTTTATTTTGTTTAAAAATATATACTGTAAGCTAAAAAAATAATTTTTTATATATATATAGGCAAGAAATAGAAAATGGTACTTTTTGTACCAAGAATAATCACAGGTTATTTGAATGTCCCATAGTGTCTGTAGATATTTATTGGCAGCAAAACTATCAAGAACAATGATTATCACTCACACTAGACTAATATTTTCTTTACATATCTACAATTGTTCTAGGGCCTTGCCAGAGAATTTAATGGTTGGTGTCCCACACTAATGTGAAGAGTATAATTTGCTACATTCTATTCCTGGGCGTGGTGGGAAATACAACCCTTTTGCTCTCTATTTTATTCCTTTCTTTCCACAGGAAATCTTCATATCTATGACACAAACACAACAAAACAGCATAGCTTTATATTCCTATTTGGTACAGCTGTTCATAGCTGAACAAGCTATTAGATGATGACAAAGCAGGATCACTGGATTTAGCTGGGAATACAGCATTGCCATCTGCAGTTCTACACAATTGCCTTTGTTATTTAGTAGGTCACTGTCAGTTGGATCACTTACTGAGCCCAGAGATACTTAAGGAGTAGGTCTTTAGAGCCAGCTCAACATGACAAAATTGAGTTGCTCCTTTGGAGCTGCTTAGTGTTTGTTTTCCCCACACCTTAGGTTTCCAGAAAGGATTTGTGAAAAACAGACTTTTTCATGAAAAAATTACTTAATAAACACTTGACCCTTTTTCCACATTTTCTGTTCTCAGTAGGAAGAAAGATGGCTGATGTCTCCTCCCAAATTCTTCCCTAGACAATTCCACAAAGAACACCCCATAACATGTAGCTTGGTTTTGGCATCCACCCTGCTGCCTGGAGCCTGGCTTGGGGAGTAGCCCTTTACTTACATTTTAAAAGAAACTTCCTTTTCCTTCCCTAAACCTCTGCTTTCCAAAAAAAGCAAGTGAAACTTAAGAAACCAAACCCTTCCCCAACCAAACTGGAGGGCTGGAACTTCTTGGGGGAAATAATTTGCCTTTTCTCTCCAACCCTGACTGTTATTAATTCAGAAATATGTCACTGCACTGTGTCATTAAATGGCATGAAGCCTCTGCAGGGAAACATGAATGGCTTCCAACTTCACTGAAAAACCAGCATTTCTAGTACGAGTGACAGGCTTTCCTTGCCACTGCCCACCATGGAAGGTGTCTGCCCTATTCAGGTGCAGACTCAGCCAAGGGAGTCATTATTCCAGCTGTCATGGGTAGGTGGAATCATAAAGCAACAGACGCACTCACAACTTTTCCATTTGCTCATTTGCATAAGAAACACCTATGCAGAAGACAGAAGGAAGGTGAGGGGGTTTTCTGCCTACAACTTCAAAGGGAAATGGAACTGGCTGACACAGCTCTTTTCTACACAAAGAAATTAGGAAACCTGGAAACAGAGGGTCATTTAAGGCAAGGACCAGCGGCTGGTATTTTTCCTAGTCTCCTCCCAAAGAGTTGTTAATCTCATCTCACTTTGAAGAAACCCAAGAAAGTATGTGTGCAGGCTCATGGGAAAGCTGTTCTCTCTTGACAGGGTGGGAGGAAAAGAGAAAAGGTCAAGAACAGAGTGTGTTTACCTAAGCCATGTGCTCCAAGCTGTGTGTTGCTGTTGAGTACAGCTGCTTCCACTCTGAGCTGGCATTTTGTGGTTTTTGAATACTAGACCACTAAATAAAATATGGGGTTTTAATACCTGTTTTTTTTAAATATATCCAGTGTGGGCTGCTAAAGTAAACAGAATATTGCATGAGAGCACATTTCATTCATATGAGTAGAAGCTTAAAGCAGAAACAGGAGTGCAATTAGCAACCAAAACCAGCAGTAGAAGGCCCTGGAATACAGCAGAACTACAGGCAGATATAAATTTCCTTTTAAAGAAACATACTTGGAGGACCAGTTGCATAATTCTGCAAGCTAAGGAGAACACTGACTCACTGAGTCAATATTTGCTAAATTTACTGGGCCAAACTCAACTCTTGTTCAACACAGAAAAAACTTTCAAAGCAAAGAAAGGGCCTAGGCGTGATAGTTAGAGGCAGCAGCCTCTGGTCCCTGGGCCCTTCTCTTCCTGAGACCACGATCGCCGACTACCTTCTCAGGGTGGACTTTCCTTCAGCTTCAAAGATTTTGGGCAGCCTGTCCTTTATACTTGGTATTTGGTAGATGTGTGCCATTAGGAATTGGTGCTTCTTGTAGCTTTTTCCACTCTTTTGAATAGTATTCATAACAGAAAAATACAGAATTGAGTAAAGGAATTACTTCATGTCTTGTTGAAAAAGAAAGTCAACTCATATTTACTAAAGATAAGAAATTAGCATGTGGGAAAAATGGATGGAAGCACAGGCTCGTCTTCAGAAACAGATGTAGGCTGAGTTGCTTCGCTGTTGCAGCCAGGTTAACAAAAGAGGGGGAAAATAAAAAAAAGAGTTTTAAAAATTGACTTAACAGGGTTTTAAGCAAGGGAGCATGGCCTGCTGGGATACATGAAAAGCAGATGGTGAGCGAACATAGTGAAGCTGAAAGATTTGCTTTTTGAACTCCTCTGGTATTTCAGCTCTGAGGAGGCAAAAATATATTTCCCTGAGGTTTTAAGTCGATCTGGTGTGTGGCCTCTTGCACCACTGAAAAATCCTGTTCAGGTTTCACAGTCTGCTACGAGCAGGGTCTAAGGTGAAAATAGAAGCTGTCTGGGAAACCTAAAAAAAATTCTCAGGGAGTTTGCAGTGGGTTTTAATATTTTATATTTTAATATTTGAATGTGTCTTTTTACCTTTAAAGATGTCTATTAATATATTTAAAGGTATCAGTATGCACCTTTTCCTTACCTAGTAGCACAAAAGAGTAGGACAACCTGCTTTCTCACCTTCTGGGGGCTTCACTACCTGCACGAAGGAAGAACAAGCATCTCTGCACTGAAGTGCAGATCACAAGAGAATTTTATATTTTCTCTACAGCTCTTTTTTAAAACTATGTGGGGAAAGGTATAAAATAGGTGTTGGCACCTGAAACAACAGGGAGCTTTGATAAACTGACTCTTTTTTGTCCACCTTTCCTTG
Organism: Corvus kubaryi; assembly: GCF_017639235.1. NCBI lineage: Eukaryota > Metazoa > Chordata > Aves > Passeriformes > Corvidae > Corvus > Corvus kubaryi. The sequence goes on along the minus strand of NW_024581137.1, from coordinate 28,258,553 downwards.
ATCAGCAATAACAGATAGTGCTCTGTGGATCTAATTCCTCGTTGTCCTGCAAATCAAGGGCAAGTCCACTGAAGCCAGACAACTTGCATGCATGCTAATTCAGTCATGCCCTGATGCTTCTTCTGGTGAACGAATTTACCTATTACTGGGGCAACTACTCCTTCCTCAGCCTCCTTCCTGAGCTACGGGTGCTTTGGGAAAGCTTAATGAAAGTAGAAAAGAAAAGAGGTTAGAAGAAAGGAGAGGGGAAGAAAAATGTCTAAATGTACAGTTTTATTTTAGAATCACAAAACCTCCCTTTTTGGTAGAAATGCACTAAGACAACAGCGGAAGCGCAGTTTCTGGACTGAAGTGCTGTTTTGTGGTACTCCTGAAAGAATCTGGCTTTGTCTTGTCAACCACAAGTGATGGCAGAATGCCAATTTTCTTTTCAACTGGTTGTTATGAGTATTTGCTGATGTTTCTGAATTAATGTTGATCAAAGGAGCTCAAAATGGCTTTAACCTTTTAGATCTACCACTTAACTAAAAATATATTTAATATGTTAAAAAAATTATATTAAAAAATTTGGTCAGCCTGAAACTACTATTCAGCCTGTATTTTCTGTACTTACAATAAGCTACTCAGTAATTGAAAGACTTTTTACTGATATAATCTAAGCAGGGTTCTTTTTAGAACTTATGACTAGTTATAATTAATTGCTCCATAAATAAATTAATCTAAAAAGCACCCCACTGTTAAGTTTTTTTGAGAAAATAATAGTCATGTCCCATATCCAGTGAGGTAGAAGAAAACAACCAACAAATGTGGATGTTAATTGTTTCCAGCCCTTGCACTTACATAGTCTCTTTTCCCTATATACTCTTTTAAAAGCAACAGAGAAGGACTACACAAATTATCAGAGACAGTGTACATAAAGAAGGCTTCCAGAATTTTCTGGAATTTCCACTCAGCAGAATGTAGAAAAAAATTGCAGAAATATAAACAAAAATACAAAAAGAGAAAAAACCCTGTTGAGTTACATCAACAAATCAATCAAAACCAAACACTTTTGACATTTTATCTTCTGTCTCTCTTCCAGTCTTCAAAATAGACACCAGAAGCTGTTTTGGAAAAGTGCAACACACACCTATTTTTCCAGGAACTGTTGAACTCCTGTTTTGTGAGACAATTTAATTAGTTTTGTCCCAGATGAGGATGAAAGAATCTTAAATGATTTTTTGTAGGCTAACCTGAACCCATTAACTTAGATTTGAGGGGTTTGAGCACCAAATAGTATAATGTATTAAATATTTAGATTTTAATACTTTGCTGAAAACAATGTAAACTTAGGTCCCACATGCTGAACTCATCCATGAACAGTTCTGGTTTTAAATCTGGTCTCTGCCTAGAAGTCAGTGCAATCAGAAATAGCTCCTTTTAGAAAATACCCCATAGAATTCAAGTCACTTTTGTTGACCTCATTAGCTTAATCCCCCATTCTTTTCTTATTTACTCAGAAGCCGTCAGCAAGCTCTGGCAATCTGTAGTTGAGAACCACAGGGCTAGACTCAACATCAACTCAGTTAAAACAAACTTCATTCTGTCATGCTCTATAAGCATCACCGAAACACAAATATACACAAATAAACTGTACACAGCAGTATAGTTTCCTAAAAGATTTTCCAAAAACATATTTTGGCCATCTACTCTTCCTCCATTTTGGAGAAAGCACTTGCTCTTAACACCTCCATGCAATTCACAAGAATCAGAGCTCCAGTTAACTCTCGCCACTGTTTTGTTACTGGGTTTTTCATTTTATCCAAGGCTGATTGCAGATCTTGTAAGACGTCCCTGTAACCGTCTCCATAATGGGCAGCCCATGTGTAGAGAAAGTCATATGCAGGTTTCCACATCATCTGAAAACAAAGGAAAAAAATGAGGTTCAGTGTCAGAAATTTAATTATTGAGAGGAGAAAAGAAAAAAGCTAAATAGTTGAAAAGTCATAGAAAAGAAAAGCGAAAATAAGTGTTTAATCACTAGGCATGCTGAAACGCTTTATCAAAAAAGGCATATTGATATAAAAACTGCAGTAATCTTATTTACATTATGTCTATGAAACTCTCAAATTCTCAGAGAGGTAAATAATAGATAAATTCTTCATTCAGATGATTATCACCAAGTCAAAATATATCCTTGTCTGAAAATATAAGTCAAAGAACAAGGGTGGAAAGAAAACATTTTTCCCCTTGATCATCTTTTGCAGTGCATACACCCAGAAACAGTTTCCCTATTTGGTTGTGCTTTTGATGGTTACTGCCCCATTAATCAACATCCTACTGCCCCTCTACTTAGCCTGGAAATTTTAAACATGCTTTTTACCTTTCAGAAATATTTTCTGACAACAGCAGCAGGAACTTAATCTGCCTACTCTCTTAAAAGACAATAAAAAGTGTTTCTAGAAAGGCATCAGTAACAACAGAAGGATTAGGGAGAATCTCCAACCTTTATTGGATACAGGGGGCAACATAGTGATGAAGGATGAAGGAAAAGTTGAGGCTCTTAACGTCTTCCTTGCCTCAGGCTTTAATACCCAGACCAGATATTCTCTGGGTATCCATTCTGCTGAGCTGGAATACAAGGATGGAGAGCAGAATGAAACCCCCTTGATTAATTTAGATTGGATATTAGGAAAAAATTCTCCACTGAAATGTAGGTCAGGCATTGGAACAAGCTGCCCAGGGAAGTTGGTTGAGTTGCCACCCCTGAAGGTATTTAAAAGACGTGTAGGTGTGGTACTTAGGGACATAGTGCAGTGGTGGACTCGGTAGTACTGGGTTCAAGGTTGATCTAGATAATCTGACTAGCTGATCTTAGAGGTCTTTTGCAACCTTAATGATTCTATGATTCTATAAAATCTGTTTAAGAAAAAAGGGGGGGGGCAGGGGGGAAGCACCCAAACACTCTAAAACCGGCAAGTCAAAAACTTTTATAATAATTTTTTTTGATTAGGACATACAACTTAAAAATTTTCTTGCAAGAAACAAAGGAAATAAAAAGATAGGTTACCAGTGCTTTTTTGTTTTTCAAACTGCAATTTATTTGGTTTATGCCAAACAAGTAGAGCAGATCCTTAGCAGGTGTAATTCGTCATTGCTCTAATGACATTAATTAAGTTATAGCAGCATGATTCAGATACCAAGCTGGACTTACATCTTTCAATGTGCTGAGTAAATTTGCTCAGTTAACAAACAAAATAATTATTTTCCCAGCTGCTGCTTTTCCAAATGTTACTTGGGCAATCAAAATTCTAGTTTCTCTCTCCTCATTGGCAATAAAGATTTTGCAATCAGCAATTGAGTTAACAGTTGCAGGGATGATACACAAATCTGCAAAGAAACCCATGACTCTCCTAAAAGGTTTTGTCATTTACTGTTTTAACAGGAACATACTTATGCATAGTAATAAGTGTATATGGACTGATGACTGCACATATATAGATACACAGAAGTGATGAGGAAGTTGAGGTTTTTTAGCATCTTTTCCTCTTTTTTTGAAAAAACAGTTTTTATGGTTCTGAAGGATAATTCTGAAGGAAATTGGTTATTTCCTCAATATAATCTTATTAATTTACAAACAGTACACAACATAAAGCTTTACTTCCTTGACTTAAGCATTATTAACTTGCTTCCTGGAGGAACTGAGTAGGAGGAGAATTTCTTTACTCATAGTCCTGAGCTTTTGTCCATATTTTTGGGCTACAATCTTTCAGCTTACCCGAGACTGATTCTGTCATAGTTTCTATAAACATTTACCTCGACTTCTGCTGCCATGCCCAAATGGAAAAAAACATTAAACTTACACTAAACTTACTCAGCATGTCTCACAGTCTGATTAGTCTAGTTTCTACTTTGAGTTTAAGCCACAGAAAAGTGCCTATGCTTTCAGTGAAGTTTCTCATTTCAGGTCTACAGGAGGGAAAGGTATTGTCATTTACCCAAATGAATGGTGCCCACTTTGTCCTTTAAGCAAGTCTATCTTAAGTCATAACCATAACGTTACAGAAGGAGAAAAGTACAGTAGTGGTAGGTGGGAAGAAGAAGATTGACGAATTCTTTCGGGTGTTTTTAGAGATGATAAGCTGAATGTAATTTTTTAATTTACTGCTGTAAATATTAGATATTACAATATATTTTAATGAACTAAAGCAGGTCACCACTGTTGTATTTATGCTGAGACCAGAAAGTTTCTGTATTCCTATTTTTAGCTTGTTTGCCAAAGTAGCCAACAAGAAAAGCTGGTATTTCCTACAAGAGAAGCTGGTTTCCTGAAATTCTGTCACTGGTTATGCTTTTTCTGGGTCTCTTTCTTCCTTCTCTTGCATTCTTGTTAGACAAAGTTATTTAAAGGATTAGGGTATAGTCTGCTGTCTTCACTAGAATGTCAAAAGACAACGAATACGAAAAGATGCTATGCTTTGACTTATGTTGAAGGTCAGTCTGATATTGTAATAAGACAGTTGGCTGAAATATCCTTAAATACAAACCTTGGTTTCCACTAATCTATCACAACTGTTTGTTTTGGGTTTTTTTTTTAATCTAAGAGAAAAGAAAGAAGAAAAAGAAGAATGTGGGGATCAAAATCTTCACAAATTGGTCACCACTGGTGCATAATTAACTCAGCAATAATCTACACACTCGTCACATTAAACTAATACTGCAAACGCAGCAGTGGTTCTAAGGAAGATTCTTCTCCACATCCACATACTCTAATGCAATGGGTGAACTGAATTGCATTCAACATTCCTGAATTGTATCAAAGCAGAATTTCAGGAAAAATATTAAATCACTGCAGCATCCTGGTCAAGTTTCATCTCAGCTGTGTGAATGAGTTTTCCCTCTGTTCCCACTTTCTCTGCTGAGTACACAATAATGATACCTACATCCACTGCAAAATGATTTGGAATTTACTCATGAAAAACGCTTCATAATCTATACAACAACTGTATGTACCCTCAAGTTGCCCATGATCATTTGCAAGATTTCTCCCACCAAGAAAACTATGAAGTTTAAAAGCAGAAACATTTTTCAACCAATCAATTCTCCTGATAGTGGAACAGTCCTTGGTGGGGAATGAACCAGTTAATATTTTCATATAATCCTCAATAACTAGTCAAAACTTGTTATCCTTCCCCAGCTTTGCTGGGTTTCGGATTTTAAGGCAAACAACTACTATCAGTAGGAAATTTTAAGTTTAAAAAGGTTGGAAGAAAGCATTGGTATTTACTAGAAAGTACTGAAATTTAAGGTTAGATTCACAGGACATTGAGGGTACTCAGTGATCACATGAGACACCAGTGCTAGAAACCTTGTACTTTGAACTCACATCCGTGTGGACAAGCACAATTAAAAAGCTCACCCCAAACCAATAAATCTTCCATGGATCCAATTTAATCCTTGAAAAATGACACAGAAATATAGAAAAATTCTGATTTTTGCTTGTTGAATGTTCTCTGAAAAAATAGGAGTTTGACTGCACTGTGTTTTGGCAGCAGACACTGTCACAAAAGGCAGAGAATTTTGTGGGTGGTTTGCCATAAAAATAATGCAAAAAACTCTTGAAAACAAATTAGTAGGGTGTATGACGTGGAAGATAAGCTTCATGTAAAATCAAAACCCATTTAAAACAAAGTAAATGTTTGTTTATAAATTTTCTGAATATAAAAAAATAAATAGGTATGATGCTGGAAAAACAGTTATAAAATTGTTTTATTTCTGCTGCCTATTAGCAAAGGGGAAACATTTCGAAATCACATGGAGACCAGCAGAGTTCTACATTGTTCAGGTCTATAATTCCTTCTGTAGAAAGCTGGACATTTATCAGCCAAACACAGAATCTTAGTAAATAGAACAAAAGTGTAGGAAATGAGACAAGCCACTGCCTAAGAGTAAAAAAGAAAAAAAAAAAAAGAGAGTAGAAATGGGATTGGAAAGGCTGATAATTTTATGAGAAAAAATTGGAGGAAGGTGCATCCAGACTTAAGTACCCAAAAACAACTAAAAAAAAAATACACGAAATAGCTCAAAGAGAAAAACTAGATCTGAGAAGGAGGCTGTGTTTGCAAACAATTATGCAGATAATTTTGTTGAAAAGTACAGAAGCACATGAGTAAACAGGGGGAATTTTGATCAAATATTGATTGGGGAGGGAAGGCAGAGCATTCAAAAGGAATAAGAGGTAATGGTTCATGATTAGAGCAGAAATATCTTGATAGTTATCACCAAGCAGATAAAAACAAGATGACAGATTCACTGAATTCAGACAGTGGAAAGTAGAATATGTTTGGCAAGGAATAAGAAGAATCAGCTACAGGGAAACAAAAAAGAAAGAAAAAATTATCCAAGTAGTTGTGAACCTGTAAATGGGAAATAACAATTCCTTTGGCACGAAGAGGTCAGAGAGAGTGAATGCAGTCCGGATCATGTACATTACCTGCAATAATCAGGGGATGATAGTATAGGCAGAGGGAGAGCCAAGCCTGAATGTAAGCTCTCAAGTCAGAAAGATCATTCAGCAACGTTCATAAAAAAAGGAAAGAATGGGCCTACTGCATGCTTTGATGTTAGAAGAGAGAAGGCCAGGAAGTAACCTGGTTGCCCAGGCAAAGGTATGCCAGGGGCAGAGGCTGACCCTAAGCTCAGCAGTGTGGACAAGAGTCTTGTGGCATACCTGACATTGCATGGGTGCCATGAGTACCTCTGGTCACCTCAAATGTCACTAGAGATTAGTGACGTAGGCACATAAATTGCTCCTTAGATGTGTATGCACTAAAACACCTCTGAGAGGATAAATTGACTTTTATACAGAACTCAAACTTCTGTATAAGAAAAATGCTGTACAAAGGAAAAAAATCATGATCTACCTGAAAAAATATAAACTTAAAGCACAGATTTGCCGCATTCATACAACAGAAGTAGAATTGGTGTCAGAGCTTCCAACCTCTTCTCATGCTACTTAAGCTAAATGACAACAGCTATTACACCGGCATAGAAAAGTATTAATGACAGAAGTCAGCTTCCTTTTTGCGGAAAGAGCCAAAGCTGTATGGAGTGTGATCAGAAGTGGCTCCTGCAAGGACCACTGTGTCTGAAATGACAGCAGAGGTGTGAGTAAGGTTAACAAGTGGACAGGACAATAAAAAAATTTGAATGTGGCCCTGAAGCTCAAGACAGGGACCAAGATCTTCACTGGAAAGTGCAAAAGAAAAGAAGAATGAAAAACAAGGAAGAAGGAAGGTCCCTGGCTGTGTTCGTGCAGAGCAGCAAATAAATGTGCATGCACTGCTACACCAGGGCCTTACCTCCAGAGCTACTGCTCCATTTTTCCCTTGGTGAGGCACTTCATAAGCCTCTATTTGCTGCTTTGTGAGTCGGGCTAGCTTCTCTGCAAGCTCCCGCCAGCTTTTGCCAAGCTTGACTGCTGAAGTCAAGATGATGGTGTCCTGGGTAAGACGTGCCACTAATCCCTGGCAATCTATTTTCAAAAGTGCCTGCAACAATGATTTTCATTAGTGATCCTTCACCAGTAATTACAAACAGAACATTTTCATTTAATTTTATAACACTATTCTGCATTTCTATGCAAACAGGAAGATATTTTGTTACTTTTTTTGTTCTTACAAATATGTACTTTTTTCCTACAAAATGGTGTTGCCAACAGTTTCAGAGGAAAGCTGCCCACAAGCTTAAGAAAAAAATGAAGCTGGCATTCAGTTGGTTCAGCATTCCAGTGACAAATGGATCCTGCCAAGCTTACAGACCCTGAAAGAAAAACATACTTCTCCAACAAAAATATTTGAGACAAAAAAAAGTTTAACTTCTTAGAAGTATGACATGAAACTTGAAAATTAAGTTAGAGCACTATTATACTAAGGTGTGGTCCTTCATCTAGGGCTTTATTTGGAAAATCATTGATCACATTGGCCAGCACCTTTTGATTTACTCCTCCCACCAAACTCATAATTTGCTGACCACTAAGGAGAAATTCAAACATAAAACCTTTCCTCCGCCTCACCAAATAAGCATTTAATAACACTCAAAATGGTTGAAGGAGTAAAACCTTGACATGCAGATACATTGCATTATCCTTTCTTTATTTGTTTGGATAAGAGCTAATGGGTAAAACAAATGTTGGGGTTTTTTCTTCTCCTCAAATTAACACCAAAATATTACACTGAAACTGTTGAGGTTTTCAGGGAAAGATCAAGATCAAAATACAGAATTTTTACTTGTTTTCTAAATACTGATTTTTTTGTGAAATATCAAGCATTTCTGCAGAAATCAGACATATGTGTAATTTAATTTTAAAGTATAAACCATAAAAAACCCTCATAGCAAACAGAACTTTGGTAGACACACTAGGGAGAAGCTGACTACAGCGCACTGTACAAAATTCCCCTAAACTGGAGAGACAGTGGTTCAGTATGCAATTTGCTGTGATAAGCAAGAACCCTATAAAACACAAAAAATGGAGATTTCTTAAAAGTAACTGAAAATTCTACCCCAAAATTACATGGATGACATCTAGATTTATGTCTAGCTCTACAAAGACGAGGACCTGTTTTGGCACTTCCTAGCAAAAATATATAAATCTCACAAAACAGGACATTGAGCAACTTGGTCTAGTGAAAGTTGTCCTGCCCATGACAGGATGGTTGGAATGAGATGATTTTTAAGGTCCCTTCCAACCCAAACCATTCTATGCTTCTATAAGCTTAATCAAATTATGCCCCACATTTTGCCTGTTTTGTAATGAACTCTGTTTCACTGCATTCATTTGAAAGTTTAGATAATTTTCACCTTTAGGCCCCCCACTCCTTTTTGTACAGAGACATGACAGACTTTGCAATACCTCATACAGGCTCAGTTTTATTCCACATAGTTTGATGTGCTCTTAAGAATTGCAAGTGGCAACTGCTACCAAAATTTTCTGAATCCTGCTGAAGTTTCTGTCAGCACTTCAAAGGGGATAGACCAGTGATGAGGAGTAAACTTAGCTGAGGTTTACAGTTCAGGGTAATAAAAAGGCTTTAGATGAATAGCTACAATGTGAGTTTTTAAACATCCATTTTTGTAATACTTTATTTTCATATCAGAAATTTAATTATCTTTTGTTCCTTAATAGGTTGGTCAACTTTTCTGTCAGAGACAAGGAGAGTATTAAGGGACCATTAATTTCAAATTAATTTGCACACAAATCAGTAAGCGAATTAGGATTGTTAACAGTGCAACTTATTACCTGGAAGTAATTAAAATAAACTTTTGATTCACATTTGGCAGTATTTAGTCACATGGAAGTTGTCCAATGGCTTACAAATGAGGCCCATGAAAATAGATACTGAAATACTTGCAATATCCTCCTTAGGCCAATACAACATTGACTATGAAGTTGTAAGGTGTGGATAGAAAATCTTGCCTTCAACATTTGGATCAAGATGTGTCTTTTAAACATATGAAGCTAAGCTAGACATGAAACTTAGCATAGACAAATATCTATATCTATATCTATAGAGATATATAGATATATATAGATATATCTATGTACGTATAGTGGAGTTCCCACAGTATAGTAATGTTACTTAATACTTCACAACAGGAATGTGAATTTCCCAGGGAAGCAATTTACCAAGACAAAAGACAAAACTATTTCAATCATGGATATTTAAAAACAAAAAAAGTTATCTTAGTCAACCTACTAAATGAACACAGTTTCTGGAGCATTAACAGAAGACTATTCAGAATTAATTGATCAAAGTATTATTCTTCATGAGAGTTTGGATGTATTTTCCACCTATTGGTGTCTACAACTTTTAGTAATATGTTCAGGTTTGTAAAGATCCTGCAGGGATGCAGAATCAGATTTTCTTGTTCCTACATTACAACTGAGTAGTTTCTTGGCAATACATTCCCAATAAGCCGGTTAGTTCATGCAATACTTACAACAATGAGTTCATAAAGAAATAGTCTTTTTTTTTTGTTAGCATGGCAGTCTTGCTTCATCTTCTTCACAATATGTGCAACTCTTTCTGATTCTTTATCAGCATGTGCCTCATTAAAGTCATCCAGAGACATATGTGAGTATCCCAACACTTCAGCTAAAGCTCTCCAGTCATAAACACTCTCTGATACCGTAGACAGAACTACTGAGTAGATATAAGTCAATTTTTTGAATGGCAAGGCAATTTGTTCAACAAGATTCCTGGTAGTTAGCTCACTATCAGCAGTGTCCATAGCTTGTTCTTTGGAAATCACTTTTATGTTTTTGCAATGTACAAGACCAATCTTTCTTCTGAGAACTCCCACGTACCACTCTTTCATTTTGGTTTGTCCAATGGCTTTAACTTTATCTTCACCAAGAAGTGCTATTGTGTCCCCTTTAAAATATTCCAGCAAATAGTCAATCTTATTTTGACGTAACACGGTTTTCAAAGCCACTCCATAAGTATTGACACTCAAAGTTTTGTCTTGAAACTTTGGATATTTTATTGTTGGTATCAAAAGCCATGGTGCAGACTTGATTTCTTTGCGGTTTTGTAGGCGCTTTGGCCTATTAATAATTCCACTTAATTTTGGAGCTGGATCGGGAGTCGTAACATGGAACTGTGTTACTTGGCTACTTTTTAAGATTTTAATCTGAACAAGGAAAACAAAGAAATGCATCTCCCTACATCCAAGCATGGAAAACAGGAATTGCTGGCGGACCATTTCACCAGTTTTCAACTCCTCCTTTTTAATATTTTTGCTTTGATCTTCCATTTTTACTTCAAAATCTGGATCACAGGATATCAAAGAAATGTTTAGATCTTGGGGTTTTTCAAGCAGAAATGTGTGCTTTCCCCACAGCTGAAACACCACAGGAGGCATACCTTTCCCCCTTTTTTTTATATCACAAATAGTGAGTTTTGTTGGAATGTAGTTATGACCAAAGACTGTAAAAACTGCAGTAAAAGATGGATGAATATATTTGGGACCATAAATTCCAACTGAGACTGTTCTATGAACATAGTCCCACACATTAGTTGCTGGGGGCTGGATTTTGCTTGCTTGTATGGCAATCACTGCATACATCACATGACTTAGGTCAGTTAGCTTCACTTGTATGGTATCTTGATAAATATAGCAATTCTCCAACTTCTTAAAAGGTCCTTCTTTGTTGAGACTAAAAAAACACACAATATCACTCATAACTTGGCTGAGTGGATCATTCTTCACTTTAGCTGCAACTTTCACTTCTAGGAAAATGGCTTCACTTGTGTTGAGGTTGCTCAGTGTAAGTTCTATTAGAGGACTTACTGTGCTGGACAGATCATTGTTGCATGACATTGGAGGGTTAAGGATAGCCTTTAAACCAACTTCTTGGAATTCTCCTGGTAATACATGACCCACAGGGACATGAATGTTGATATCTGAGTCAGGCAGCTGCACTGAACCCCCTTCATGATTCAGTTTACAAACTACATGAATGTCTGTAGCTTGCGTTTGCGCCCATCCAGGACTGTGGCTCATGGCTTCTAAATCTAGGCAGGACCGGGTGAGCTGTCGGTGACTCAACCAAGCCATCTTGTAGGCTTCGCGGTCGTTCTGAAGCCATGTTATATCACAAGCTGTAGTTTTTTGAGGTGCTGTCTTGTGAGGATTAAATCTTTGGTTATCAACTATATCCAGGAAGTCAGAGATGCTTTTGGATCGTCCAGATCTTCTTGCTGAAGTCTTTCTTAGGAGACAGTCAATATCTAGCTCATCACCTGAGGAATCCAAAGAGTCCCTATTGCTAGAAAGTTTAGAGAGCAAATAAGGTTTTTCCTTTAAGATAGAAAGACGTTTATTATTTTCATTTCTATTGGAAGCAGCTATGTCATGTACAAAAGGGTTGGATCCTGACAGTTCATTCCAGAAAGGATTTGTCTTGGAAACAGCTTGAGCATGTTTGAATACACCAGACCAGTCAATATCCAAATCCAGTTTACTTTCATTGACATCTGTTTAAAAGAAAAAAAGAAGTATTTCCTAAAGCACAGAGGCTTGAGACATTCCGTTCATTTCCAACTGATAGTCTGTTAAATTAAGAGCTGACTAAATTTTCCTCCTGAAATACACATAGATAATTTCTATATTTCTCCTTCACGTTTTTAAACAGTATCAATGTTGATTTAATTAAGAATATTTCTTAATAGAAAGAGTGCTAACAAATTAGTGCTGAATAACAAAATAATATTGAAGGATGTAAAGCATCTTTTTTGAGGTGTTGAACATTATCAACTCTTATGAGTATTAATTGGCATTGAGTATGATAAAGTTCCATAAGGTTCAAACCATCATATTCCAGTAATCTTTGGCCTCTTACAAAATGCCATGGATTTCTTTCCTTTGTGTCTGTCTCTTTGCAAAGACTAAACAACTACAGTTTCATTTTTCAAACACTGCAGACTGTACAGATAAGTGCATTATTCAATATTCCTTTTCATGCTAGTGCATGTGCATTTAATTGATAACAGCACTCCTACAATTTATCTCCATGTGTGTGGAATTTGTTATACTAGCTTTCCATTAAAAAAAAAAAATTGATATAATTTATGAGACCTTGTACAACTTGAAGTTTGGAGAGAAATGTTTGTGTGACTACTAATTTTTTGAGATTGCATTTAAATAGACAAATATGGGTGTATAAGTGATATTTACATATCTTTTCTAATACAAATACTCATTATTAGCAGTAATATCTATTTTTTTTGGAAGAAGAGAATTCCTTACATTTTATATTAACAATTGTTCAGAGAAGCTGGTTTATAGTTGGTTGAGACTCACCCTTCTTGCAATGGAATATCCGCAACTTTTTATGCCAAGGGTTTCCATTACTTCATTTTGCCATTATTTGTTCTATATATAGAGGCTATACCATCCCTTCTTTATACATTCTTGCAAAGAGTTTAAATTTTAGAAGGAAAAGTCATAATTTCTAATTTTTTCACCATATCTATAGCTCACATTATTACACTTTCCACAGTACTCTCCATTTCCAAGGTTATTCTACATTGCTCAATTGCAAGCATTACAGTGCATACAGCCACAAAAAGAAAAAAAAAAAAACTTTTAAATGTTAGTACTTCTCTTTTTGTTTCCTTTTTCAAATTGTGATAAAAAGCCGAAACTATGAAGTCTTTCCACTGTTCCAGAAAATTCCCGGTTTGGAAGAATCAAGGTGGAATTTACCTGTTTGCCAGCTGCCTATCTACATTGCCTTGACAAGAGCTTTCCAGGTGGGCTGCCAGGGGGATTGAACCCAGGGGCAGCCTCCTTTTCCTCAAGCTCCTTGTCTTGACCAGGGTCACCAGAGGAGGTGAGGCTATTCCAGCCCCCACTAAAAAGTTCTTTTGTCTCTGCCCATAGGCCAAAAAACTTTCCTTGCACTGTGATGCTATTACAATCAGAGCATTATTGCATATTAAAATATAAACTAATTAAGCCCAAAATAAACATAAGGGGTTTGTTTGGGTTTTTCCCCCATCCTAAAGGGCATGTTTCTACAGGAAAAATACGAGCAGAAAACTCTGTCAGAGCCTGAGTCACTAGGACAGATGCTTTCTCATGCCAAGGTAACAGCACAATTACTAGAGCGCAGCATGTCAGCAAAGAAATAATTCCTGCTCCACAACTTATACAGCGTCAGGCTTGCTGTTACATCTGTTACTGGACAAGAAGCTAAGAGAATGCCTACATTGTGGAGGGCAAAGTTTTCTCAGCATTGGGGTTAAAATAGCAAGGAGATTAAATAAACTTTGCCAAGACTCCAGTTTTTAAATCGGGCTAACTTCAAAATTACCCTGCCTTCATGCTTCTTAAAACCCTAAATTAATCTAGTTTGGCTAAGAAGTCCCTCTTCTCTTCCCCGGTCTTGACCCCCAGTAAACTTACTCTAAGTAGCATTTTTTGATGTAAAGTTAAAGATTTCAACTCTTCCTCCCAATCTGCCTGATCCAGAGTTTTGCAGAAATAAAGACTTTAGTTTGAGAGCCTTAGTACAGAAAATAGCAGAAGAGTCATACTGTAGCTGTCTGAAGGTGTCCGGTCATCCATGTCAATCAAAGTCCCCTCCGACCGGCTTCGTGGAATCTCTCCACTGCTTAGGGAATCTGTTCCACTACTGGAAGAATTTTCCTCCTAGAAGACAGTTAAGCATATAAAACATCAGCAAGTATGCAATTTGAAAAAGGGGAAACTGTTGAAGAGTTATTGAGCTTTGTTCCTGTATTGTGACGTGAAAAAATAAATATGAAGATATAGATTATGACTAAATTTATTAACTCTGCCCAAGAGCATCACAGTCCTGAGTGAGTCTTACTATCTAATGTCCATCAAACCCAGCAGATGCTACAGCCGCAGTATAATGTGGTACCCCAGCCCATAGTGAAGTCCAATAACTCACAAAATTAAGTGTCTTGTAATTGGAACTGAGCCAATTATACAATAACTTCCACTCAGATGTCTTGAATAAAATGTTTGTTTAAAAAATAGACACCATAATTCCTGTTTTCAGGTTAGTTTGAGTAGAATCATTAAAGGGGAAGATCTAGACCCGTTACTTTCCATGCCAATTAATATAAAGTATTTTCTTGCCATTCTGCCTTATTATTCTTACGTTCCTCCCTGAAAGACGATCAGGTCAGATTTCCTTTTAGTCTGTCCAAGAATGACTTAAAGTACCCTTCCTTAGTGAGCACACCAGCACAGCAACAGCCCAAGAGAGGATATTCAGATCTCTTTTTCCTTGTTCCGGCTACAAGAAATTGTTTCATTTTGGTGCAGTCCCTTAGAGGCAGGCAACAGAAGGATGAGCCTCTCAAGGTAACTTGACTAATGCTGAAGAAAGTGGGAGCTGTTGTGTCTCCTAAAGAAAGAGGAATTACAGAAGTTTCAAGCAAGCATTTGGTATCCTACATGCTGAGATTACTGTATCCCAGGAACAGAAGCTAGAGGAAATAAAATAAAAGAGATTTTTTGTGGAGGGAAGCTCTTCAAGTTAGTGCTATAAACCAAGACATCACCTAGTGACTTTCCCAGAATCCTCTCACAGATCCTATATGTAGTGAGATATAAATGCTGATGACCATTAAGATATCTGGGGAAAAAATGAGCCAAAGAGACAAACAAACAAGGAAGGGAGAAGAAGAGAGAAGGAAAAAATCCAGAAGATTTTTGGATCCATACATGGGATACAAAAGTCAGCTTTGTTCAGAAGTCTGAAATACTGCAGCCTGCTACTTCTGCAGTGAACACTGCAGCCTAAGGAGGCCTCATTTTATCACTTTTAAAATAAAAAAAAAAAAAAGAGAGAGAGAAAAAGAAGAAGGATTTGGCCTGGTTTTGCTGCAGCTGTAAGAAAAATGAGTTTTCAGTTCCAGTTCTCTCCAGTTCCACTTGAGTTATGGGAAAGGACACATACCTTATATCCAAGCATTACTGCACAGAAAGCAGAAGCCAGCTGTCTGTTTTCACTGAACAATGCCATGGTTTAAGATACCTTTTTTTTCACTACACATGTAAATTGATAGTTTTTGCTCTTCCCACAAAAGGTACCTTCAGCTAATGGCAGTCTGTTCAGGCGCCGTTTTGTACACAAGCAGGGTGCAAGACTGAGGTCGGGCAAAGCTCAACAGTCACCCAGCACCTCAGAAGGCTGTATGGATTTTCAGATTCCTTTGTTACGAGAAATCTCTTTTATTTGGCCTTTGGAGTCCTGATTTTAGCTAGTAGGTAAAGCTAGCCTCCAACATCAATACATTCTGGCCTCTGCTACTAGCACCCCACCAGAACAAAACTGGAAACTAAAATGCCTCCTTAATCCCAACACCATTAATTCCAAGATATGACATTCCACATCTAGATAAAGATATCACTGTTGCTGCTGCCTCTGATAAGCAATGGTATATTTGATAATGTATACAGACTCCTTCAAAAGAAATAAATTTTGGTTTGCTACTGCATCTCAAGATGTTGAAAAACTGAATGCATTTTATAAACATGCAAGATTTTAATCTCTGGCTTCTACATATACACTATGGAGGTTTAATCACACAAGCATAAGGTATCCATAGTCTAAAATCTCAATAAATGTACAAAAAGTAAGTCTTCTTTTTACAATACCAGTGTACTTGTTGCCAGCACTAATCTCTGTCTGACAATTTACTGATAATTCACAAATGAATTTAAGAACAGTTCTTTAAATAGTTAAAACACCTACAATTATTTCAGTAGCCACACAAAGTGGGAGGTAGTAAATAAGGATGAAGAAAGGGCACGAGAGTGCATATGTACAGGGGCTAAAATAGGAAACCCATGGAGAAGGGAGAAGAAGAGAGGAAGAAAGAAAAACAATCTCTTTACGCAGTGGGATTATATTGACAGAGACATGACAACAAAATTGCTTGTGGAAGTTTTTGAAACACTAAGGACTTCTGCAAATAGAATAAACCATTTCCTAAAAGTTCCCTCTGGGAATTCCTCAAAATGTTCATCACTAGCCTGGCATAGAGATAGAAAAGGCAGATACTGAAAAGGAAAACCACTTTCAAATATAATCCTCCGCCCCCATGAAAGCATTTCTTGGTATGACAGCATGATGAGGGATCCCTTGTGACTGGGGCACATCTTCAGGCCAGCTAAAAAGAGGATGAGAGAAGGGGAGATATATAAACTTTCCTGAGCAAAAGATGACCACATTTGGCCAGCATGTCAAGGGATGTGGGAAATGCTGGGGACAAGCTGTACACACACCACTGGGTACTGGGCGATGCGCCTCTTGCACAGGGTTACATGAGCTGACACCACAGTTGGGTCCCACCTCTTCTCTGCTCCAGCCTGAGTGCTGGGAAGGCCTAAAGCCCCAGCTCCTTTCAATGAGCCTAAGAAAATAAGAAAAACAAATGCCTATCCTTTTCCATTGATACATTCTGTGATAAAATATCCCAAACTTAACTGTTGATAGGACAGACCTATTAACTTGGAACTTAGCTGAACAAATTCTGAAGCATAATCATTCACAAGAGAAGTGAGATCGATGCATGTGGGATATACAGCCATACTGATCAGCACTGAAAAGCAAAGGTATAAAAACCTTTTGCTGCAAAAAAAGGGAACTCTGTGTAGGAAGAGCCAGAGACCAAGCTTTTCATTTGCTGTAGTCACTGAATAAGAAAGATATAAACTGACAAGTGTTTAATGGTGAAAGGAATTATTTGACTGATGGCATGTCAGCTCACAGTGGGAAGTCAGGAGGGAATGAGGAAGTGAAGAGGTTGGAAAGAGATCAGCTGTGGAGGTGACCAGTGAGTGAACCTGAGTGAGTGCTGAGAGATGTGGCATTTTTTGTATGAGGGCAAGCAACAGTTAGCCAGGTGCACTCTGCTGGGGATTGCTTGACCCATAAAAGCACGTAACCCAGGAACCGGAGCACTGCTAGCAGGCACATTGCAGCACTGTTACAGAGGAAGAAAAATGCACTAGATGCTCTAGAGGAAGAAGAAAGTCTTGGGTAGAAAGTTCAGTTTCACAGAAGTCAGGGGACAGATTTGCTGCAGACAGCATTTTTGCTGCATATAATGCCTCCAGAAATTTCTTCCAGGTCTTTCAAAATTCAAGTGCACCTTTTTTTTTTTTCCCCAATCTCACTAACAAAAAAACCATATCCTGCTCTGTCTAAAACAGTGGTAACAAAGAAAATAAAAAAAGCCCAAAGGCAAATGCTTTGCCACTGCCTTTGCCTTCAAAAATAAGAGAGAACACATTCCTTTGTGCTTTTTAAGTATCAATATCTCAGAGCAAAACACTAGCAATTTATATTTCATTCTACCTTAATCCTTCTTCAAAAGCAGGTTTTGTTAAGAACAGAGCTCTCCTGCGGCCATGTCTCCCCATGGACTTCTACATGTTCCCCACACAGTGCTACCCTTATTCAAAAAGATTCATGGCCTTTGTAATCAGAGGATGAAGTTTATGCATTAGCAGTGAGAGAACAAGCAACAGAAACAGGTGAGGGTGATGTGGCTCATTCCTTGGGGTCATTTTTGGGTGACACAGGGGAAAATGACTTTCTAGTTATATAGGTTGAGTTGTTAGACTTTCAAGTTTCTTTCTGAAAAAGGAAAATTGTAAATGTAACAGAATGTTAAATAATATGTTCCTCATCTAACCAAATACTGAGTCTACTGAATTCTTGAAATTCTATTATATAGAGAGAAGAAAAAGGATTCTAAAGAGACAGCAATACACAGAAGAGGGAATGTTTCAGAAGGACTGCACATCACCAACAAACCTAAAACACTGCCCATTCTCAGCAGACTAACATATTTTTAAGCATTAGCTACAGTAATAGATCATATTTTAACTGTCTCTTGGTTCTTGTGGCTTAGAACAGCTTTATGCAGCTCAGAGTTCAGTGAGAGGCACTTGAACCCAAGTTACTAATCTTTGATTACAGAGCTGAACTGTGGTGCTTTAGCCACTGGCAGCACAGCAAATGGAACATTCTGCTGAAGTGAGGAAGCCTTCAACATATTTTAGTCTGGTGCATGCAAGGCATTCAAGGAAATCCATCTGTATCTCACTTTGTACAGAGACAAGATCGACTTTTAAAGTTCAGCAGCAACATTGATGATTTAGTATGACCCAATACCTTGCCATTTTGACTATAATTATAAAAAGGAATTTTCAATAGATTTATCTACTGGTTTACTCTATTGTCAAATAGTTGCCAAGTTTGGTACCTACTTTTTCAATGTTGTGAAAATGTATCACCCTGTGGGAACTGCAGAGCCTTTCACACTGAACCCAGGGCTTAGACTTTCTGCAGACCCAACATAGGTCTGCATGGCTGCTTGGAACTGACACAATCACTGCTTGTAATACTTCACCCAAGCCAGTGCTTAAGGGTAGAGCTGGTACTCTCAGCACAACAAAAATGGGAATTGAATTGGGTCATCCTCTCAGTAGATTCCACCACTTTGCAGGTGGGTTTTTATAGCCTCTGCTCAGCTCTGCACAACCCAGAACTTACTTTACAGCCTGTTTGGGGAACACTGTGCAAGCAAAAATAGCTATACCATAAACACTCCCTCCACAAGGCAAGTATCCTTCCCTCCATTACACACATCTATGCTTCTAAAACTGCTTGTTATGAGCATAAGTAGTAGAGCATTTATTTTCAATTATAAACTTTACATTTGGGAATATTGCTTTCCAGAAACCTCAAGGATGTGTAGTTAAGTTTTGATGTTGTCTTTTGGGTTTTAGCTACCACTCTGAAATACTCAGTGGTTTCCCTTTGGCCTCAGGAAAAAAGAAACGTTGCCTTCTACTTACTTTACCAAGTAACTTCTTCGAGAACAGGAAATGGGAAATAAAGATATCACTAACAAATTAATTAATGGATCCAACTTTGCACTATGAAATTGCAATATTTCTTCTTTTTGATGAACAGAAAAAGCTTTGCAAGTTTATCAGCCTAATTCTTCTGTGGATTTATGTCCTTACACCAGTTAAAAACAATAGTTAAAAATCTCACTGGATTCTCACTTAGTGTGTATACTTGTACATACTTTGGAAGCACAGTTCGTTTCTTCATTTTTGGAGGTTCTGTGAAAGCACTTTTGGTTCCTTCACAGAGATTAGAATACTACAAGTATTGCAGTATTGTACTTCTGACTGAAGCCAACAGCTATTCCTTCAAAGAGGATATTGAAAGTACTCTGTAAGGAGCACCTTTAATTTAGAAGTTTTATTACAAAGTAAAATTTTCGTTTCTAGGTGCTGCAAGTGTTTCAGTGTCACCATAATTAATGCATGCAACACTTCAGAGCAAGGCAAAACCTGTAGATACCATGTTCTGCATGTGAACTGGAGCCCTGCTGCTTTTCCTTAGGTACTTTTAATGCTTTCTAGGATGACACAGAAACCTCAGCTATCAACATTTTTAATCAGCCTAGAGAAGTGGGAAGTACCAGGATGATCAAAATCTCTGTTAGCTATTTATATCCCCGTGAACTATAGCTGTGATCACAGGTTTTTAAGTACATGACACCTCCAAAGTGGTCTATATATTATTTCATTACCCTGATTTCTTCTTTTTCCACTAAGTTAGACTTTTTCTCACATCCATGCTGCATGAAGGAATTACATTGGGTCTTTAACTGAGCAGCTTGCCTGTCAATGACAAGTGGAGCTAAAGGCTGAGACATCTGCCCACTAGCTTGGCTTAGAGAGCACTCCCGACTTTGCATAGCATTCATTATGTCCTTCCCTGGGAAAGGCTCATGTCTGAATATGTTAATGCCACAAGTCAGCTTTGAGCAGGATAGATATGAGCTGTGGTCTTTGAGGGCAGGAAGCAGTGGTGGGGGACAGAAATAGTGGTGGCATAAACAGAAATCCTTTGAATGCCTCAGAGTCACTGGGGCATGACCAAAAGGAGGAAAAAAAAAAAAAAAAAAGGCTTCCTCTGTCCCTAAGATTTGATTCTGGCAACATTCCTCTAGCTTTTCCAGTTATATATAGAAAATAGCACATCTACTATCCACCCAGAAAACAAGCAAAGGATCCATTTTCCAGACAATCAAACCCAGGTCAAGTAGTGAAGTAGTTCTTCAGTTCTTCCATAGAAACGGGCATTCAGGCACTTCTGAGTTACATGTGTCATAGATATAATTTTAAATTTAAGGGCTGAGCACAGGCAGGGAAGAAATCCCTCTTGACTTTCAACATTCAAATGTCTCATCTGGCCCAGTGATGTGATAAAAAAATCCTGCAAGGGCTGCACTCTCTTCACAGCATCAGGGTAAAGCAGAATACATCAAGGAAACCACCCACAGAGAAAGACCAGTGTTTTAGCTGCTTACAGCTCTAAAAGCTCTTGAAATTATTATTGTAATTAATATTAACAGCAGATTTTGAGAACCTGAATCACCTGGATTTGTTGCAAATATGTAGGATGATTTTTCTGTTATTTCAGGCCAAGAATGATATGACAAAGTGATGTGGCTGACACTATGTCGGGATCCAGTCTTGAACATCCAGCTGTGGAACTAAATTGTCAGTGTGCTGCCTGGATAGCAACATTTTATTTTGGACAGGTGTAGATTAAAGATGCATGAGCAAAATACGCAATGAGAACCTTGAAGGAAATTGAACCTGATATCCAGGCATATGAAAGGTGCCTTTAGGCTTCCGGTGTTGTGCTTTCAGCAAATTGAGGTGAGTGCCCAGAGAAGGATACAGGGGGACACTACAATGTGCTGTGGCTTTGATGAGATAAGGAAAGGTCTATCTTTCCATAAGCATGACAGAATTCTGCCTCAACACAAAGGAAAAACGTGTCAGAAAACCTGTACTATCAGGTGGACCCTTTGGTTTGGTGTTGGTTAACTTGGAGGGGGGACAAAAACTCCCAACAACATACCAACCAAAAAATGAATTAACACAGTTAACACACATGGAGAATATGCTTTGGAAGGTTTAAACTACCTCAGGCAAGCTTTCAAAATGTTTAAACTAGCAAAAAAGGTACCCCAGTTTCGTAGGACAAGAATGGCATGGTGAAGAGGGGGGAAACATGACAATCACTTGTTCCATTTCTCCTGGGAAGTATAAAGGGACATCAGTACTGAGACGGCAGAAACAATGGAAAATGGATGACAAATGATCAGATCAACATGGAAAAAAATTAATAAAAGAGGCAACTACTTGTTTGGGAAAATAATTAGATTAAATATAGTAGAAGAAAGTAAAGTCATTTGGCAAGGATTCCTCCGGTTGTAATTAGAGGTTAGTTCAGAGAGTTAATAACTGCAAGCATAACCGTTCTTCAGTGCATCCACAAATTACATTTTGCTCTACTTGACTGACCACATAACAGACACAGGGAACATGTACCAGCACAAATAGTATGTTTGATAGACTGCAATAATATCCACAAGGAAAGACTGTTACCTATTTTTTGTGTATTGACCTGTTTTGACTGAAGGACTCGTTCAATAATCCTTGACACTTTAGGAACATGGTAAAAGGAGCATCAGAAAGGGAGTCTTAATCACAGAGACAACATCCAAAATATACTGCAGAAAGTGAACTTTTCCTTTGTTGCTTTTTATGGCAACTACAGTTCCCAAAGTTTGGTTGGATCTTTCCTCCAGAAGTGAGACATCATTGCCTTTAAAGCATTTGTGCCTGTGTTGTTAATAATAGCCTGAGCTGTCCTTTAAGCTACACCTGCCAATATTATAAAGTTATTTTTGACAATGTAATTTTGAAGGGAAGAAGGGAGGAGAGTTCATAAAAATGCATTTTGTTCTCTAAAAGCCAAAAACAGCACCTCTTATTATACTGCAAACTCTCCCTTTACATAACAATCACACATGCTCTTGACAAGGAAAGGCCCATTATTTCTATCAAATGGGATACATGTTTAAATGGATAGTTTCTCTACTAATGAAGGACATTTGAACCTCTGAACTGTACTCTTAACTACTACTTTTTAATAGTACTTTTAACTGAATTCTTTCACTGAAGTAATATGACTGGCAGATAGACTCTAAAATGGTAAAGATCCAGCAACAAAAATTAAGTCAGAGGAAGATAAACTGCCATTCAGTATCAGGTTCCATTTAATAGTCCAACTCCAATTATGGAAGACTGCACATTTCAGAGGAAAAAGGAAAAAGTTCTACCTATGAAAATGAAGACTGCTAATTTCAGTATTGTTGGTAGTCTTAGAACCAAAATGGCAGTGATTATACCTTAAAAAAAAAAAAATTAAATACTGTGTACATTATCACTGTGGATCTTCTTCTAAAGGAGCAATCAAGTCTGAGAAGATTTGAGGCAACAAGTTCCCAATAAATTGCATGCCCTTATGTGTCTAAATTTAGTTTTTAAATCTAGCTGCTTTGCAGGCTCATTCATTGATCTGTCTATTCCTACGTGTTTAGAGGAGGGCATCTATAATTTTGGCTGTTAATGTTTGGTACAATAAGCAGAATAAGATGTTCAATCTCATCCACTTTTATACAGCAGTTACAATCATTCTTCAACAATTTTCTTTTTTCAGAATTGAAAGCAAGAAGTGTAAGAGATAACTTTTCCAGGTCTCTTCTTCCTCCAGTCCCTATATTCTTTAACCACCTTCATTCTCTCCACTGCACCACAGTATCCAACTGTCTTTTCAGCAGTAGTTGTCCTTCTGGTGATGTACACCATCAGCCTAGATGCAGCATTCAGTGGAAAGCCAGTTTTCCCATCCAGGAAAACCACACTATTATATTGTGATGGATAGTATTACCTACTGGAAGCATCTTAAGGCTGTGTATTCTCTTGTCCTGGCTCCCTGAACAACTCAGACATAGAAGCCATTCCTGAGGTTCTCACCAGACAGTTGGCTGATCTCCAAAATCGATCAGCGAAATGCTTGTACAACAAATTGGAGAAGCTCCCCAAGTGAGCCCAGGCATTCCTGTGCTGACTTTTATCTCACATTGTCTCTATTCCCCGCAAAAGCAACCGCAGAGCTCCAACTTGCTTTTCCTAACATCCCTGCCCGTCAGGCTGCTACCGACACCCTAGTTTCTCACTGGCTCCTGCTCTTCCTTCTGAGCCAACATCACTGAGGGCAAAATTTGATGAAGCAGCTGAGAGAGCTGTAATTGTTCAGAAATAGTATGACCTGGCACTATACACCAATGGGTGCCTAATGATGCAAGAAATCTATCTCACACAGCTCTATAACATCTTTCCATACCATTTGCCATGAAGAAATCTTAATGTTAATAATAACTTAATCCTATTTCTTTGCATTTAGTATGGCAGTGGTACAAAGAGAAAGAAGGCATAAAGCTGTTGCTTCCTTCTTTCTTATTTCCTTCCCTACCTCTATTACCATGCCCTAAGCCCTAGGGTATATCACCATGTCCTGCAGCCATAGGGAGGAGAAGATACAGCAGGCAGGAATTGTGCAGCAAGACTGATCTTATTAATTGTTTTACAAACTCTTTTATAGACTTTTTTCTTCATAGTCTAATTGGACAAGGATCAGCCACCCCTTGGGGGTGATTGGCTAAAATCCTAAAACATCCATTGTCAAAATATTTTCCTACTATACTATAAGCAAGACTTCTCAAGGATGCAGGTGTTTGGTTATTTACATAACTCTGCTACCTCTTCTGTGAGAGAGAAAAGTCTCTCACGGACTTAGACAATAGCAAGAAAATCCTTGCTAGCAGCATTTTTGTATCCACATACCTCCACACAGGTTCACTGGCTATGACACTGTGCTAGAGATTTTGAGGAAATGAGCACAGGATAGAAAGTAAGGATGTCAGTGGCCCAAGCTCTGTAATAGAGAAGACTCTCCACTCCAGTCACACGTCAAAGGGAAAAAAAAAAAACAAACTAACCCCTAAATTATCATAAATTTCATCTTTTTACATACCAGAATTAGTTAATTTAGTTGCAGAAAATTTATTTTTTGTCCCAAAAATTCTGGCTGACATCCTGAAATAAAAACAATGGCTTAAGAGATGCAGTCACAAATTGCTTAGAAAGTTGGACCGAAAGCAAACTTATCAAATTCCCAAAGATTGCCTCTAAGACACTCCTGCAGAAAATCTCCAGGAAAATGATTCAGAAATACTGTTGATTATACTCCATCAATTCAAAATATTTGCCCAGACTTTTATTTCAATGTTTCTTTTTCAGAAAGCTTTACTATTTTTCACCACAGTTGAAGTTATTGCCTTTCCAACAGAAGTGAAGGGCTGTAGATCAGTAACTTAGATAGAATCACAGCATTTCTGTATGTTATGTCCAGCTTCTCCCTTGGTCTCTCCCTGTCCCCTTCCCCCCCTTCCAAAAAAAAACCCAAAACCAAAATCCAAACCCTAAACCAAAACAAATCCACAACTCCAATCACTCTTGCACTCTTCCAAGAACTTTTAAAAGCAGAAAATTAATTTTCACCAATAAAACTGGTGAAAGAACTGGCAAATCTTAAGCTTTGTGACAATCCTAGTGTCAATACTTTGTTTTACCTCACTCCTCTCAGACACTGAGCATGTTCACCTTCCAATTTTATACAGACTAAGCAAGTTCAATATTTTATAATACTAAGTCTTTGAAAAAGCTGAAGTTACATGGTCTCACTGGCTTCCTACACAAAAAAAAAAAACCCTGGGTGTCATCAATCATCTAAACCCACCTCTGTAGGCACATGATGCTCCACTCACTAGAAAGAATAATCATCTGGTATACAAAGTGAAAATGCTCTTTAGACTATTGTCAGACTACAGAAATTACAGAAAAGTGATTTGAGACCACTCTGATGTTTAAACATCATGCAAAACCACATTAATTTCACAATTACTACTTGGAAATGAAATTTTCATGTGATGTATAGAGCTGAGGTTTTCTCTGACAGCCTGTCTTTCAGGAGGGGAAGGTAATCTCTCCCTGCTGGAGGAAACTACCAACAGTGTCCCATACAATGGCTACAGCAGATTGAAAGCAACAGACATCCATCTCAAATATCACTAAACAGCCCAGGGCAAAAGTCCCTACAGGTACCTGCACAGGCCATTTCTTTTGGGATCAATGCCTCTGGGAAGCTCGAGTTTTTCTAGCTGGCCTGTTTCAGTCTGATCAGTAAGAGCAGAGCAGTCTTTTCTTTAGACAGAAATGTATCAAATACAAGGTTACAAGTGAAATAAACTAAAACACAGACCTTACTTACAACAGCTTTCTAATGCTTTGATTTCCCTAATTAGGAACCTGGAGGCACCTGCCATGTGTTAGCTCAGAGAATTCAGCCTATTCAGCAACACCTTCCAAATGCCAGCCCTAAAGAAGAACTTTTCCTGGTCTCACCTTCGTAAGTTTATTGTCCTTGCTCCATTTGTACCACAACGTGGGAGGAAGAATTCACAGCCATTCCAAAAGGTCACTGACTTTGATGATCAAAGCATTCCCTTACCCATCTCACCTCCTTGGCAGCAAGTCTTGAGTTTTACACCTTTAACTAGCTCCTACACTTCAAGATAATAAGGTTCAAAATACGTGTTTTGTTATGTGAAATCCTGCAGAACCATATATGCAAAATTCCACAGTTTAGTTTTTCCTAACCAAATCTGTTATTTTGGGTTGGATTTTTTTTTTTTTTTACTATAGAGATCAACATATACAATACGTTTACAGTGCAGTTTAGGTCAATCAGCTCACTCTTACCATTGCACATATATCCTTGCCATCACTATCAGGGGTTCCTTGATTAAAGTGTACAAGTGTCATGATGTCCTAAATACCATAAACATCCTCTTAACATTTAGCTTACAAATAGCAAATCAAGCACACACCTTGATGTGCACCTTGATGCATGACACCAAGTAACTTTGCTTACGGCATTTTTCCTTGGCTGTAATGAGACAGGAGACTCCTGTTATTTGTTTTATCTCTATCCTACAGACACATGTAATCCTGATTGTGCAATTTATTGAACGTGTTTTTCAGCATCCCTTTAATGGAAATTATTCATCTATATTTCAGTTCACTGCTGATGACAAGCAGATATTTGCAGAGCATAAGATTCTCCAACAAATTGTTGTCTAGTACAAAAAGGGAAAGAAAAGCATGAAGTATGTGAATTGATACTCAAATATATTCTGCTTCCAAAACTTCATCTAAACTTTAATTTGGCAGGTGCTCTTGGAGGTGCATGATCCAAATATTGACCAGCACTAAGTTAGTTGAGGTCAGCTCCTGACAGACCACAGCCCAAGGTTATATTTGTATAGGTTCCTTCTTTGGTAAAAAATAGAAATATGTACAACTTTGGTCAAAACTTGCATTATTATGATCTAAATACCTTCTATGATGTGGTGTTTTTCTGTTAGCTGTTGTACAGCTATGTCACATCCACCAGAAGTGAATAGTATCACACAGGTGGTCATCAACAAGAACATAAGAAAATATTTGTCTAACATGGTACAAGTTCTGGTCTTCAGAACCTCAGGAGATTTCACTCAACTTCACACCAAGAAGAAATGATGTTATGCCCCGGCAGTCTTGATAAATGGCACTAAGCAAATTTGCTCTGTTGTGAAAACTGGTTCAGATAATTTTATTTTACAGTACAAATTAATCTCAAATTGCTGATTTTAGCAATATATTACAATGGCAGGTCAATGTCTATCATCATCATTCAGTATGCTGAATCACTAGCATCCACACAAGTAATTTCATTTTAAAGTTCTTTAGAGATTAGCATTTAAAAAAACTTGAGGCTTAACCTGTAATCCACAAGTGAACTTTTTGCCTACAGGGAAACAGAGTGAGCTTTTGCTCCACTTTCTCCATATTAGGAGAGACTTGATTTGCCACCTAGGAAACTCTTAGGTTTTTCAGCCTCCCAGACCTATTTGTGCCAAGACACAGTTTTTGGCATCACAAGCATAAAAACCTGGAAAGTCCTACAGTTGATAGTTTCAGAATCGCTAAATTTGATTTATTCATAGATTTCAAAGCAAAAAACCCAAGAAAAGCAATCATCTTCCCTCTTCCTGTGAAGAATCAAGGCCATAGAACTTTACCTAGCTGTTATTGTGACAAGTTGTGTGATTGTAACACTTTTTATTGAATTGAAATGTTAAAAAAAAATCCAATTCTATGCCTCAGAGCTTCTGTTTATATTCTGTTGTGGCCCAAATCAGGGTTTTCTTTTACTTTTTCATTGATATTCTGGTAGAACTAGAATAAATAGCATCCCTATGCAAAGCTTTGTACAAATACATAAAAAGCAGAGCCTCATAACAACAAACTGTTTAATGCACAAGATAAGGAAGGGTAGGGATGGGGGAAAATGGAGATAGACGAGTTTACATATCATAAAATCATATAATAGTTGGGTTGGAAGCTTACCTTTGAAGGTAACCTTTGACAGTTTACTAGTCCAAACCAAGATGGGAAGACTAGACCACAAAGAAAGTGATAACCATATTCCAGTGCCTTCCACCCCTACTGTAAGAATTGTGTAAACATGTGCTAACCCCTTAAAAATCCAGCTCCAAACAACTTGTCCCAGACTACTTAGAAAATCAGTGAATGGGAATAGGACTTGAAAGTGCCGTGGGAAGAGAACTGTCACCCAGACCAAAGGGATGGAAATAATCATGTAAATATGACAAGAGCCCTTCTCTGTACCCGGGCGCTCACACCCTGAAAAGGCAATTAACTGGAGAGCAAGGCAGGTATTCATAACACCTCCTGGCAGCCTTTCACTCTGCTATGTTTGTCTTCCCTTTCCAGCTATGACCAGAAACAGATAAAACTGAACTGTAGCTATGTATTACAGGTAGCAGAAAATTACTGATACACACACACACACACCCCTTTCTCTCTCCCATGTTTTCATTTATCTGGTAAAACTATTTAATAGCAGCCAAACTTAGAATTCTGATACCATTTATTATTGAAAAAAAATTTGCTGTGGTGGAAAATGCCACTTATATTAAGTTCAGACTTCCAAAATATTGTCCTTTTGTTTCTGCTACCATTTATTACATGAGATGAGGAAAGGTCTAGAGAACTTCTTACTTATCTGGGGAGCACGTGAGTAGTGCACACAATACCTTTTGCTGTGTGTTTTGTGACTACAGTACAATCATTGCCGGTTAAAATACACCAGAGAATTCCAAGGTGCAAAGGGCTCTCCTACATATTTTCCTGATTAGTTGCACTTTTCTGCTCTGCCATATTAATATCCACTGCTCAGTGCAAGCAAGAAAAGAAAAGAAAAGAAAAGAAAAGAAAAGAAAAGAAAAGAAAAGAAAAGAAGAATCCCTGAGCAGAACAATCTGTCATTACTCATGTTTGAGACATTATAATTTCACACAGAGCAACAGGTAGCAATTAGTGCTACAGGAATTAGGGCAGTACTATGAATAAATTTATACTTCTTGTCTCTCTGCGGTGTTCCACCCCTCCCACCTTTACAGAGATCCTGTTAAGGCTAGTGGATCAGGATGAACCCAAGAAGGTTATCATCACATGACAGCCTTTTCTTCAGGGCTAAGAGAAGGTATTACGTGAGATCATGTATGAATATAAACAAACCACTTCAAAGTCTTGTCAGCTGTCTCTCCCCCAAGTTATTTCAGGCAATGCCATTTCCTTTTAATTACGCAGCTTAGCGCATGTAGAAAAACAGTTTATTCTCTATGTAAATACATATCCAAACTTTAGTCCCATTTAGGATCATAGGACAGAAATTAGGCTGTAGGATTTGCCACTTATGGGTCACAAGCTTTGCATTGACTTGTGAAACTTTTGGGGTTTTTTACAGACACCGGCTCAGGTGAGAACTTGAACAATTCCTTGTCAAGTTGTTACATGAACGTTTTGCGATACAGCTTATTCAGCCAGGGGAAAGGAGCTGCTTCCTTTGGCATGATCACAGAATGAATGGCACAATGGACAAGCAAGGCTGTTGGCAATTAGTAGGTAAAGATGAAACCTCAAATAATATCATTATATCTAACTAGAGGTCAGTGCAAATTAAAGTATAAACCAATATGCTTTAGAATCAATTTAAATACTTGTGAACCCCCATTTAATGCAGGGAAATGTTAAATGCCTCCATGGAGAAAGAGAGAAAGAGATTAAAGAATTAGCTCAGAGCAAGCCTGGAATAGAAGAAGGGTCAAATCTCCCAAGTCTTCAAAGTATTAGAAAAGAGATGAGATCATATGGCACTGTGCTTGAGGCTAAGCCTGGTCTTGGGGATGCCATCTGACTGGCTGGCTGGCTGGCTGGCTGCTCCAGAAAACAGCAGTCCTGCATCTCCTTTGCATCAACCCTGGTGCTTCTCTGGTCTCACCAGGAGCTGGTCCAGGCACAATGACTCAGTGTTCTCCTGCACTGGCCTGCAGGAAGCAATGGCTAGGTATGAACAAGGGGACTACCCCATTCTGCAGCAGCGATTACCGAGCTTGAATGGAGTGCAAGAAGTTACCCAAACTAAAGTGGCAGCTCTCCCTCTCACAGGTGTGAAGCAAAGAACACAAAGATTTGTAAGTACTCTGAGTATCCAGTGAAGGCAGACTTTCTCTAATAATTCAAAAAGATCCTTTCCCCATAGAGAGAGCTGAAGAAACTGGCAAAATAGTCTACTCTTTACATTTTGGACTCAAATAATTGTCATCTAGTCTTTTGTAAATATATACCCCAAACATAACATCTCAATTATTCTTTTCTGGGCTGTGGGATTCCAGAGAATTTAAGCCTGCAGAGTCACCCACAGAGCAAGGGAAAGACAGCATACAATATAGCTTTCAGCTAAATAATCAGCCATCTTCTCCTTGATCAGGCTGGCTTACAAGGTGAAGTTCAGCTGCACAAGAAAAGGACTCCTTCTCTTACAGTAATTAATCAGTATATGCCTCCTATAAAATTCCAGGTACATCCAAACCTAAATTCTTTTTCTCATCACCAAAATGACACCGAACCAGAGCCCAAAACATCCCTTGCAACAAGCTATAAAATTTTTTTGGTTTTCTGATGTTTTCAGCGGTTCAAAGCCCTGCTTCAGCTTCACCACTGCTCCTTGGTAGGGATGTACTGCAGTACCTCCACATATTGAAGTACACAATAGGCTCTTTGAGGAAATTCTGGAGGGTGGAAAGGGAAAGCCAGTGGAAAGTGATATGACTGTGTTTGCTCACAAACCAAAATTACTGAGATTATTAACACTAGAGCAAACTATGAAGAGCTATGGAAAAGCCTAATAAATGAGACAGTGTGAGATTAGGTTTGCTGTAGATAAGAAGAGGTGCTCTCAAAGGAACAATTTCAAATTACTCACACATTGATTTCTAAACTAGTTTAGAAATTTATTAGGAAAAGTTTGAGCATGACCTTCAGCAGTTTAAAAAGGATGTGCAGAAATGCAAATGGAATATTCGTCTGTACTGAGAAGCAGATGAAAATATGGTAAAATATTGCAGAGCTAATTGAAGTACATGCTTTCCATTAGTATAGGATGTCACATTTACACTGCAATTCAGTTTCTGAAAAAAAACACCTATTTTTTCCTGAAATTACAGAGTTGAAGGAGATGAACTGAAAACAATTCCAGAAAGAGGGCAAGAGATGAGAGGAAAAGGCTTTCATAGAAGTTAACATCTGGTGATAGCAGCAGTGTATGGGACATCAAGAAAGGGATGATGTTCAAGTAGCTTTATCTTTCCAAATCATGTTTCATTTCCCATTGTGGGATCTGTGAGGTAAATTACAATTCTATGCAGTAGGAGAAGTGATAGAAGAGCCTATAGTTCCAGACAGAACTATGCTTATTGTTTTAGAAATTTTGCTACAAGTATGGACCATGTTTGTGGTGTAGAAATATGATGAACTACAGCTGCCACTACTGCAGAGCTCAGCTCTTCAGACAAGAGGACATCCTTTAGAGATCATCAGATTAGACTGACTAATTGGCTGTTCTGTCCAAAAAAATCCAGTCTTTGACTTTTACAGCAATGTGATTTATTTTCCTGGACCGTATGGGTTTTTGGTGTTTGTTCCACATATTTTGTATTCATACTTTAAGGGTGGACTTCCCTACAGGGACTTGTGCCAAAGTTTGCAGTAGCATGAACACATGTAGTTTCTCAAGGAGTTTGAGTTTATCTATTTTGAAAAATAGAGAGGAATGGCATCCAACTTCAGAGACAGTGAGCATCAAAGGTTTTTTTTTTCCTTGGATACCATTCATAGAAATCTCTCACAGATAGTCCACCAAACACAAATATTCCTGGTCCACAGGGGGAAATAGCTATGATAAAGACTTAAAATAAGTTGAATAACAAAGTGTACAATTGAACCCAATTAGCCATTCTCATAATAACAGGAGAAAGGGAAGAGAGCAGCAGAATGTAAACCAAATATTTAAATGCTAAATAAACCTTCTATTACAACTTATTGCTGTGTCAAGTCCGAGAAAAGGAAAAAAGTTGATGAAGAGTGTACAACACAGGTATTATGGGGAGCAGCTGTGGGGTTGTTTAGGCTTGAGAAAAGGAGGCTCAAGGGGGACCTTATTGCTCTCTACAGCTACCTGAGAGGAGGTTGATGTGAGGTGGGGGCTGGTCTATTTTCCCAGATAACAAGCAATAAGACAAAAGGAAATGGCCTCAAGTTGTGCCAGGGGAGGTTTAGATTGGATATTATGAAAAAATTCTTCACGAAAAGAGTTGTCAAGCCTTGGAACAGGCTGTCCAGAGAAGTGGTGGAGCCACCATCCCTGGAGGTATTTAAAAGATGTGTAGGTGTGGCTCTCAGGCACACAGTTTAGTGGCAGACGTGGCAGTGCTGGTTTAATGGTCAGACTTTATGTTCGCAGGGGTCTTTTCCAACCCAAGCAATTCTTTGATTCTATGGCTCTATGTAATTAGCCTGTTGAGCACACTCCCACAGGATATTGTTGTGTACTATGTCGTTTAGTGAATACAAATGTAAGTATTCCTTGTTTTTAATGTACCCAAGGCAAACACCATCCTCTGGCTTCTCACATGTCAATAACCAGCTTGAACTTGTGCTGTTAATCCCGTTGTGTATGTCCCACCCAACACAGACACTGTGCAACTGTTTTCAGTGTGTAAATTCAGTGTTGGAGCCTTTTATATTAACAACTGTCAAGTACATGATTTTGGGCCAGGGAAAGCGCTGCCAGTGTGGCAATTTGTGCCTCCCAAGACCTACCCAGTATGAATGATTCCCTCACTTCTTCTCTCTCTAGATCAGTTACTCAGGAGGATACCTATTTCCCTTTCAATAAAGCCAGTCAAAAACTATTCCCAAGCTGTTAAAATTTTGATCATTCTTCTTAAAAAAATAAATCCATATGGAAAAAAGAGGTATTAGCTGAGTGGTAATAACAGGTGGGAAAAGAACAAGAACTGCTGCTTTTTTTGTCTTTCACTTAAATCTTTCTATTTTTAAACAGACCGGCCAGCTCTGCTTGTTATTTTTTAGCCATAAAGGGAGTTGGTTCAAGGTATGTTAGCATGATAGGTCTTGCCTCCATTTAGGCTGGAGGTATTACCTTTCAAGGATTCTTTTAATAGAGAATGAATATTTCAGTGTTCAGAAGTGTATGTGCTCTTTAAACTCTCTTTTTCTGACTTCTTATGGCCGCCTTGTTCGTAGGGAGGATTGTTAGGAGGTGTTCACCATTCTGAGCCCCAACTGACAAAGCCGGAGGCCAACTCAACAGCTACATGTGTGGAGTGTTTTAGTTCATACAGTGCTTCAATAAAACCAAACCAACCAATCAACCAGCAAAAAAAACCAAACCGCACAGAGGTGCGTGCGCGCACACGCACACACACAGAGATCTACAGCAGCTCATCTCGCAGAAGTAAGACAGAGAAGAAGAGCTTAAGACTGACTGATTAAAAATTTTAAGAGGTTCACCATTATTTATGCTCTCAGCAAAGGCAATCACCAGCACTTAGCAAGTGCCTTTCTCCACACATCCCAAATCACCCTAGGGTACGATATCATGCAATTCAAAATGTACATAAGTTCTGCACCTTCTCCAGTAGCACTTGGAACTAGCAATGGCCAAAGATAGTATTGGACTGATGCAATAGTACTAGGCAAAAAACTGCTCTGACATTTCAGCTCCTCCAATGTATTTTAAACATAATCAGCAAAAGATACTTTAAGAAAAAGCAAACTCACCATTCTGGAAACTAGGAGGTTTTCCCTAGATCCAAACTATGGTTTTGTTCAAGACATCAGTATTGTTGAAGGAGAACTTATTCCTGCTCTGGCTTTGAAGCACTCTGGCGTGCTCAGGGTTCAGGTAGGTGCTGGAGCACACCTGGCAAGCCTCCCTCTTCAGAGTGCTGAGCAATGCCTGCTGGAATGTGCAGTCTAGCAGGAACCTGGCACCGCTTGTTCAAACAGACAGGCGTGAGCCATGGGACTACATTACCCATAATTGCCTTCAGCTGGTTTATGATTACACCTGAAACCAGTAGAGGTGGTGTGGGAGTTTCATCTTAGGGGGAGAGAGATACGAAGAGGAGGAGGAAGAAGCATGTGCTCCTTGTGTGCCACTGGAACAGACTTAGGATTTTCTACTTACATACACCATGTTGCAGATATATTGAATTGTTGGGAGGGTTTCAAAATGTGGCCTTCTGGTTAAGGTCAAGTTAGAAATAATTAGATTTACTGGCAGTGAATACAGTGACTGAAATTGCTTGAACCTGTATGACCGGTTTAGGCATCTCTGTGTATGTGAGAGAATCAGACAGCTGGGTATAAGGAAGCAAGTGAAGGAGGGGTGGCCGTGGCCTTGGATATTTACAGTGGAGGGAATACAGGGACATTGGGGAGGGTGAGGAGGAAAATGTTCCTTTTTAACCCCATGTCCTTTAGGAAATAGCAAATTTTCCGATATGTTATATTGCAGGTGGGTTTTTCAGAGATTTAAGAATTGTAGAATAAAGTTTAGAAGGACAAAGGTTACAGGCACAGAGAGAGAAGAAAAATGTGCCAGGAATGTCACAGGGACTTGGAGAAGGGATGATTTGCCTATCCTGTTTTTATTTGCTACCTGTGGGTTTATGACACTTAGAATTCACAGCTGAAACCCCCATTTCATGGAAAGAGGTTTCACAGGCTTTCTAAGCCAGCATCCAAAAAGCTGAAGTATAAATCAGACAGGATAAAAATATGGAGAAAGGCAGAATTCAGGATGTTTATGAATGAGATAGTGTGGGCAATTTCCACCAAATAAACCATCTGCCAAAATAGGTGGTTCTGTTTGATCTGACAGCAAAGTTGGGTGAATCTCAGCAAGTAGTTTCATACTGAAAAAAATGAAGTTGAAATTACCAACTATTTCAACTAAATGGTCAATCCATTACAGCACCATTCAGAGAAATGAACACTTTCCCTCCCATCCAATCCAGAAAACAGCCTTTCCTACCTCACCATATGTGAAAAAGATGAAAAAAAGATGCCCCATCTCCAAATGATTTGAACAACCAGAGAGATTGTTGAGAGAGCTTTATCCTGCTGTCAGAAGCAGGATGTTAGAGTAATACAGCATAGCTATTCACTCTGTGCTAAAACTACCAGTTACAGAAAAATTAGGTGATTTCTTCTACCACTGCTTCTCTAAAAACATAGTTTGGAAAATCAAGATCTGGAAATAGAAAATGTAGGACAGCTAAGCCCTGTCAGACACCAGGAAGAGAAGGGAAAAAATTCCAGTGACATTTAGTGGCTTACCCAGAGCTATTAAGAAAGCAAGTATTTCATTTATGTTATACTTCATTTTCTGGGTTTTTTGAGTTTTCTTGAGGTAGGTATTGTCTATCATGTGTGTCTAATACTAATGACAATGACAACCCAAACCAGTTGAAACTTACTGTCATACTTCTATAATCAAATAATAAATTAAGATCTTGGTATCCTAAACTCTAAATTTCAATCCCTTTTCTGTTATCTCAGACTACTCCTTAAAATTTCTGTTTAGGTAAGATACCTTTCCCAGGCTTCATTTCTCTGAATGGACCATTACCTCATAAAAGAAATGTTGGTTAAAAGTAGACGTACTTTCAGGGCCAGATGTTTTTAATAATCCATTCTTCTTAATAAAAGAATAATTAAAAAATGTTCGTGGTATTTTTACCTTAAGTTTAGGCTGATGATTTTTAACATCCCTTTTTATAGGGATGAATCAAAACTCAATTAAAATAATATCCCTCTTAGCTGTTTCTCAGGTAGAAAATGAGTTTAGAACCCATAAAGCTGCAGCTGGGACCCTGATGACTCACCTAAAGCCTCTACAGGATTTGAGTTGATCTCTGGGTCTCATAAAACAATAGAAACATAAAATGATTTGGGCTGACTTCTTGCACTAGATCAGGTTGCTCAAAGTCCCATCCAACCTTTCTTTGAACACTTCCAGGGATGAGGCATCCACAACTTCTCTGGGCAACTTGTTCCAGCGCCTCACCACTCTCTGAGAAAGGAATTTCTTCCTAATATCTAATCTAAACTTACTCTCTTTCAGTCTAAAGCCATTTTCTCTTATCCTATTCCTACATGCTCCTTTAAAAAGTCCCTCTCCAGCTTTCTTGTAGCTAGGTACTGGAAAACTCCTCACTACAAAAGGGCCCAAGTATTAACATAGTCTATCTGTGTTTTCCCTACAAGGGTGACCAGTTACTAGATCCCACATATTTATTAAAGTCTGCCACTTCTGTCTTGTTGCATAATAAAGTTTACCTTGAAGGCAGCTAAACCAGATATTTAAAAGACAGCACTGCCTAATCTGTTACCACTCCAGAAACAGTTCTGACAAGTCAGCTTTCATTTCCAGTCTCCTCAGAAATCCGGACTCTTGCAACAGCTTTTTTTTTGAACATCATTTGATGAGACACTGCAGTTTTCTGCAGTTTGACTCATTTTCAGAGCAAAGTCTTCCAGAAAGAGATTTAGACTCTTAGGCCTTAGGAATGCTAAATAATATGTGGACAGTTAATAAGCACTTTCATGGGTTTAATTAACTGGACTGGTTGTACACGCATGCTGTGGACACAGACAAAATGAATAGCAAATGCTGACAGGCTCACTTGGCAATATATTTTTTACCTTTTTTTTTTTGTTTGTTTGGTTTTTTGGGGGGGTTTTTTGGTGGGTTTTTTTTTGTTTGTTTGTCTGCTGAGCTTTATCCACTTCCCAGATATACTTCTGTCATTGAAATCAGTGGAATTTAGGGAGAATCTTTTGGAAGAGGGACAATGAGCATAATTTCCAGATGGAAAGTTTGGAAGCTGGGAGCACGTGTATATGGTAAGCCCTGGATGAAATCCAGACACGGTGGGTCAGTCCACCTGAGCCCAAAAAAATTTAGCAATAGCAGTAGAGCTGGTCTCCAGCAACTGCCAACTCCAGGGCACAAGCAACACCACAGGATAATTAACTTCGCTTTAGAAGTGGGTGAATGCCACCAAGCCACATCCTTTACCTTTTGCAACGTTATTGGTGGTGATGGCGGCAGGATCCTGGAAAGTTTGGGAGTGTAAACAATCACATGCTGGCTTGGAGTAACATAACAGGCATGGGAAGTGGCAGCCATGTCTTTGCTTCTTGTCTGATTACAGTATGTGCTTTCCTCTTCACTGATTTTGAACATTATTGCTTGTTTCCTTAAATAACTACATATTTTGATGGCTAAACCTAGCAACGACTGTGGGGTCAAAGGGCACACTATGGTTCTGTGTGTAAACACATTTTATTTTCTTGCAACAGATGGAGTAGTTGGGGCAGAAAGTTGCATATACTATTGGACCTGCATCCATTTGCTGCAGTTCTCATCAGAAGAAAGGAAAACACCAAGGCCTCACTGTACATCACATATTGTTATATATTGTTCTCATCCCATTTGTTATAGTTGCTCCTCAAGCTCATGAGCAAGCAAATACAAACCCCTTGCCCATCCAGCCATTAGAAGAGGGGCACCATTAACTGTAGGCTACGTGACAGTTACCTATATAATTATTTCCAACACAAATTAGCTGTGGTCACTACACTATGATTTAGGAATGCATCTGGGAGAGGAGACAAACGTTCAATGTCAGAACATTCTGGATAGAAAGAATCCATGCAGATGTGTCAAATATATTATTCTTCCCCTGCCCCTTCCCACCACTGGTAGAAAAACTTCCATGGCAGAAAATATTCAGGCCAAAAATATTTACACATGAGGTAGAGGCTTGGACATTCCTCCCAATAAAATAACAATTAATAACCAAGAGAAATGTGGGGTTGAAAATTGGTCTTCTGACAGGTCTATGCTAGAAAATGTTTAATAATATAGTAATGCTGGCAAAAGTGGTTCTGGTTGTTTTTATTGATTCCAGGCCTTTGAGTACGTTCTATACCAGCAAAAGCACTTCTGCCATTTCTGTATCACATTAGGGCTCTTGCCAGTATCAAACACTGCCAAAAATCACATTCTTAAGAGATATGACTTACACTAACACACGTATCTAAAACAAAGCAGGCTTTACAAACTCTAATGAATACTCCACCCAGGCCGGCAAACCCACTTTTCCTGATAAATAGTGAACCAAAGCAATCAGAAAGATTTTACCTGGCTTCTGAAGGGCAGGATACAGTCCTGGAAAATGTTACACATGAGAAAAACAGCTCTCAAAGTGTGTTGTATTCTCAGCAGGCTGTCTCCTAGACTT
Organism: Corvus kubaryi; assembly: GCF_017639235.1. Taxonomy (NCBI): domain Eukaryota; kingdom Metazoa; phylum Chordata; class Aves; order Passeriformes; family Corvidae; genus Corvus; species Corvus kubaryi. Next base: position 28,220,214 of record NW_024581137.1, on the reverse strand, counting down.
TAGTCGAGGTGAAGATTTGGTTTAAAAACAACTGTGACATCACACTTTAAGGAACACATAGAACTTGTGGCAAGAGTACCACAGTATGGGAAGCTGCAGCAGAAGCAGAAGTTTGTACAGAAACTGCTGAAGGCAGAAGCAGATCAAAAGGAAACAACACTGTCCAGCAGTGACATTTGTAAGGAAGATGCTACAGTGAGCAGCAAAAGCTATCTGTACTGACTAGATGTGTGCACTCTGAAAACAAAAAATTGAATCATTCTCCATGGAAAACTGGAACAAGAACTGAAATGTGGTTTTGGTTTTTGTGGGGGGTTTAGGTTTTGTTTCTTTGATTGTTTGAGGGTTTTTTGGCAGGGGGTGGGGATGGGCATTGTTTGTTAGGTTTGGTTTGTTTTTTAAAAAAAGAGATCCCAGAAAGTCTTACAGAAAATAGAATTGTTTTGGTTTTAATATATCAACAACTCAAGGAAAATCATTGCTTTCCTCTAGTATTTATCTTAATGAAGGAATCAGTATACCATGTCTTAATGCTGATGGAACATGAAATTATATTAAAAAGAGAATTTTTTTTATAATGAAAACTTTAAAGAGGATCATTCAACCAAAACATTAATATGATAAATTAGCTGGCAAACTGGACTGAAGGATATCACAGCAGGAACATTCCTGAATGGTGAGCATATGGTTGCCAAAAGGGACTTGGAGGAAGAGCTCTGAAAGTGGTAGAGAAAGATCTCTTTCTCTCTTGGAATAGCAAGTGGGTTGGAACTTGTGCCCTAGGGAAAGATTCAAAAGATATCTTTTGTACCGTGAAAACGTTTGTTTCCTCTCTGTTAACTAAAGCTGTTTAGTTTGGTTAGTTGCTATATTACTTTATGCAAAGTGTGTTCATTAAACACACAATATATTTTTTTGTTTATGCCATTTTCATTCTGTCACTAGCAAACTTCTCTCTCCCCCAACCAAATCTGCTGCACTCTGCAAGGAAGGTTCACTTCATCCATTCCCACAGAGAAAAGGTACAAGAAGAACTCAAAAGAAGGAAAACAAGTTTGGCTTGAGCTTACAATCCTACCACTTCAGTCAGTAAGACATGGGCAAAGACCCCCATGGCCCAAGCAGAAACCAGTCCTTGAAGTGGTGCCTCCAGATATGAAGCAGAAGCAGCAGTAGAGAGCAGGGCCACATGGCACTTCCTCCTGTAGCGTTAGATTGGGCAAAAGAATAACATCTTTCAGGTTGGGAAAACCCTATTTTGATCCTAGTTCCTCATTAAATCCCACTTCACTTATATTATATGTCACCAAGGAAAATATTCCATGTGACAGTAAAAAAAAATCTTCAGGCAAAAGAATGGGGTTAGGGCCAAAAAGTTCATGTCGTAAACAGCAGTGAGGCAAGAAAAATACTGTTCCACCTCAGATGTCTTTGTATCATATTTCTAGAAATTATTAGCACACTGTACTCAGCCACACTCGAGTAGAATATAACTGATTACTAGAGAAGGAGAAAATAAGATTTCTCTTGTTACTTTTTAGCCTGCTGTCCTCAGGAAACAGGGTCTACATGATCATGCCATGTCTATATAAGACTCTAATTGATCCTCACCACTAGTTTGTGAATTCATGAGCCAGTTCAGCCTAATGCAGGCACAGAAATCTCAGAACACTAAGTTTCATGAAAAGGCTCATCCAAGTGAAAAAGAAAGCTGAGGATATCCATGTGGAGGATAGGTTACTATATTATTAGACCTCAGAGAACCACAGAAAATTACAAGTGAAAGAGGGACTAATATCAAAGTACAAAATTCAGAGAAGGTTTCCTTTCGTAACAGGAAAAAATCCAGTTCAAAAAAGAAATTCATAAGAAATTTGAATCCTAAAGCTGCCCTTGCTCATAGGAACACACAGACATCAAGAGCCAGAATCTGATCTCATTGTAGATCCCAAGCAGCTCTGCTGAATTAAGTAGTAGGTGGCTAGCTTTGACCCTATATGTTGTCAACATGGACCTGTTTTTCAGCAATGAGTATGTTAAGAACTTGAAAATCTGGCCATGGGTGCCTCACTCTGGGAGTCAGGAGATACCAGACACTCTTGAAAGACAAGCCTTTGTTTAGGTGCCTGTATGGAAAGCAGCTGCTTCTGAAAAACAGATATAAGACATCAGGTTAAGACCTGAAAAATGCATTGTAGCACCATTAAAAGCTTAAAACTGATTTTCTTCATGTTAGATAGGGATTGAAAACTGGCATAAATAATAAGAGTTTCATATTCTTTATGCCATTTAAAACTGAAAGTAAGTACTTGCTAGCTTGGGTTTCTCCTTTTTGTTTCAGCTTGATAAAAAGGCAGTTTCAGAAAGGCTCAAAGAAATTAAATTTTTTGTCTTATACCTTCTAGCCAACTTGAATAATTATTTGCTAAATATCTATCAATTACATCATAATTATAATCTTTACCTGTAAACCAGGTATTTATCACTTTAAACAGATTTTACATCCACTAATATAGGATCTAATAAGCTCTGAAAACCTAAACCCAACAAATCCATTGTTTTCATCATTGTAAAGTGAGAGTTAATTTTTGGGTTTTATTTCTCCATTTGAGAACATTTTCTCAGTTTAATAGAAAACATTTCTCCTAAGTTTAATGATGCTTTAGCCTGTATTAATAACAAACCCAAATGTGACTGTTTTTATGAACTGTGGTCTAAAGAGCAGAGAAATAAGAAGTTAGGCATGAAATTGTGAGTGGAGCTAAAAGCCAGTTTCCTGCGCCTTCTCACAATTACCTGGCCTCCTTAATTCAACAGCATGGTGCTGCTCCCTGTGACATGTCCTTGAAATGTGGGCTATCAGAATAAGCCAGATGACTGCACATATCTGCAAAAACTGAAACAATACTCCTAAGGTTACAACATTTTTGACCTATCATATCCGGTACTTTATGTCTAATACCGTAACCATTCATTAGTCATATTTACTCTGTGGTATGGTAGATAAAGAAGTTTAAAGGTTACATTTTCAATGTTGCATACAACTAGAAGTAGGAGTCAGGCTTCCAATAATGCCTGCAGTATAAATAACAATCTATCTTTACAACTATCATAGAATTGTATGAGATACCTGGATTGATCACGTTTTATTCATCAATTACTTACACACCATTTTTGAAGATTAAAAAAAGTACTGGTTTGGTTACATTTTCCTCAGATAATTTGACCATATTTTTTTTTATAGTGACCCTAATCAGTTAAGTTCTACTATGATTTTTTCACATATTTGCAATACAGGATTGTGCATCTGAGCTCTTTTTGTGTATTCATTTCCTGGGAAAAAGCACTCTGTTTCTCACCATCAGGTACATCAAGCAAAACAAAAATTTTATAACAATGCAAAGAAAAAAACCCCACCACTGACAAAGAAACTGTTCAGCTATGTATTCACTCGGGTGTTCAATCAGGTTTCTGAGCCAGCAAAACATCAGTTTTTCTTCTTGTTGCTGATGCATATTTAACTATGTATTTTGGTGGTTTGTTCTTTAGGAATAATATTATCATACTTACACTGCATATGTATATGTTTTTTTCTGAGCCAGAATCTGAACTCTGGAGTATATATCTCTCAGCTCCACAAGCAATCAGTGCTACACCATCCTGATAATTCTGTCTCATCTTCTACTAACTGAAACACAATTTTCCAAAATCTCTACAAACACCCACTTGACCTGAAAAGGCTATTTCTGTAACTGAAACTTTTCTTCTATAACAAGGAATTTCTCATGCACTATAAGTACATCACAATTACTCCTAACTCAGTGACCCCCATTCCTTTCAGAATTGTCATCCTTGCAACTTAAAAGCAGCACCTGGCTTTAATTCCCAAGTGACCTCACAAGGCTAATCTGAGAGTAAAGGCCCAGAGACGGTCTTTAATGTTGCCTCCCAAAAGGGAAGATCATTTCTGATTCCCTTAGGAGTAATAGGGCTGGAACCCAAGATCATTTCAGCTGAAAGTCACTCTGAGACCTGGGCAGAGCTGCTGTTACCTCTGGGCCCATGGTACTTAAAAGCAAACCTCTTATTCAGTAATACATCCAGTTGCCTCTGATTAGCATAATGACTGTAATTAATGCCTACACCACCAGAGCAGTGTGTGCTGGTCCTGCAGCCCTCCACCCACGGCTGACACCTGCAGCCATTTCCTGCAGCACACGAGGTGGCAGCCACTGAGCAGTCCCTGCCTGTACTGACACTTTTTGCACTGAGGTTGCTAATATGGGAGTAATAGTAACGCAAGAAGACAATATTCTGACTTCGTCTTCCAGTAGTATCATATTTCTCTTTGTTTCTCTTCTCAGGCTTTCAAAAGTTCTGACTAAAAATGATCTTCCATCTTAGAGAAAACCTGCAAGGTGCAATAAATAGTAGGATTTAAGTACAGTGTATGCTGAGAATGCAGTTATTAAAAAGGTGATAATACCAGATCTGCTAGTAATCAGGACAACTCTGCTGAAGTGAAGGGAATAATTCCAGTTTGCATCTTCTGAGGATCTGATCCCTATCAAAGTTAGTTAAACATGGAACATCACTCCAGTACACTAGGTGCCTGTTAACTGAAAGATGTGGAAATAGGAGCATATTTGGTTTAGAGGTCCTTATGGGACCTGTTCTGGAAGGCAGGTCCCTGCAAATCACTGAATATTTTCAGCACTGACTAGCTCAAGGGAGTGCTCACTCAAAAATCTTGCAAGGTTTGTTTCTCTTGCCTTCATTTTGAATGCAATGATTTATCTTTGTTGACACCTACAGGAGCAGATAAGATCAAATAATGAACTGCTTTAAACTTCTTTAAGTGACATGGGTGGTTTCAGTAAACATTTTCCATCAAAATAATATAACCAATGGTTAACCTAGCATCTTCCAGTGTCACACACAATTCTTTTTGGTTTTTAAATCCAGTGCAGTGAGGAAGCTGTGATTATTCAGAGGCAATGAAATTGCAGTTCTGCTGATTGTGGTGTTAATGGCGACAACTTTGAGGACCACTTTTGAGTTTCGATCAGCAGTGATGCTGCCTTGTGGCTGGAAGTTCAGGTATGGACGGGGAGTAAAAAGGACAGTTAACCTATCTCAAAATGGTAACAAAAAATAACAGTTGCATTTCAGTAAATGCAAGTACCAAAGTTAATCAGTCTAAGACGATTTGGGGTAAATGGATCACAGAGGATCCATGAGAATTCCCTTTGCATGCATTTCTTGCTGAAGGTGAACTTCAATGACATACATAAATTGGACAGTGATGCTGCCATACTTCAGCAAAACATCCAGGCTACAGTAATGCAGATGCAAAAACATAAAAGAAATGCTCATAAATACTTGCACATATAAAACCCTACATTTTTGCTTTTATATTGCTAGCTACTCTTTTCACTTGGTTAGTTTACTGGAATTTTGGACTTAATTTACTGGCATTTTAGACTTCATTTCTAAATATAAAAATATGTTTTTTGAATAGGGGATCATTTTCTCACTTTATTAACAGTGGACAAATTTAATCATAGCAAAATTGCCTTCAAATATTAATCTTTTAAATATGAGGGAAAAGAGCAACTAACAAATCTGAAAAAGTTCAGAAACTAGTCTTCCTGATGAGTGTCTTGAAATGGATTCTTCAACATCTGCAAGCTGTAAGTCATAATTTTTTTCCCCTCATAAACATGTAAAATCATATACAAGTTCAGTCATGATTGTTAAATTGTGGATCAAAGACACAGTTCATTATAATGAAGAGTATTTAAATACGCCCACAAAGAGCACTCATTACCAGTGCCACCAGGCCCGTTGTTACTGCCTTTGCTGCTTTTGAACACAGACACTGTTGCTGTTTGGTTGAACAAGTATACACATTTCTGATCTGACATTAACAATCTTGTGAGTTTACACTGTCTTGCAACAGGTACGACCTGTCAAGCCTCACACAGTGAGCGGTCGAGGCTCGTGTGTGAATCCGGGCTCCTGTTCCTCGGTAGCCTGGGCCACATCTCCTGCACTGGCCACACACTAGCTTCGCTCTGGTTGCTTTACTGATGTTTATTTGCTGACCAGCTGGATGTACAGCATTTGGTTGCAGAATAGTGGAGCGTGCTGGACCGCCTCATGTGACATGACTTCTTCCAGGACTCATTTCTCTGGTCAAAACAGTGCTGCGTCATACCAGTCCCTTCAACCCAGGTCTCAGTCTCACTTTCCCCTTTCCATTATCCAGAATCTTCCACATGGACTGAAGCAGACAAATCGTGACAGGAAAAATACTAATAAAGTTATAAAATCTGCCAATCACAGCTGCATTTAAAGCCATTCATCCAAAGCACTTTCTGCATGCATGTTTCTATTAAGTTTATATGAATGACCAGATCTTCTATAATTGGTGCCTCTTCTGTTCAAAGTTTGACCGAATGTTGGACATTGGGAAATGTATTCATGAGCCAAGGAAAAATGCCATAAAGTACTTTGATGAATTCAAGTGTCTGGTTTTGTCAGCCACACTTTCCTTGGAACTTTCCTCTTCCTTGGAATCTCAGGCACTTTCAAAAATTCCTAACTGGACAACTTTTTGGTGGATTTGCCCTTGAGAAATCATTCCTGCCAAAATGTCTGTGGCAGTTCAGAAATTACACCCTTCACAGATTTTTATCCTTGTTTCTTTGCCAAAGATTCTGTAGCTGGAGCTCTTCTAGCATACCATATCAAGTGAGTGCTCCTCATTGCATACATAATCTGAAATTGTACTTTGAAAAACCTCTTACTGCAGGCCTGTTCTGCCATTTGAATTACAAGGTGCTAAGCTTTGCTTGATATCTTACTTCTAGATTTCAGGAGTGGAGAGAAATAAGATTTGTCTTCTTTTTCTGCAACTTGCACTGGAAAGATCTACCCTCTTTGGAATTTTTCCATATAACTAAGTATGAAAGAAGGTGATTTTTAAAACTCACAACACTTTGCAATCAGTTCAAACAATTATTTTAAATTCTTTCTTTGCATGCGTCCAAGTTTTCTTATTGTGACTTGTTCTAGTCAGCTCAGAAATTAAAACCAGTTCTCCTCCACACATATGCTATCCTTTCAGTCAAATTCCAAATTCCTTATAACTTTGTCATGACTGTTCTTTTTTTTTTATTTGGCCTGTAAAATAACATCTTGTTTGTGTAATTTGAATTAAATTTTATAGTTTGCTAAACCTCTACAGAGTTGTCACATACAATAGTAGTATTATTACAGTCTGAAACTATGCCAAATTCCAAGCACGGGCATTGCAATGAGCAAACAGAGCTCTTGCCATCTCCATTTTGCTACCTATGTCGCTAAGCTCTCGATAATATTGGAATCCTTACAGAAGTTTCCATGACGTGTCTTGAGTCTCAGTGCTGAATAAAATATTGGAACTTTATCACTACAACTTCTCTACACTGAGTAATCTCGAGGCCTCTGTATGAACTTTTTGTCATTATCCATGTGTGCGCCGATAAAGTCACTTGTTTTTTCTTGGGGATGTTTGCGCTGTCATTCAGCATAACTGGATATCATTTACCAGAAACCATTGCAAGATCTTAATATCTGTGATTTCTGCTGTCTAATTTTGAGTAACTGGAACCGAACATTTGTTTTGACCCTTTTCCAGTTGTAAAGTACCAGGATCACATCTGCTTGCAAACAGCTGTTGAAACAAGTTGTACTCAGCTTCTGAGAGACAGGCATGTCTTCAGGTTATTCGCTACAGTGACCTTGTGATGAAAATCTTTCTCTTACAAGATTAATACAATTCAGAATTTTGCTATGATTTGCCTTTTTCATTCTTTCTCATCTGAATAACGAAAACTTATCAAGTCACTGGTATTCCTTGTGGTTGTTTGAAAAGTAAGAGCTGTGATGTCCCAAACTATTTTCTGATTAGGGAACCCTTGTTATGTAAATGTATTCAATCAGAATTTATTGTCAGTTAAAAGCTGCATGACCACAGAAATGGAGCACATGGTCACAGACTTTGAAATAAAGCCCCTGAAATATTGAAATTACAGCGAGCAGAGAAAAAATTTCATTTTCCTGAGCTGCATGGAAGGAAATGTTTTTAGTGATCTCTGATGAAATGATCCAACTATTTTCCTGGGATCAAGTACTATTTTTATTTGTTTCAGGTACTGATAAGTACAGGCTATTACTATACCAAGAAAAGAAGGTTCACATTTTGTTAGAAATATAATTCTGTTTTTTAATTAAAGCATTTAAAATATATTAAAATTTTAATATATTTCATTTTATCTTCAGGAAAACATATTTTCTCATTATTTTGTTCAGTCTCTACTTAGTACACGTCTTAAAATATATAGGCCTGCTGACAAACAAAACTGTCTAGCTGTACTTGGATTTATTTGTTAACTCTTGTTTATAGAGTAATCTGAAATTCAGCAGAATGAAGAAGGGAGAGTCAGAAAGTAGGCTCGTACTTGAGGAAAAAAAAACCAATTAAAAACATTTCCAATAAACCTTTTTTTTCTTAAAAAAAAAAGTTCTTTGAACTTCATAAAAATTCTTCCATTTAAAAACATTTCCAATAGAAGTAATTAAGCAGACATTTTGACTAAAAATGTTGACCTCTTCTCCTATTCAAGAATCATCCTAAAATCACAAGAGATTTTGGGAAAGTGAAGCAGATTTTTCATAGTCTAACCTCACCACAAGCTCCACTCTTAGGAAGTTCCTCATACGAAGTTCCCAAGTGACATTGGCCAAACTTTCACTGAGTACCAGCCTGGCTGTAAATGCCACTTCTTGTTGGATTTTTGAAAACCAGAAAACCATGAAAAGAGGTATGTCTAGTAAAAAAACAAAACAAAGCCCCTTACTGTTTATTTACTTTTGGACACATCCTGCCAAGTGCTTCAGATTCGTTTTCATGACAAGGAGCAATATTACCATAAGTGAAATATGTCTTTATGGCTCTAAACAGTGAAACATTGATGAATCAGAGAGATAGAAGTGACATAAAAGTATGCTGCCAAGCCATCATTTCAACAGATTTTTGTTTGTTTGTTTGTTTAATACTTTGTTAGAGATAAAACACGATTTCATGTATTAGAAGACTAAGATAAAGGTGTCCATAAAATAAACAGAAATGAACTACACTTTCTTCATTCCATCACCAAGAACCCAGTGGTTCTATAAAGTAAAAAAGCCAGGTTGAAATAGAAAATCTGGTTACATTCATGAAGTATGAAAGGTATATTTTTCTCCATGGCGCTTTCATTCTCCTTCTGATTTTTTTAGTGTCCTTTCTTCAGTCAATATCATGAAGACCAGCAGTAGTCCACTTATAAATAATAAAATCTTTACATTGTTCTATGAATTCTGAAGTTAGTAGAGGTTTACGTTTTGAGTATTTAGATGTTACTCTCACGTTTATTAATAAATAAAATTCTCACTTCAACATGAGTAACAACTTTATGTATACCTTAATAACATTCTTAATATTATTAATTTTTTCATTATTACTTTTTCTATGAAGACTTTATTCCAATTAGTCATTGGTCAGTAAATTCACAGTGGTACTGATAATCTTATTATTAATTTACCCTTTGAGGCATAAAGGTTTTTAGTTATATATTTACCTTGAAAATTCACATTTAATTGATGTGTGCATTTACATGCTTTTCTGATGTCAGATATTTAAGCAAAAAAAAAGTGTTTAAATTCAACTTCTACAGTAACACACTATTTTAAAACGTGGACTCTCTTCCATAACAGATATCACATGGAAAGTTGAACAAAAAACGTGATGAAGTGGGTTTTATCCACACCAACTTACGTTCAGATGATTTGAATCAAGAGATTATTGAATGTGATCTGTATATAAACTTTTGAAATCAGAGTGAACAGACAATTTGAAAACAATAATACTCTAACATCTTTCACAAACATTTCCACTGACAAAACACCCATGAGTCATATTTTTAAAGCTTTGCAATAAAAAAGCTGCTATAACAGGGCTCTATTCCACACGCACACACAGAAATGGTTGGAAACTCACATTAGTTTGATAGTGGAATAATTCTATTCCAGAACATGTTCTTTTGCCAAGTTCCCTTTTTTTTATTTTTTTTTTTCCTTTGGAAACAGCAGAGCTTTACCCATGAAATACAAGGCTGGAAACACAGTGTACTCAATCATCAGAAAAGCATGTACATTTTCACAGAGCCTCCTTGTAACAGGATAATGCAATTAGAAATAAAAGTATATTTTGCTTTTATTTATATTTCAGTCAGTGAATTTATATTTTAAATCAAAATTTTATGCTTGTCATTGTATGTAGAATATATACTCTTGAAGAAGAAAACAGAAGTAAAAGAGAAGTTTATAAAGCATATTCTAACAAACTTAGAATTTCCAAAACCTTATGAAGTTTTGATTTTGTTTACATAAAATAAAAACATAATCAATCTATCTCTGGCTTACATATTCCAAGGTAATTGTAGACACAAGATTAAGCAAGCAAATGTAAATTAGGCATGTTTGTGCCTTCCAGAGTTTGTTCCTGGATCAGATCTTTTTAAGAGTGCAGCACAGAGATGCTGCATGCTACAATTGCTTGCAGGTGACGACCTTCAGAGCACCCGGCAATCCTGGCACCCTGCCACCTTTGATAAACCCTGTAATTTGCTACACAGGTCTGTACTACTGAGGTTCTATCAGAAACAGTGCCAACAGACAAGAAAGAGTCCAGAAAGTGAGGAAAGTATTCTACCAAAATATGTGCCTGGCGTTTCTGCAAGAAGCCTCCACAGAGCTGTAAAATAGGCCTGGGGCAGGTCCATCCAAGTGTAATCTCTTTCAGAGAAATTATGTGGAATGTTTTATCTGGGAGGGCAAAACAGATACCTCAACAGTTCATTCTAACTTTACGACCCATGAAAAATGAAGGATCCCATAAACTTCAGAAAAGAATTTGAGACAAAGATATGGCCAAGACTATGAAGAAAATTTATAGAGCCAAGACTGGTTTAATATACTACAGCAACAGAGAGCAGGCCAGGGATGGTTTGTAGCACTGTGCTAACACAGCTGAAGTGTTTGAGAGAAAGGACTGAAAGAATTTTTAATGGAATGAAAGATGTAAAAAGGCTTCTTAGGGCCATGTGAGAACTGAGTGACATGCATCAAGCAAAGACTTGTTACAGATTTCTCTTGATAACACAATTTTCATGCAATGATTAATAATAAGGCAGCCTTTATTTTTTTTTTCCTATTTTTTTTCTTTCCTATTTAAAAAGACCCGAGAACCCATTTTAAATCCTGTTGGGCTGCAGAGGACCATACACAACAAACACTTGAAGGCTGATTTTTTTGCTCCACTACTGTGCTGAACATAATTTATCACTCTCTCCCATACATATCATTCCTTACCAAACAGGGTGAAGACAGTAGGCACATGGAAAGGTTTTCGTGGAAGTGACAACATTGCCATGGGCAAAGAGGTGGGGTCCAGAGGCTTGTGGCTGAAGTAACCACACCAGTTTCGGGAGCCAAGGATGACAAGAGCTGAGGCCCCATTGCCACGGTACCCTCTTCCCATTAAATGGAAATTATCCATGGGTTTTGTTAATGCTGTTGCCCAAGTGAGGTGTTGCTAAATGTCTTTAAGTTAGCAGAGTTTATGCATCCTTTTGCTTCTCTTTCAGTCATTGTCTTTGATGTTCAGACTGCACATGTTGTCTTAAGGGAGAAAGAAAACCTTTCTTCTTGTTCCAGGACAGCTCTTCTGTGTTTTCTTTTCATAATACTGACTGAAGATAAAACTCACAGGTTCACACTTGATCACTGCCAGATACACTTCAAAAAGCTGCAAGTGTCTTTTCAGAAAGCCTACAAATACTTGGGGGCTACCTGTTTCAGTTCTGCATCTGCTGTCTTGTGTAATAATAATTATACTCCAGAAGAAACCCACAGAGAAGGGGAAGAGAATGAGGACACTTTTGGGGTTTCCTGAAATGTTCCTCACTGGGGGACTTTTAACAGGACCTTAAGGGAATTTGAGACCCATTGAATCCCACGGGTCATCAAGATCTGGAAAGAAAGTCCCTCCTGGAACAGAGGTAAAAATTCTTTGAAATCATGTAACTGTGAAACAAAACCAACTTAGCCGCAGTATTTCCTAACTTCCCAGCCCTTGATTTTGGAAAACAAGTTTTCAATGGAGCAGAGAATGGCAGAGCAGTGAGCACACAAACCACCTCTCTGTGGTCTTAATTAGGTGGAGGCAACATAGATTTAATAAGGTATTTCCCAGGCCTCTGTGCCATGTGAATTGTAGCACCTTTTCCTTGTGCTAATGACCCTTGAAAGGAAATTATCTTTTCAAGCTACAAGTAAATGCTCAGGAAAATAGTTAAGGTGGCCTTAATGCATGTTTGATTCTTGGTTATTTTGTTTATCTCCACCACTCTGAGTTGAATAGACCTTTCTAGCGCAGTGCAGGACAAGTGATTGTTATCAATCTTCAAGTTTCTCATGGAAAATCAGCACTCTTAGCACAAAAATATGACTTGTGTATGTATTTCAGCAGTCAGTAGGGATGGCTATTGTCCATCAGTAGTCTACAGACACAGCTCTGAAATCCGTGTTTTGAAATAGTTGTGAAATTAAACAGAACTGCAAAGCTTTGCAGTGTCTCTCATCATTAATGGCAGTAAAAAAAAAAAGGTGTTTTTTTTTTAAATTTAAAAATAAATGTTATATTGTGCTTTGTGGGGACAGTTTGTCACTTAGAAATTTAGATGGTAGCAAGTTAGCTGTACAATTAAAATGTTCTATTTTCAGTATGATTAACCCTTGGAAACTTTCCCACTTACAGGAAAATTATTCCATTTCTAGTGTTCTTTTGCAGTTTTTCATCCTGCTATCTCCTTTTTTTCCAGAGGTCTCAGTGCCAAAAAAAGTTATAGTTGCCAGCTGGAGTTGCTAAAGGTTTTGAAGGCAGATCTCTCATTGAAGTATAACATTACTGTTTTGCATGAGGATGACTCTGTGTTGCTCTCTTTACTGTTTAGAATCAGACAATGGATAAAAGTAAACTTACTATAAGCCCACTTTGACTAAGATTCTTACTTTCTTTTTCAAGACCTCATCAAAGGAAGTAATATACAAAAGCGGTTTTCAAAAAGAAATTAAATTCCAGGTTACTTTTGTCATTGGAGTGCAAAACAATGCAGAGTGGCTTCACCTTGGAGAGAAGCTTTTCCTTCTCAGGCTCCCCAGCATACAAAGGAAGAGCAGCCATTCCCAGTCACCTGTCTGGCTACTCAGCCTGTAACATGGGGCAAGAGGAAAAGTGCATTATAATCATGAGAATACATATTAGTAATAGTTTATAGTCGTGGTATCTGTCAATGCAATGTACAATTCACAGTCTGTCCCTCCAAAACACAGACAGGACACAAAATGAAAGTGAAAGAGGACCCAGTCATTTTTATACTGCAGTACACGTTGTCTCCTGTGTAATTTTTAACCCTAGAAATAATAAAAACCAAGACACTACAGATTCTCTGCATATTAAGCTTTGTGCTTTGACATATGATCAGGATATCGGCATCTCATACAAAAAGTGGACTGAACTTCTGAATAGTTCATAAGACTACTCTAAAAATTCTTATAGTTTTTTGTCTAAGCTTTTGCATTTGAAAAACATTGAATTCAGCATTGGTATTTGCTGTTTCCCATGTTAAATTCGAATTTAAGAAAGGAAAAATGCAAAGTCAGTTTTTCTTTGTTGGTAACAGAGTTAAACCCAAACAATATGAAAAACAGTGTGTCTAAGACCTGAGGAAGCTTGGGGACGGGGATGTTTTGCAAAATTGAACTTTAATCAAGTGACATGTCCAGTAAAGGGTTAGAAAAAACCTGGGTAGAGATTTCTTAGTAAATTTGGAGAAAAATGTGCAATTCAAATACATGAGTGACAACCTGCAATAAAGAATGCTTGAACAGTGATTGTACCCTACAGCACGCATTTATTTGGCAGAATGAAAAGCACTCATACATTTCTAAGGACCAGCATGTAGGTGAACAGTCCTGCAACACACTACGTGCTTTCAATTCTCAACCAAAGTAGTGGGAAATGAATGCAGGTTCAAACCTTTATACATCTAACATCTTTTTTTTCTGAAGGATATGAATCCTTTCTTTTTCTCCTTTTCCCTAAAGGGATCTCAGTAATGTCTTCTAGCAGTATAATACCTAGCATTTTATACATTGTATGAAGGGCACTAGCCTGGAATCTGAGACCTTACTTTGCTCCAGATTTCCAATATGACCTTGAAGAAGTCAGATCCTTTTTTAATTTTTTTTTTTTTTTTAGAAAATAAAACCTTTTGAATTCCAGACCTTATTCTCACTTCTGTACCTTCAGTACTGTTTTTTGGCACATAAAGTAAAAAGGCTTTTCCATCTTACAGATCATAACAAAAAAGTAAATTTAAAAAATTAATGCAGTCAGATACTGAAGGGCTTTTTTAATAAGGATGTTAATGAAGCATTATAGATGTAGTCTGCATATTTGTTCTTTCTGGGAAAAAATGGTGAAATCATACAAACTATAATTACAGACTTGTCAGTCTCTGTCTTTGAAAGCAAGACACTGCCAGTAAATGAAGATACTTAGAATTTAATATATGATAACCACTAAAAAACTAGGCTACTTTTAATTGTCATGACAAGCCTCTTTAATCAGAACATTTTGAGAGATCTAAAATACAATATAGGTCATTGTAAATGGAAGACTGAGAATATGCATGCAGACATAAAAGAGTTCATACAGCTCCCTGTTATCATGATCCCAACAGAACAAAGTATTTTCTGCCAGACAGGCTATGAAAAACAGACATTTCGCATGTGTGCAACTGGAATTGATTTTCCTCTGGAATTAATACATATATGGAAAAGTAAAAGTTATTCACAGACTTTTACATACTTACATGTGAATATAGAAAAGTGCACATAGGTATGGGTATCCAATTTATACAGATTGAGAATAGCTGAGAAAAAATCCCAAAAAACAGTATTTAAAAATGACAGGAAAATTAAAAACATATAATTTCACAGTTCTGGGAAAATGAGCTATGGCTTATTATTTTGAGGGCTTGAGTTTGACACTAATGACTCTGTAATAGAAATAACATCTATTCTCTGTGCAGTTCTCTGTGTCTTGGAATATTGCCTAGGACAAAATAATTATGGAATCCACAGTTTGTGGCAGCCTTTTCTCATTTTTATGTAGCATAAATTTAGCATGCATTCAGAGCTTACATAGTGAAAGAACAGGACCATACACATGCACAAACATATGACACATGTATGTATGTAATATTAGGCAAGTGGAAGTTTTGCTGCAATTGATCCCCCATTTCATAGCTGTGATCTGTAATGCAGATTGCTTATTGCCCTAAAACTCCATGCTGAATGATAAAATAAGGAATCCCTGAAGGGTAAAATTAAGGCAACACAACATGCATTCTCTTACATATTAACACAGCACTTCAACACCTCACCAGCATCATAAGAGAAAATAAAATCCTGCTGTCCCTCTCTGATTGTCAGCCCTTTAACTCTGGGCAGTGGTTTTAAGTCTCTGATACAGCAAACTCTGATGCATCTTTTTAACAGACAGGATTTATGTGTTTTATAAGTCTGGTTTCATAAACTGCAACATGTAATGGCAAGCACAAATTTATTGAACAGGCAGGGGTGAGAAATAAGAACATCTAGAACAATCAACAGAATAAAACCAGTAGTATAATGATCTATTATGATATGAACATTCAGATCATATCAGCTCCATGATTAGTCACTAGAGTTTAAAATACATACTCATGAATGAAGAATAATATCCCTTTACTCTGAAGTATATCTCCAATTAGGAAAACAAAATGGTATCTTTATTTAGACTGTAAGGACTATTTCTTCCGGTGTAGAAAAGAGAACTTCCTCTAATGTGTTTGGATGTAGAAAATAAATATCTAAAAATCTTGCTTAAATTAGAACTCTTGTATGATTTTTCCAGGGGTGCTTTCATTTGTAAACTACTACGGAGGGATACAAAGTAGTAGGGCAGAAAAATGAATCAAGAAAAGACATCATGACAATTTCTTTGGGAACATGGGAATACTAAAGCTATAGGAGATGCAGAGAGAATAGAATCTATAGTGAGATGAAGAATGTAAAAGGTATTTCAGGTGTTTCTCAATGGGAAAAATGAGAGGTAGAAGGATGAAAGCTACCAAAATACAGAGAAACTTGGGCTAGGCAGAAGCCACCTCAGAGTCAACTTTTCTAGATATTTGACATCTTGTTTCATATTTGATGCTTTTGTCACTGTCTCATATTTTCCATTAATTATAATTTTAGTTTGTGTCAGACTGTGCCTTTTTCATCTGTTGACTCAAAGGAGATATCTGTTTATCTCTGATTTCAACCTTTCTAACCTTTCAGCCTCTCTAACCAGAAGAAATATGCTAATTATATGAAACTTGAAATATTGAAAAGGTCACAAAAACCTACAGAAGAGTGAGATGTAAATTATACATCTTGGGACAAATGCATATGCACGTCAATCTATCTGTATTCACTCCGGTGCCAAGCTTATTTTAGCCTTCTTCAGGCATGCACTTTACAGACTTCCGCATCATTCTTCAGCTCAGTTCTACAGCTCTTTTCTGGTCATTGCTACTTGCAGCTTCCTTTACACCAGCTGGACTTTTCAGCCTTTTTCTAGGCTATGCAATAGGGAAGGAACCACAGCATAAAGATGCTGGAGAGGATGTGAAACCTAGAAAGGTTCCCCTGCAAGTGGGTCAACAGAAAAGACGCGCCCATGTTGTGCTCTGTGGGAAAGTAGGGATGGAGATGAGGGTTCCATCCTGGTCTACCACCCAGGATGTGAGGCTTGGCAGGTCTGCCGTGTAAGTGCCGAGAGCTCCCTCTTCTTGGCTCCTGGATCAGTTTAAGTCAGATGGGGAGTGCCACCTGCTGGGTGACCTTCTGAAACGGAATCATGGGCTTAAGATCAAGATAATCGTAACAGGAATTTATATGAGCAAAACCTCAGCAAGGGCCTAAAATTAAAGAATTGACTAATCAGACTCAGTGAGAAGGAAAAATTGGTCTTAAGTAGCTTCCCTTCAGTTTCATGACCAGCTTGCTATCACTTTTAGCAATTGTTTTCTTGCATGCTGGTCAAAAATCCGTTGGGCTTGCCTACCTTTAAATGTAATAAAGCTTTTCAAAACGCAGCATAAAGACACTACCTGCCTGCCAAATCTCTCATAGATCTTAGGGTTTGGCTCTAAGGTGTGTCTTTTTAAATAAAGGAAAAAGAACTGTCCATCAGCTCTTGACAAGGTCTTATACCTACACATATCAAAGTAAATAACAAAATATTCTGAGTGCTGCTAGAGATCCTGAAGAAATTTTCCACAGTACACTCAGTATAACTGTGAAAAATCAGTGGATGAGATGGATCAAAATTTCCTGAGCAGTGTGTTTTGGGTATACATACCACTCTGCTCATCCTGACTCCAGGATTCTTAAAGTGGGGAGACTTACAGCACAGAGCAAGAAAGGCAGAATTCTGTCTTGGCTGGGGACATCAGAAAAGACTAATTTTATAAATTGCTTTAAGTTTTTCTGTCTATTTGGTCTCTTAACTCTGCCTCAGAAAGCTGGCCTAAGGAAGTTCAAGGAATGATTTGATGTCTAGAAAATGTTGCAAGTGGCATATAGAAGTTGCATTTCTGTTATTTTCCCTGTTATGGGAGGTGTTCTAAACCAAGGTAAAGGTATAAAAATGTGGCACTCTGTAACCAGATTTGGGCAGATGTGAGATATTGGGTACAGCACAACCTCTGCCTAAGAATAACTACGATTTCCAATCAAAAATATTATGCTTGATTAGTTGATGAAGTTCACATTACACATGAAACCTCAATCATTATCTGCAGATATTTGGGGATAAAAGTCAAAACAAAATGCCAAAAAATACTAATACTGAAAAGACAAAGGGAAAACTGGGGATGGAGCTGAAATAAAAGTGTGGTAAAATCCAAGAAGTTCCATGCCTGATGATAGATTTTAACAGGCTGTCCGGCAAACCACAGCAAGGTCTGCAGTAAATGTCATGGCTTCAGAATCAGAAAGGAGGCTGCTCAGGGAAAGTCAGTCAGGGTCCAGGACCTGACTGTTGCCAAAATCCACATTGGAAATGGGGAGGTTATCACTTAATTAAATTAATAACAGTGCCACCATTTCACGATTTGACAAGAGAAAACGATCTAAAACATGGCAAAGTAGTCCTGGGAGAGCTGAATGGAGTTAATTAATCAACTTCTGTCTGAAGCACAGGACAGAGCAGCAAATGTGACTGCAGTAAAGGGTAAAGCAATAGAAAAATCACACATGCTGGCATTAGTTTAGGTTTGTAAGATGATGGTCAATGATGAAACAACACAAAGATTCTGGTTCTGTGGCCAAACAAAAACGAGACTATCCTGCTGAGAGGATTTCAAAGGAACTACTACAAAATGATGGAGTGTAATTGAGAAGGTGGAGCCAGGCTGTTCATAATAATGTGGTGGTGGTGGGATGAGAGAAAATGGTCATAAACTGAAAAAGGAAAAGTCCAGACTAGATAGAAGGAAAAGCTTTCACCAGCTGAAACAGTTTGCCTGGTTATGAGGAGGGTGTGCTGTCTCCATCCTTTGTTTTCACAATAAAGCCCAGAGAAGCCTGGTCTGCCCTTATAGCTGATGTGAGCAGGAAGTTAAACAAGATGCTTCCAGAGGCTTCTTTCCATCAGAATTTTGTGTGAGTCTAACATTATATTATACTGTGAAAGCAAATAGCTGAAAAAAATATATAGAATCTAAGTAATCTACATGAGAAGAAAAATGCTTTAAAAATTGATTGGCAGAAGAAGAATTAGATGTTATGATGAGAAAAACAACAAGAACACTGTAAAATTTCATTATATAAAGATTATGCAAGCATTCAAATACCTCTGCTGATAAAGATCACACAAGAATTGAAATACTTCAGCTGACAGGTAATGATTGTGAATAGCGATATTAGTTTAAATGTTAGTGATGAGGACAAATAGAACAATAAGTTGCAAAATCAACACAACAGGAATATGCTAAATAATCTGCAGTATCAAGTTAATCATTGAACTAGATCTTGATTAAGGAAGCCACAAAGTACAGGTCAAATTGATGGCCAGCAAGGAGGGCAAAAGAATGACTTACATAGAATGAAAATGAGATTTCCTGGGAGAGTTCTGCATAAAAGGGCAGATATGCAGAGAAATTATAATCACAGTCTAGGGAACCCCTCTCACAGAATAACTCTGTGAAACAAAAGATTGCATAATGGGCGAAAAAACCCCAAATTAAAAAAGTTCAAAGAAATCACAGTTGTTGTCAACTTGAAAGTAATGAACGAGATCTGCTGGCTCCAACACCAGAATAATAGGACTACTTAAGTTAATATATCTGTATAGCACCTGAGAAAAGAAAATAGCATGCAATAATAGTCTCATTAAAAATAAGTCAGGGATATAAATCAAGCCAGAATTTCACCCCTGGGTTTTGTTCCAAAATGCTGATAAACTTGAGATGCACTTTAGGAGGTCTATATTTTTGTGAGTAGTCCTGCCTTTGGTGTCGTACTAATAAATGCTATGGGGTCATTTAGCTCTAGGCTGAATACAATAGATGATGATGCAAAGGGAAAAGACCAAAGGAAACACAGATATGAAGATGCTTTATTTACTTGAGATTATGAATATTGTAAAAGGGTCCCATTGACACACAATGTTGATACATTTTCTTGCATTTAACATCCAGCTCATCAATTTTAATAATAATAATTTCCAGCTTGTCCATCTACACTTAACTTTCCCTTTTTTCATTCCTATCATTCTTCTTTAGTCATTTTTAAGGCAACATTTAGTATTTTTTAAGCATCATAAATCAAAACAAAATTTTGAAAGCTGATTTCTGTTGCAAATGGGAGCCTAGAAGCTCTAGTTTTTAAAAAACAAAGCATTCCAAGGGCTGATCTCATGTTATTAAAGGCAGCTATGTTGCCTGGGCTCTTTAGTGGGTGGATATTTGGGCAATGAGTTCCCAGGGACTTTGAGTTTCCCAATCCTTTCACATACTGAATTGCAATGTCCTGGAAGGATGGAGTTCTTGGTAGTCAGGAAGCAGCAAATATTGGAAGGCCCAATTGATGAAAACTCTGGGATCCTGATGTCTAGATCAGCAGCCAAAGTATAAAACCCACTTTGTGAAAAAGCCAAACATATGTCTACAGAGATCAACATTCCCCAGGACATTTCCATTTTCAGCAGATTAGTTTTCTTCGACAGAAAAACTGCACACCAGAAAACATCCAGCTGTCATTCTCACCTTACTTTCATTTCTGCACAATGGGCCTGTACACACAAAATACATCATTTTATCATGTCTCCTGCTTCCAGCTTCACAGATCATATATCGGCCTCTACTCAACGCCAAATCTGCTTTTACCTCTCTAGACAGTTTGGAAGCCTATTTTATTGTAGCATACATGAACCCTTCTGATTTCTGCAATAGATGCTTTGGGTTTGGTGCTAATAGAAGCAGACATTCAGTAATCACACTGACATCTTACTCTTCCCAAGACATTCTTTGGGCAGGACATCAACAATTCATGTTATAGATCACAGCAAAGGGTGTCAGGCCCAGTGGTGCTTGGGGGCGACATTGCATGATATGAAATGAAAGACATAAAAGCCAACAATATCCTCCTCCTCCCTGCCAAGAAAAAAACAGCAGCTTAATAACTAGAAAAGAGCTGTTCAATTTTCTGGTGTGGTTACAGTGTTTGTTCCTTAACAGTAAAGTAATGAGCCTACTCTTGGAACAGAGAAGTTATGGCCTCATATTAAAGAACTATGGTTTTCCCCTTGGTTTAGCAAAAAAAAAAACCCAACTTTTTATTGATGTCAAAGTTTTGGGATGGCACTGAACCTGGTTGATAAAGAAACCCTAACATCAAACTGTTAAAACCTAAAAGAGACAAGACGAGAAGGTTATAAATGAGGTAGATAAGAAACAGAAAAGCAGAGTGAAAAAATGGGAGAGACTTCTGGGGAGATATAAGAGTTCTGGGGAGACTGTCTGACTCATTATCAGTGGTCATCTGCTAATACTGTCCCTGCCCAGCTCCGTGGGGTCCCGTGTGCCCCCACAGATGCACAGGTGCGTTCACTATTACAGTCGGTAGCAAGGAGTCGAGAAGGGCATTTGCGTGCATTCTGGCAGGAGCATTTATTGCTGCTACACTGTCAAAGGGTGCAGAGGCAAGTACAAACACGATCCCAAAGCACAGTTTTATCCAGGGGCAGGGAAAAGGCAGGACCAGGGAACTGGGACCATTGGGGAAGCTCTGGGGGAGTGACGAGGGGTAGAGGCTGACAGCCAAACAGGGAATTCAAACTGGGATAGATTAACGTAACAGAACAAGGCCCCCTGGGAGAAGCCCCCTTGGCCACCCCAACACAAATTGGCTCCTGTGGTACTAGGGATTTGTCCTACCAAAAGCTCTCTGTCCCTTGTATGTTCACCAGCCACCACAGTCTGCTGTTAGAAACGTGCATAAAGTTTAAAAAGTCTACTTCATTTCTTCTGAGTTTCACATTCTTACACTCCAATCCGACA
The DNA here is from genome assembly GCF_017639235.1 of Corvus kubaryi. Classification (NCBI taxonomy): domain Eukaryota; kingdom Metazoa; phylum Chordata; class Aves; order Passeriformes; family Corvidae; genus Corvus; species Corvus kubaryi. The sequence continues at coordinate 28,198,408 of NW_024581137.1, read as the reverse complement.
TTTGCATCTAGGACATCTGACTATGATACATTTATTGTCTTACATTTGATTAGCAGAGTGTGTCTGGAACAATGTTTTCAGTGGCTTCAGGCTCATGCCCCTTTTATGACGTAGGAAGTTATACTGCTTGACTTGAGTCAAATCTGTTCTAACATTGGGCCCCTGCCTTAAAATAATATTTCATTATATGGCTTCAGATATTTTAGTGTGTTTTTTTTTTTTTAATTAATGTTCCCACACAAGTGAAAGTGCAGAAAATAATGTCTTATAATTTTTTTTTATTTGATTAAAGGATCCTGTGTTGTTTTAATCACTCCAACAAAAGCTCAGTCTTAAAGAAAAGTTGTATCACTTAACTTTTTCAGTGGTTTCATTATAAGCTCTACTCCTTGGGGCTCTGCAGACAGAGAACAAAAATACATTCATTTCATGATTCTTTTGCTAACATAAAAATGTGCCATAGTCATTTCAGAGTTTCAGTGCTTACATCTAGAAAATAGAGAGCACGTGTATTTGCCTTTATAGAATATTTGAACATCTAAACTAATCAAATTTCAGCAACTTGAAGAGCAGAAGATCCCCCACGGGATTTATTTTCATGGTAAAACCATGCTCCAGTTACATTTTTCTTTTTTTTTTGGCTTCCTACATTTTGCTTTGTTTATTTTTATTCAATTCCATCATTCCAAGCTAAACCAAAATTTGCTTGTAGTTCACTTTTAATTTCAAGTGACTTTTAAACTGTTGAGCCCCAAAACCATACGTATCTTTTGGATTTTCCCAGCAAAAATCTGAACATCTGAACAAACCATATTTTCCTTTAGAGTGTAGCATGGATTCCCCCAAACCAATATTTGATGTCATATTTTGATGGAAATATCTAGACAAGCCTTAATATCACTAGATGTCACTAAACCGTCATTTCCTTTTCAAAGATTCTACAGAATTGTTTTCCATTTGGTAAGACATTTATATTTCAGTAGTTTAGTTTTCATCTCCAGATATGACTTTGTCTCCTACGATTGCTTTGCCTATCACCTACGTCGTGTGCAAATCATTGTGCTCTATGCTTCAGTTTTGGGGAGTTTTTCTGGTCATTGTGCATAACTGTGTGTGGGGGCAAGTAAAGCCTTCTTGTGGGTTTGTTTTTATAAAGTGCTCAGTTTCACATATTCCAAGTAACACAAGAACTTTCATTTGTAGTACCTTAATGTGCTTTTTTAAATTGAAATACTAAAAATTTTCTCCCTTTTGAGAATATGTAAAGAGACTATTCACATCTGGATTTCTGGGAAACTTGCTTTGGGTTTCATATGTACCAAACGACGTATTTTGCTGAAACTTTTTAGAGGAAGCAGAAAATGAATTTGCAAGAGCAGAAAGGCAGTCTTCCCTGTGGTTCTCATGTTCTACTTTTCAACAAAAGCCACATTGGCTCCTAACGTCTGCTTTGAAGGGGATACACCAGCTTACAGTCGTCTCTAAATGGCTGCCAAAGAGGGAGAGAAGGCTGTATATTCCAAAAACCTCTGGGTGGATATGAATCAGGGAAGTTAAGGAACTATTCTGGTCCTGCTGAAACAGTCCAAGAATTCTGGCTCTGCCACTGTGCAAACACCTGGCAGGCTCTTCATCTCACTGTGCAATGCAAGAGGGGTTCCAGCATTGCCTCTTACCTGACCATTCCTGATTCCTGGACTTCCAGTAATCTTGTTCTATGTCGTCAATACCCAAATTATCTCACTTTCATGCCATGCTCAACCACCACCAAAAAAAAATTGGCATGTTCCAGAATACACAGTGGTGCCACAGCTTATTTAGAAACAATCATCTGGGTTTATGCCTCCCCTGCTAACACTGGAAGTGCATTTGTTCTTAACATAGTAGCTCAGCTTGCCCAAGTGTAATCATTTTAATGCACTGCCTCTGCCTGAAGAATGCATTGCTTCTGCCTTGCCACCAGCCTCTGATTTGTTGTCTGTGTAGTGTGGAGCATGCTTTCTTCTCTTGATGGGATTTTAATATAGCTGTGACTCTTACTAGTTCCCAGAGGTTACATTTTGCCACGTATCTTTTTGATACGTGTTTTTTCTGTCTGTCAGTGGCATATATATGCCTTTTTCAATAAAAGCAAAACTTTCAAGCTAATTATTTTTTACAGAGCATTAGCATTTTGCCTTCCTGTTTAAGCTCTTAGTTACACCTTAGTTACAGATGCTTGGTTACCCTTGAAACTTCACCAAAACTTCAGTCAATTCCTCCTCTGTTTTCAAGACCCAAACCATTTCTGTCACACACATAAATTAGCCTGGTTGAGACAGCACTGGGAACATTTGTATACCTTGGAAATTAAGCTTTCCCTCTAACGAACCTCCATGGGCATACATAAATTTCTTTTAAACCCGACATTACTAGTGAGAGAATCATTCAGAGTAAGCCCCTAAGAGCCTAGCTAGTGTTTAGGTAAAGAATAGGTACAAACAATATTTCTGAACTTCTAAGGGCATTACTTTAACAATCTACCTCCAGAACTGAACGAGGAGGTAACAGTACTCCTTAATCAAACACTAGAGACCAGATTTAAGAGAAAAAAATCAGTGAGCTCCAAAAATATTTTTTTTAGAAATGAAAATGCAAGAGAAACAGAGAACTCACATTCAAGCATCAAGTTTTCAAGGAACTTAAACTCATTAAAGAGGCATTTGTGTATATATAGAAGCACTCTGGAGGAGGGAATCTGGTGCCTACTTCCCATTTGATCTAGCAGCTATTTGGAAGGGCTTCCAAGTGTTTTAGATCTCTAACAAGATTAATTCTGAGCACAATAAACATCTATATTAGGTAATACATACGATGTAGAGAACTTATAAAAAAACATTTTCACACAAAAACTTGGCTGGAGGTCACAGCTGTAGAGAAATATTTTAAAATCTGTGCAAATTATTGTCAATAAAACATGGTTTCTCTGAAGAGAAACCCATTTTCTTTAATAGCTTCCAGCTGTAATATTAAGAACAGGGTATCCATGAGGCTGGTCTATCTAATTTATAGTTTGAATATTTTCTTCTTCATGTTCACAGAATCACAGAACAGATGAGGTTGGAAGGGACCACAGTGGGTCATCAGGTCCAACCTCTCTCCCTGCTCAAGCAGGGCCTTCCTAGAGCACAGGGCACAGGATCATGTCCAGATAGTTCTTGAGTATCTCCAGTGAGGGAGACACCACAACTTCTCTGGGCAATCTGCTCAGTCACCTGCACAGTAAAGAAGTTCTTCCTCATATTCAGGTGGAAATTCCTGTGCAGCAGTTTCTGCCCTTGGCCTCCTGTCCTATTGCTTGGCACCACCGAGGACCTGGCTCCATCATCTTGACACCATCCCTTCGGATACCTGTAGAGATCCCTCTCAGTAGTCTCTTGTTGTGGTACTACATGGAGATGCAATGCTGTAAAAGGCCATGGATACTGAATCCCACAAGCTACTTGCTAAAAATAAGAGAACTATGAAAATAATGCTTATAAGAAAAAATGAGAGGAGCTATTGCACTTTTATAAACACAGTACTGACCTTGGCAGGAATTTTCCATTTGGTGAATTACTGTGAAGAGGTCCTTTTATCCAAAAACTTAACAAAGATTTTTGCTTATGCCAAGTGGCAGATGCATGGGTTTCAGAGCAGAAGCACTCATCTTTTCTCCCTCAGAAGTTCCACATGGGCTCAGCATATTTTACAGCAATGAAGAAAAAGGAATACATTTTTACACATTTGTTAGGAATACTAAACTCACAGCAAGCAAGATCCCTTTACATCAGCAAAGTCTGCTTTTTCTGTGAAGTTTTATCCAATTTATTGCTGATTTACCCTTTTCTTTTAAGAGCACTTAGGCAATATCAAAAAAGTTTCTTTATTGTCTTTTATTAAAAAAAATAAGTGGACAAAATGTTAGAAGGATGGCTAACCTTTTAAAATATGTTCCTAAAACAACAACAGATCATTTAGGAATAGGAATATTTTATTGTACTTTTGATGGGGAAAACAAGGCATACCAGGACACTGTTTATACTGTTTAAGCAGTGTACTTATGCCTCAAATTACATTCCTCAGGGGAATCTATGTGTATCTATATTTTGTCTTTGCTCTGGTCCATCTCCATAGCAACATGTTTGTTCCTATGGAGAATCTGGGTGAATAATTTCAAATTGAGCCTGAAAGTTTTGAAACAAGGTTTCAGTTCTCCATAAAATAATTATGGACAAAAGCAATTTAAAAAACTAAAAAAATAAACATAATTTTGCCACTGTTTCTTTTACCCTACTCTGGGCATGATTAGCTCTGAACAATCCTTTGATCTCTTTCCCGTGATGTTCAGACTGGGAGCAGGCTTATCCACATGATTTCAGCAGCTGTTATAAGATCTGGTGGGGAATTTTTCGTTCCAATTTCAATGGCTCACTGTATTCACTAATTATGTTGTTATATACACACATTCCAAATTACTACTCAGAAGCTGGGATCTAAACTCAAAAAAACCCCTAATAAACAAGAATATCATGAGGAAAGGGGGGAAAAGAACAGGGCAAGATGAGTTTAAAATCACTTCCAAAATAATAAAGTTCATTTTAGAGGATCTCTTTAAACCCTAGCCAGTACCACTTCCTGTTCATATTTGTTGCTGTTCACTCTTTCATCTCAGGGAAAGATTTTATAGCTGAAAACCATTTATTGCTACAGGATAATAGTGCTAAAATAAGTTTATTTAGAGAAAGATAACTGCTCTTTAACATTGATACTATGAAACAATTGTTTCTTCATTTCTTCAAATGCATGCACTCAGAGAAATAAATAAAATTGATTTTTTTTAAAAAAAAGGAGGATGTTTCCATCAGAACTAGTTGGAAAATGAGATTAAATTTAAAAAAAAAAAAAAAAAAAAGAGGAAAGTAAACTGAGGAAAAAAATTTCCCCAATTACATATATTGTGGGTTTTTATCATGACTTTTCATAGACCAGTAGGTCTCTTAAGTCTAGCTATAAAATGATCCAACTAGTTTTTCAGTCAAATAATTTCAGGAATTCTCTTGGAATTGACAAATTCTTTGGACCAAACTTACCTTTCCTGCAATACACAAAATAACAAGACTGAAAATCCTGTGTGTAAAATGGCAAAAAAGAAAGGACCCCTGTTTTACTTGATTAGTCAGGTGGTGTCAGCATATTGAATCCAGCTAAGATTATGCCATTCATCCAACTTAGAAGAATTACTGCTGCAAAGATTGAACAATTTTGCAATATTTTGAGGCAGACCCGACATCTGCATCATCTGGAGATAATGATGCTTTCGTTCTCTATGCCAGCTATTCAAGTCTTACATCTGATACTCAGAAAGTTTTCACAGATGGTCCATTCCAACCTGCTCTTTTTCTGCTTCCCCTGGGTTTGTACTTTTTTAGGCATTTCCCATCTGCCTGCTTTAAAATCTTTAAATAAGTGGAATTTCTGGTGAAAGGAATGAATACTTTTATTCTGCCTCCAAATTCTTTCCCAATGATGCCACATGCACATTAGAACTGGCACACCCATACTTTGAAAAGAAGCATAAAGTTAAGAAGAAAAATATGGACCTGTTTTATATAATAGTGAGTCACTGCTGCATTTCAGTCACAGGTTACGGACAATAAAAAAGAAATGAAGTGTCAATGATTTAATTAGGAGTAATAGACAAAAGCTGTGTAGAGACAGCATCATCTCTTTTCAACTGAAAAAAACCCATGTTCATTTACAGGATAGGTGCCCTGCCATCAGCCAATGAAGACAACTTTAAAAACCTACATGGCCCAAGCAAAAATGGCCTAAAATTGCCATACAATTATGGCAGTGGTTCCTGAATATCTCTCAGAACAATATGCTTGAATCATACAAAAATAACTGAGAAATAGCTACAGAGTAAAGAAGGATGGCATCATTAATTTTCAATAAAAATGCTGAAAGAAATAAATTCCTATTTCATGGGGGGCAGGGGGGAAAGAAATGTAGCAGTATCTGTAACAATTAATTGTTAATAATACAAGCCTACTTTTTCTAGTTCAGCTAAGTAACGACAGGAACAAAGAAAAGGGTGGCAGCTTTGTTTGGAACTGAGACAGGCTTTCTGTAAGAAATATGGTGTGTGCAACCATCTTTAGAGTTCAGATTGCAATCCACTCGACTTCAGTGGGAACTAGAAGGAAAATCAGCTCCTGCATAAGCTAGATATCCAAAATTATGTTGGTCAGTTCCAAGGTACTTGGAATCCAGGCTGGTTTTGAAAATCTGGGTTCAGTATATCAGAGTCCACTCATATTTGTAATTCAGTACTTCTGTTGGAAAACTATATGAACACCTGCAGAAAGAAAGAGGAGTATATTCACCAGAATTAAAGGTACTGAAAACTAATTATTACTCAGGTTTGGGCAGTGTTAGTGTTTTCTGTCCTAAATCCAAGCTGATAAATATATCCTGTACTGTAACATCTGTGTACCATGCCACAGTGAAAACCATGGGCATTCATCAACTCAGTGGAATATAAATTTAAAAAACAAGACAGTGAAGTACTGAAAGATGTTTTTATGTCACATGAAGATAGGAGAATTAACAAGCAAACCAGGAATAAAACAGTGAAATGTGAGAAAAACTGTAAGATTCATTTCAATAAATAACAGTGATTAGCAGATCTCGCAGGAAGGTTTTTAAAAGCTGGTGCATAGATACTTCAATGAGATGTTATTAAAAGGCTAAAAGCCTTTTCCCAACAAAGTAATATTTGGAGATTCCCCATTAAGTATCAAACAGTCATGGATAAATAGGTTCTTCTCTCCAAACCATGAACTGTCTCTAAATGTGTGGAGACATCATAGAAAGCCCCTGGGAATACTGTACGTGCTTTTGATCACATCCTAACAATGTGACTTTTAAGTGTGGTTATACTGGACTCTGTGTCATACTGGAGGTTGTATGAGGCTACATAGGATAAGAGTTAAACAGCTGATGAACTGAGCAAAATGAACCAGATTACTATTTATCAGTCTTTGGGACTGCATATATTTTGTATAGTCTCATCCCACTCTAAATAAACACTACACTACAGTGTCCTCATGAAAGACACAGCGGCATGTCATGTTTGAACAGGTTCTTTCCAGAAACATCTTCCTATCTATCTGTTAAAGAAAGACAAGATAGAGAAATGTGCATTGCACTTGGAAGATTATGTGAAAAAGACTAGAGTGCTTTAAAACCTGTAGAAGCCAGTTCCACTTATCATTTGCATACATAAGTTTTACCTTAAAAGAGTAAAAAGAATTTTTTGGAGCCAGAATAAGGGCACAACATGCTATATCATTTGTGTAAGAGGCAGGTTGACATTCCCACTTACCAAAATTGTAAGCTAGAAGTTAGGGCACTTTTCTAGAATTTGAAACTTGTTAATCCAGGATATGCCTTAATTACTACATTAGCTTTCCCACCTTGGGTAGGAGAATTTTTACCCAGAATGAACTATCCAAGCCTATGTATTACCAGAAAATACTCTGGCTTCGAAAGAGAGAAAAAAATTATGGTTAACTTCGTGATGGCTGTATGGAATTAAGAGCATGTTATTGACTGCTAGGATAGGACTGACCTAACTGGGGATAATATTAACAATCAGAAAAACTGCTTCCTGTGGAGTATCCATAAGGAATTGGAAACAACTGAGATGCTAGAATATGAATCAGTCAAATGTTAATTTGCATCAATTAGCCAAAAGGATGAACCCTTTAGACTCCTTAACACTCCTCCAACTCTTCTTGGTTGGCTTTATCATAGACTTCTTCCAGGAAATATTCAACATTAAAAATCATCGAGTTGACAGCACGGTCTAAAAGTGATGAACATCAATTATAACATTTACATTTCACACTAAACACAGATACACTCATTCACATAAAATAAAATCCTTTATGTGCACCCTTGTATAAACACAGGTAGATTATACATGACAAATATATAAGAAGACAGACCAAAACGTGCCAACATAATAACAAAATTACCAAATTACAAATGATGTCCCTGTCAACATTCCCTAAGGCCTACCCATTGGATTTAGTACATCATGGATCATGCCTTTCTCCATAAAAGTTCTTCCTTAGCAGTTGCTCCTGAAAAGGCTTACCTAGAAATGTAGATGCAATTTCTGCTTTTTCTATTTCATCACCTCCTCTGTGGCTCTGGCCCTCTGTTGTGTTTTGTTTACAGTGTAGGAACACTTGTGCTTTAGTGTTTCCTTCCATTTCATACTGCTGTATAGCAGGCTGAGGGTGTTGTCTAATTTGAAAGCCTTGGCCACTTAAAACGTGGCTGTCAGCAGCAGTTGCTAAGAGACTACAACTTAACTGCTTTCAAACACAGTATTGCTAAAGTGCAATTACCCACACCTGCTATTATTATTTATATGAGCTAATGTGTAATTCCTTCTTCACCATACTGGACACGTCCTCTCTTACATCCCATTTCAATAAGCCCCTTCTTTCTGGTAACTTCTGAGATCATTCCTCATCTCATCCAAACATACATTTCAAACCACCCCCATATCCCAAATATTCCCTGAGCAGGGAAATGTGCCACAAAATATCTTAGTGTAGCTCACAACGAGAGCACATAAATGCCCAGCTGGTCACTGTCACTTAAAAAACCATGATTATGAGACAGTCTCCAAATAAATTTTCCCCCAAGTGAAACTGCATGTTTGAATAAGAGTGGATGGGCATTTTTTACTTGAAGAAAATGTTTATGAAGTAATAAAATATTTAACTGAAAAGTAAGTGGATCGTTTAGTAACTCTGCTTGTACTAAGTCAATCTGCAATGTTTTGATACATGAACAAAAAAAGTGCCTGTAATAAGGAATATACATGCAAGACGAGTAGGTGTCTTATGGGCGGAAAGCTTTTGTCCTTATCTTTTTTATCTTGTAAACATCTATTGGTGCCTCTTGAATAAAAATGGCATCTTTTACAGTGTTTTGGCTGTATTCCACATCAGCTCAGCCCATTCTGTTTACTAAGTAATTTCAACCGTGTGGATTAGATGCTGTCTTCTTTGCTTTCTGGAGGTGAATGCAAACCCCTTGGAACCAGTCAAGCAGGGACGTGAATGAGAGGAAGTCTGGGCTAGATAATGGGAGTGAACAATTAAAATGCAAAGAATTTGTAAAGCTTGATGCTTGCCCTTTTCTGCAGCCTGAGGTATGCAGCAACACATGGGAGTAAGGGGGAGAACAGCCTTAAGAAGAGCATGGCACCTCTCCACAGGTGGGAACAGACAGCCTTGCTCTCCTTTTTCCTTCCACTCTGATTCCACTCAGAGCTAACTAGACACAAAACAGAGAACAGGCTCTGCAGGGAGGCAACTGTGATAGCCCTGGTCCAGCTATGTTTTATTACAGCTGTACATCTTCTGAAGAGACCCTTGCTGGCACCTGAAGATTCAGAAATACTGGAAATGGGGCTTACATAGGTCTCCAGTCACTCACATGGGCTCACACAAAATAGAGAATATGAAAGGAAAAAAAAATAAAAAGGAGAGAAGGAAAAAGGAAGAAAAAAAATAATCTTCTTAGCTAATAAATACACTCAGGCAGACTTACACCTTCATAAACTCTTTAAAAGAAAGTAATATATTCTAATGTAAATCTTGTTAGTCACTGAACCACTAGTCATTTAAGTTAAACTCCTTGATTTTTAACATCTGGTTCACAGAGTACAATTCCTCGTCTCAGTGCTGTATTTGGGTATTTGTTCTGCTTATATGTAGGGGTTTGGCACTGCAATTATGAACACTTGAGCCTCTCTGTGGGGTGGTGAGGTGACGTATCCTGCATTAGACTGCAGAGGTAAACAACATGATTTGTAGCTGCATGTGATTGTTAATTATGCAAAGAAAAACTTTGGGAACAGTACAGTAAACAAATGAGGTTATTTATAAATCTCTCATTCCCTAGTTTTAACTTCCAAACTGCAGAATACAAGTGCAGTCATATTGTCTTGTATGAAAATGGCAGTAATTAAAAAAAAAAACCCAGTTCTGCATCACAAGATATCATTGTGCAGTTATTTAGAAAAACAAAGATGCTATTTTTTCCTAAGGGAGACCCTTGAGCCCACAGTTTCTTTCAGAGAGTTTTATTTTCACTAACAAACATTTTGATATCTCTAGATAACTTAAGAGCACATTGTTGGAATATATTTCAACACATCTACTGCATAACTGCAGCAATGTAAGCTCAGGATAGTTCATTTATGAAAAAACCAACAACCCACTATTTTCACAAAACTCCAATTTAGAGTGGAACGGGAATAAAAGTGGGAACAATAATTCCTGAAGATATCATTTGAATGACCACCTTTGGAGATGCTCAGGAGGCATTACTGTGTGGAAGAGGAAGGGGACCAGCAGCCCGCACCACCCTGCTCTGACAGCCATGGGGCAGAGGAGCTACATGCTAAGGGACCACCAAGGGTTTCCAACCTCCACCCAGATCTGCACACAAGTTATCATTCGTGTTCTGAGCACAACACGAAGGCACTACATTGAATGCCATTTTAATAATAACTTTATTGATAGGAGTAAGACATTGGGTTTCAGGGTATGCTTTTAAGACTTCTTTGAAGGGAACAGAGTTTGGTGGAAGAGCAACAGACTGCAGAGAGTCCCAGGTGTATAGCCAGACATATCCAGCTTTTTTAAAGATTGCTTCACCTGCATGACTTTTTTTTTTTTTTTTTTTAACTTTTGGATGGGTTAGAAATTCCTTCTTCATCATATTCTCCTTGTTAACTGAGGCAGAGACAATAAAACACACTACTAATAAATCTAGGGATTCAAACTGCAGCCCTTGGCTGCCACCTAAAGGTTTGCTATACTCCTTTAGAGGGATACCACCAGAATTCATTCCCGTGTTTGGAATGGAAAAATGCTTGTCTACTATTGTTACAGGCAACCTCTGTGGTCACTGTTACTAAAAGAGATTTAGGGGGAAATATATTTGTTCTAAAAAAAAACAAAAAACCCCACCAAAACAAAACAAACGAAGGAAAAAACCCCACAGTAGCTCAACACAGATTTCTTTTTTCTGCATACACTTTCAATTGGAAAGACAACATAAAATCTTAAAAAAGAATAAAAGCATACTAGTTGGTTTTGACAAAAGAAGACAGCCAGAAGAAAGAAACAATACAAACTGCTGAGTAATGAATGGCTCAAGAACAAAAAAGGGGGCAGTGTGCCCAGCCACCTTTTGGGCAACACAATGGGGGCAGCAGGCAGTTTATGTAGGTCTTATGCTCTCCACAGAGGACAGTTTGCTCTCTCTAGACACTCTGGAAATTCAAGCCACTTGAAAATAATAGGAGCTGAGATGGAAAAGAAAATGCTGGCCAGGGCTCCTTTTAGCACCAACAGGCAGAAATCTGCCTCAGTTCCCCAGCTAGCTACAACGATCTGATTGTCATCAATTAACTCAAAATCACTGTTCCTTACTCACAGTGTCTGTACTAACTGGGCAATACTGACTTCTTTCCAAGGTTTTTTAAATCTATTATAAAGTTTTCATTTTCAATGAACTATCAGTTTTACACAATGGAATCATTTTTTGGGAAACCTTTCTTTAATGTATCTAGAATTTGTAACATGATATGGTAAATGTTAAACTTTGCTCCTTTTATGAGTGGACCTTTTTTTTTTTTTTTTTTTTTTTTTGTTAGACGTTGGAATTTGAATAAAAATGAGTGCTCTGAAGTGATGTGGCCACATAGCAAAAATGTAAAACTAACAGAGAATCAGCCCACTGTTTGAAATGAACCTTTTGTATTGCTAATGAACATTCTTTTTATGATTTTTGCTGTATGTTCATCGTATATGTCTTACATCCTAGAGTACAAACAGCAAACAAAAGAATATATTAAGTAGGAGATATTTCAAGAGAGAAAAACACCCTATACTATTATAGGCTCAAAGAAATTCTGGACAACAAAAACCTGTTATTTCCTATGGTTTGGGTTTTGAAGTTTAGTCCTTGTTTACACATCCAACCCCATTTTGACTTTCCACAGGATCTGATCTGTTTTATTATGGGTTCATCCTCTCCTCTTACAGGAATGACACCTCTCATGTTCTTACAGGGATGTGGACTGACCAACTGACAATGATGCTCTGAAAAATAAACCAAGAATCCACAGAGAACTAGTGGTTTCCACCCACACATGGGAAGAAGTTTAGTGACAACATCATCTCATCCTCCATTGTAAAAATGAAAACCCACAAGTCATCAGTAAACTCATAACTGTGCATTTTCAAGCTGTGATCATTGTGTATTTGCAGTATTCCCTGGAGGACAGTTAATGGCTAAGGGAAAAAGATCTAGTCATTCTCTTCTGTCTTTTTGAGCAGTCCACGTGTCTGTGTCATCTGTGGCACACACAGTGATATTTGAGGTTACTCCCTGATCACAAACCTTGTGATCAAGACCTCCCATGGCAGCTATTAGGACAGTTTGTGTGTACGTAAGGTGTATGCCACTGGTATCCTGTCATACTGCCTACACTGCTGGCTCTTCTCTCCTTTCCCTCAGTTTTGCACCTGTATTTTTCTGTTCAGCAAGGTGAAGTTTTCCTTTAATTTGATGTAATGTAATCCTTACCGGTTTCAGAGTCAGCCAGGATGCATCTGCAAATTAACTTCATGTGTTCTGTTTTCTCTTCCAAGGCCAAGTCACAGAGTTTTGGTAATTATCTGTAGAAGTGTGGACACTTAGAAGAATGATAGAATTTAAATCAAGAAAGAAATGCAATGGTAATCTTTTCTGACCTCCTGTGTTATACAGGCTATACAACTTCACCCAGAAATTTAACATGAACACTTCTATTTCATCTATAGTCTGTTTCTCATACAACCATTCAGTCTTGAATTCAAGACCACCTGTGATGGAATATGGTGCCAAAGAAGTTTTATCAGAGACATTTTTCTTCAAACACAGTTAGGAACACAAAATTACTTTGCAATCTCTATTTCCCTTCATCTTCCAGTGTTCATTATTGTGTCATGTCACATGAGGATAATTTGCTGGTACAATATCACATTAACTAAATTTTAATGAAACAAGTTACTAGCCTGGCTGTAACTTAATTTTGTAAAATATTTTCCATTTGAGATAAAAAGATAAGGTCTGGCAAATCCTAAGGTAGCTGTGTACTCTATTCAAGTACATGCTAACAATGTGGTCCTAATTTTGGCCCTCAGTTCATGTTGACTTTATATACTGTTGAACAATTCAATTATTCCTAGACTGCCTCAACTCAGGCTAGAAGTGTCTGTCCCCAAAAACGTCTCTTTTTCTTAGCAATACCCGAATCCCATAGTCCGTCTCATGCCCTGTACTGACTTTAGTCGCAGTTGGTACCAGATGCTTCAGCAAAGGTGGAAATCATCTTTAAAGGAACACGTCACTGTGTGGCTGAACGAGAAATTTCTCTGCAGCTTTAGAAAGTGGCCAGTTCTTGTTCTGAAATACAAAAGCTTATCTTTGTTACCAACTTTTATCCTGGCTAATGTCAAGGCACATACAATTCATTTAAATATCTCATCTATTTTTAAATCCAACAAACTTCTTATCTACAGCCAATGAATTCCATGAGTTAATTATATGTTATTTTTAAAAAGAATCTTAGCTTTATTATAGCTTAAAGGATGAACACCAAAACCAATAACTACAGCTCTACTGGATCCTGGAATTAGACAAGAGAAGACTTACTGATATGAATAAAAAAAAATTCAGAATTCAGAAGTAGAGATATCTTTCAGAAGAAGGGATGAATTTGTGTGAGGTGCTGCCCAAACATACATGCTCTTATGCCAAAATGAAAACAGTCTAAGGATAAGCAGGATGTAAGAGGTGAGAAGATATATATGCAGACACATATTTGAAACAATTACAAAAATCAATAAGCAATGTTTTTTTCCTATTTCTAAATGTCCCTATCTGCCTCCATTCTTTTCTGATTTCGCACTTAAATATTTCTTGATTTATGTTATTGTCATTTTAGCAGTGAGCCTTGAGCAGCAATCTGATGAGAGAGGGGTTGGGGTTCCTCCCCCCTGCCATGTAGTACTGGGGGAGGGGACTCTGCAGTAGAGGCATGACCTACTGGGTTTCCCCACTCCCTGGTCAATCCCATTCCACACTGGTTGTTTTGTGTTCCCCTGCCCGGGGGAAGACCCTGCTGGTCCCATGATTGCGGCAGTTCTTCATCAGGACGCCAGCCATGCAGCTGGAGAATAAAGATCTCTAAAACATCTATCAAGAATCAGTCCCTAATTTTTTCCACAGGCCTCGCTGTCCTATATATGTTGCAGAAATCCCCACTGCAACAGAGAGGGGAGGGGATATGCAGGTAAATACCACACAGAGAGCAACCAGGCTGTAACATGTACACCATATTTCAAGACTGAGGACAAGATCAGATGAAATCCTATCAGAGGTGCTCAGAACCTTTGATAATTCTGGAAAAACACCCACTTCCCATCCTTGCTCCCCACCCCTCCCACTTCCCCCTCTGCCACACACACACACAGAGTTTGCCTGTGGGATTTTTCCACTCATGGGCCACTGCTCAACGCACCAGCTTAGCTATGGGCAGGAGAAACGATTTGCACTCATCAATCACCCAGTTACAAACTTCTGCTTTTGAACTGTAGGACACTTTTGAGTTTGATCTATACAGGTTATACTCAGCTAAAAATGAACTTCAGTTTCTGTTAAACAACACCAGTGCTTTTTATAAACCACAGCTTAACTTTCCCTTTCAACCTCTTAACACCTAATTTCCTCAAAAGTTTCTCAGGAGGAACTTTAATCTTTCAGAAGTCCCAAGAAATATTTCCTACTTACTATCTACTACATTCCACCTACTTTTTACCAGTTCCTTGTAAAACATAACATAGGAAACCTCTGGGAAATAACAAGTGAGCTAATGGTTGTCAGGGGCAAAAGTGGGAATTTTCTGTGAAAACTTCCTAAAATGTTGTCAGGCCTACTGTACTATTACAGAATATTTTGTCTTTGGCAACCCAAGGTCTTAAATCTTGGGGACAGAAAAAGGTGAAATTACCGTGGAAGGAGGATGAGGAAGAAGATGCAATACTACTTGAGATAGTTGCAGCAGCAGCAATTGTGACCTTGGGACTCCATTAGGGAAGTGAGAGACACAGGACTTGGTGGGGAAAGCAGGAGGCCTGTAAGTATCTGAGGATCTATTCAAAGTGACTGGGGAGAGGGAGGGTGAGAAGAAAGAATAAAAACTTTTTAATGAAGGAAGAAGGCAGAATGGGAGTAGCAGTCTTCAATGAAAAAAAAAATAGGAAAAAAATTTTTTGTGGAAGAAGGGAAACACCTGAAGTGTAATACAGTCACGTGATGGGCACCTATGTTGGCTCTCAGCACTAAGTGGAGATTACATACCTTTTTCAAGTACCAGAGAGAAAGGTAGGAGACAGGCAACAAGAAAAGAAGGAAATGGGTGGAGGTAAAATAAAGAAAAACATATGGGGCGCCAGTGTTCTGTGGACAGTTTGACCTTGCAATAATAACAAAAAAAGCCCAACCAAACAAAAAGACCAAACAAAAAAAGTGTGTGACTGTTGCTAAACTTCACAGTGGCTGTTGTTCCTCTGTAGAAATAAAAATGCTATTTGTGCAGGTCACAAACTGTTCTTTGAAATGTGTATTTTAAGAGTTCAGTAGACTCTGTGTCTGTGGACCTATACCTACATCTATCAAAATTAAACCTGTTCTTCACCCATCCTCCATGGAGCCAGAAAACAACGTAACTTCAAAGATGTTATGACTGTTTTTGGGTGGGCTGCAGTCCCTTGTGAATATAAAACTAAGTAAAATGATATGCTCTTCTTTCTCTGTTAGTCACTGAAAATGGCACACAGATTACTAACACAGGGTCAGGTCTTCAGCCCTTCAGGCCAAAGTCCCACTGAAATAAGGTTACTGAAATAACTCATTTGGCCTACTGTTCTTCTATTCCTTTTAGAAATCAAGCCAAGGTGCCTGTAAATCCATGAAGTAATATCTGGAAAGTATTAGTGACAGCATATAGAAGAATCCCAGGTAAATTTTACACTTCGAAGACAGACCACAGGGGAGCTCATCTCTCTGAAGCCAGAAAGACTCTCAAAACACAACACAGTGTATTTGTCAAAAGGAAGAAAAGACTTCTGTCTAAAATACCAGTTCTGTCACATAAAAATGCATAGTGGAAATACCAAAAAATCTTAGTGTAACACTGTACTTTAAAATTCTACATGTGACAACAACTAAAATGTTCTTCTTTCAGAATACATCTGTTCAACTAAATATACTACTGGGGTTTTTCAGTAATTACTTCCAGGAAGAGATTTTTAGACCATTTCAATAAACAACTTAAGCTTTGACCACTTCTTACTATACATATTTTTATGGTTTTGAGCATTCTAGGGGGATTACATAGATAACTTCTTATGCTTCCTTGTCTCTAGAAAAATCATCCTACTCTTTCTTAAACAGAGGACAGGGACACGTTTATTGAGGCCCCCCCCAGTGCTAATTTACAGATCAGCTGTTTGTGCTACAGATCTCTTAGGAAATGAGTGTCTGTGTAGAATTTAAAGCATTGGGTTTAACATAGTAAACCCTAAACAGAGTGATAACTTCTCACCTGTGAAGCCACTGCTGTGTCTGTCTCAACTGCTTGCTAACTATTACTGTTGAGAACTCATCTGCATTGGCTTTTTTTTCTTTTCTTGCAGTAGTCTAAAATATCTCAGGTTTATTGTCTTATAACACAGTGTTCTTCAGTGGACTTGTCAGAAGCCCTGAAGTACACAAGATCAAGAACAGGGATTTCAGGATTACATACTCTATTTTTAATATAAAAATTTTACAATTCAGTTGGTTATATAAACAAGAAAGAAAAGTGTACCACCAAGGTATTGCAAGTAATTTTCCACAGAAAAGCAGAATGGAGAAATTGCTGCCATATAGACCAGAAAAGACAATCATTTTATAGTTAAAGCTTTCGAAATAAATTATGAATAACAACATTTAGATGCAGTATACATAAGTCACCAGGCTGAGTATATGGAAAATAGTGGTATTCCACCTGTCTCTGCATGACATTGACCAAACTGTTAGCATTGAGAGGGTAAATGCAAAAAGGTAATGGTTCAGACGTTGCCAAATAGTTTCATGCAGGCCTACTGAAGTTGCAAACCTAAGATTTGTAAACTCACATAAAATGTCCACCTGAAATCAATGTAACCCTGCATGCTAAATAGAGTATTGGTCAATTTGGATTACTGTTTTACCTTAAAATGGACCATCTTCTCTTTGTGCCATGTACATCAGGAAGTTCAGTGGCATGAACTGGTAACTAAGGTAGGCATTAAAGAAAAAAATAATGCAAAATACTATTTTGGGGAGTAAAGATGCTTCTAGTTTGGAAACTGGCATTACCAGTTCTCACAATAAGAACTGAGCCTAGAAATGAAAATCAATGTGCACAGTTTTAATATCTTATATGGAAATGCATCACAATTTTTTTCAGAATAACAAAAATAAACACATTTTGTAACAAAAATGTCTGTACTGCACCAGGCAGCTGGAATTTTATATAGAATTTTTCTGGATATAATAAACAGCATAAGTGGATTGTTCATAGTTTGCACTTCTGAGAAAGAGGCCTATGACTTGGCAATCATTTCTTGGGAATAGTCATTGATTTTGAATTGTTCCATCATTTTTAATTGATGGGTTATAAAGGATTTGCACAATACACTGACCTTTTTATATGAAACAGATGCAGTTTTAGATTCAAATGTTGTATAAAAAAATGAACCCAAGTGACAGCAAATGCAATTGTATCTGACATACAAGCATATGATTCTTTTAGTTATATTGCAAAGAAATACATGCATGTCAGTGGGATCAAGTGAAGCCACCAAATCCAAAACAATTACTGTACTCTTGCAGGATTCTATACTACTAAAATAGGGAAGTTGGAGGAAAGTACAATTAATTTAACAATACCAAAATGCTTTTTATGGGGATTTTAATTGTGTCTAAGATTCCATGATAATGTAAGAAATCACAAGATCTGATAATGAACACTTTTCATTTTAAAAAAGTTTTGATATTAGAAGTTGTGAAACACCATCAATCTTCCCTTTGCAGTCCTGGTTTGGACTCTCCCCCATGAAATGGCACATTAAAGATGCTTGGAAATATTCAACCAAAAAAGGAACATGGGTTTTGTAAGAAAAATTTTGGGGTTTTTGACCAGCTCTAGTTAACATTCATTGCAGATGCAATATTTTCAAAGTTGTTTCCTGAAAAGAGAGACTATTCACCAACACAGTGATAGACAATTGTATTTTGTTTCAGTAAAGCAAATGTAAATACCATAAAGAAGCCACAGTTATAACACTTCAAGAAATTTGGGGTACATTTAATATAATAACACACTTTCCACCATAAAAATTCATAGAATAACTTAGAAAAAGCCCCCTGAGGCCCAATCATCCCCCTGCTCAAAACAGGTCCAATTAGTTCTGTCTGCTTGGCAACATGTTCAGCTGAGTTTCAACTCTCTCCAAGGACAGAGATTCCACAAACAGGTTGCTTCACGGATTCATGGCCCTGTGGATAGGATAATTAATTGAAACTTTAAATCCATTTGCAGTGGTCTTAAATTCCTTGTAACAGGAGTTTAAGAATTAGCTACTCTCTCATGTGACCTTGGATGATTCAGTTTCTCCACTTGCAAGCCTAGAATTATTATTCAAAACTCCTGCCTAATTATATTATTGCATGATAAACACTGTCTAAACAACAATATATTCAAAGATGCTATCACTACAAAGGAAATGTTTTTAAGTCCTTGGATTGCATGGGAAGAACGAAGCTAAAGAAATACGGAATTTTACACAAACCAGCAGAATATACTTTAAACTCTTACAGCAGCCTCTACACATTGAGGCCTAAACTATCGGCATCTTCAGCTCTTGGCTTTTTTACTGGTGACTTTATTCAGGGTGCATAGTTCTCACCCAGTATTTGCATCCTTTTCATTATGTTCTCAGGGTTTAAGTTAATGACCAGAGTGGTTTAATTTTGGTTACCTTATTATCAGATTTTATATGAAAATTATCCATTTTTTTCCTTCCACATTAAACTGCAGGTATTGTCTTTCTGTCCAGAATGCCAAATCCTTGCATGATATCCTCATCAGGAGTAGTGCATGTAATGACTGATTCCTATTTTTATGATGAATGGCCTTTGCTTAGAAACTCAGAAGGTAATTCATGCTGTTGAGGACATAGCCATTTTCTTTATGCTGCTTATGATAATTTACATTCTGATCTGATAAAAAGTTTCATACACAATATACCTGTACAGGATATTAACTGTATTCTTCCTCCCATCAGCACCTCTTAGACCATGCAGGTGAAAAATCCAAAGCAGGGAGAACCCAGTTTCAGCCACTTTTGCTTCTGCTGGTATTTTGTTTGAAGACATTTCCTTGATTTTCTTCATGTATCATCTGAATCCTTTTTTTTCAGATACTTTGAATCACCATAAGTTTGCAACATCATGACCCAGGAATTAGACATTACAGTACCCAACAGGAGTAAATTGAGTTTAGTTCACCTGTCACCACTGTATCTTATTTCAAATAGCACCCAACTGAGTTCTCCAGGGACATGTAGCTCTCTACCTACAGTGTTTGCGACTGTGACCTCTGAAATCATAGAGCTTTTAGGTTAAGGATGCCACAAGATTTGAAGTCCTGTAGATGCTACACTTCTTTCTGACTGTCATTGCATACGGCTTTCTCACATCGTATATCCCCATTTGGGCTGTGACCACTCAAGGAATGATAGTCAGATGTCTGAAACAGGGGATTTTTCCAAAATGAAGCAAAAAAAAAAAAAAAAAAGATACATCATCTAAAAACTCCCAAGAGTGGGACCACAGGATTGCTTCACTGCCAACTCTTCCTCAGCACTCTTGAACAAACCCACCGCGTTCAGTTTCTGACATTTGACATTCAGATACTAAACCATCCATAGCTCTTCAAGGCTTAGCACAGGATCTGAAAAGCCTTCTGCAGCCCTTCATTCGTAAAGACAGTGAAACAGCACATTATTCACATTGGCTGCACTTGCAGGATTTATTAACCTTGTACCCTGCATAGGCAGACTTGGATGAGGCATAGAGATCCTTCTAGGATCCTGCGTGCACCGACACCTGTTGCTGGTATCAGAAATGAAGGGATGCCACAGGACGGGCCATCAGAGACACGAGGTCGGCACACCTACCCCGTAACGCAGCCGGGCGGGGGCCCGGCCACCGGCGTGTGACAGGGCGAGGAGCCCAGGTGGGTTTTACCTGCCGACAAAACGCTCCACCTACAGCCTCCCCGGGGAGCGGAGCCCTCTAGAGGAGCACGAGCTGCAGGACGGCCGGGGAGCGGAGCCGGGCTGGGCCGGGCCGGGCGGGGAGGGGCGGCGGCCGAAGGTCGCACCTTGGCCCGGCGGGGCTTTCCTGGCCCGCACGGCGCGGTACTTTCCGGACACGGTTAACCTTTGCGTTACTCCCACTGCGCCCGGAGGGGTGGAAACTCCGGGCAGAAATCATTCGGGGAGGGCGGTAAAAGAGAGGAGGTGTTTTTTTAGGTGACATGAAGTGACAAGGGGCGTTTTGCCGGCCCGCACCAGGGGCCGGCGCGCTGCTGCCAGCGGGACGCCCCCGGGGGGAAACGGTGGCGTTCCTGGGGCCGGGGGGCAGCGCCGCGGGGTGCAGAAGTGGTGACGGCGGCGAGGGTCGCACGAGCGAACGGCGGCGGGGTCACACGGAGCGAGGGCCGGCCCCACCGGCGGGGCAGGGTGGGGCGGCTGCCACGGGGCCGAAGCGGCCGGCGAGGTGCGCCGGGGGCTGACGGCGAAGCGCCCTGCCCGCGGCCTTCGCCCGTCTCCCCGCCCGGGGCAGCGGCCGTGCCGAGCTCCGGGAGCCGCGACCCGCAGCCGCCGCCGAACAAAGGCGCGGGCGGGCGCAGTGACTTCACCGCCGGGCCCGCCCCCGCACTCCCGCCCGCGGAACCTGCCCCGCTGCCGTCTCCTGGCAACCCGCGGGGACCCGCGGGCCCGGCGCGCACCCTCCGTAGTGGGGCCGGACAGCTCCGCGCAGCGCCGCCGGCCGCGGTCCCCTGCCTGTCCTCCCCTCCCCGTCCTCGGCAAACCCCGTCCCGGCGGCGCGGAGAGACGGCCCCGCCGGCGGCTCGGGACGGCGGCGGGCTGCCGCGCCCCCGCGCCCCGCCAGGGCCGGCCCCG
>NW_024581137.1:27973610-28176565 GCF_017639235.1 Corvus kubaryi | reverse complement strand
CCCCCGGCCCCGCCGCCGCCGCCGCCCCCGCAGGGGCCGGGACTGAGCGCGCCGAGGCGCAGAGACACGGCCCCGAGAAGAGGGCGAGGGAGCGGGAGCGGTGCCGGCAGCGGCGCATGATGTGGGTGCCGCTGCTGGCGTGCCTCACCGCGGGGATCGTCTCCGTGCCCAGGTGCCAGCGCGGCCCCGGAGCCTTCCTCGGGGCGGCCCGGCTGCTGGCGGCCGTGCCGGGACTCTGCCAGCGCTGTAAGTCTCCGAGCGCTCGGGGCTGCTCGCCGTGCCCCGGCTGGTTGGGGTTGTGGCTGGGTTCGGTTCTGGCGCGGGGGCCGTGCGTGCGCGGGGGGCTTGCCCGGGCCCGGCGGCTGCCTTGGGACACAGCGCTGACAGCTGGGGCCGCCCGGCGCCAGCGGCACACGCCGGCCGGACGGGCCGAACTGGCGGGCGGACGGTACCTGCAGGGAGAGCCGGGCAGGAGCGGCCGGCCCCTGCCCAAAGCTCACACCGCCAGTGCCAGCCCGTGATTTAACTGTCCACCCCGGGGGCGTCCCGCCTTTAGGGAGCCGTGGCAGCTCCCGGGAAGCCCACGGGAGTATCGCACGCCAGGGTGCTGCGGGTCCTGAAGTGCACCCTCTGCAACGCTCCATGAAGGGGACCCGCCCGGGGGTTCCAAGGGATGGACAGTTCTTGGCGATGGTAACACTCTGGTTTACGTCGTTTATATGGCATGTAGTGGCAGGGTTAAACAGGGATAGAACTACGAGAAGATTGTCTTCTGTTTACCTTGGGATAACGTGCATGTTGACAGTTCCCCGGGAGCTACGGTCCCCGGGTGAAAAAGGCTCTGGTAAATGTGGGTAACCCTTCGCGTTGTGGAATAGCTTCCCAAAGCCCCGGGCATCAGTTTTAATGTGTGCAGGGTGAGGGGAGTTTGTGCAAAAGTACCTTAGATAGTACAGCAGTTGACATAGCAAGCAGGTTAGTCAATTATTTCATAAAGGATCTTATTTGGCTAGCAGTGGTCAAAGTAGATCAGGTTGTCAGTCATCTTTCTGTAGTTTTTTCTGCTTGTGGAAAAATTGGCATTTCCAAGCTTAAGCCTGGAGTTGATTTAAAATGTTAACATGTAACTTCTAAAACTAAGATTTACAATGGGAACAACGTATTAGTCTTAACTTCTTTATTGCATATGTGACAAATTCATGCCTAATTCAGTAGGATTTGCCCAGTGCTATTAAAAACAATGGAATAATTTGTTAACTTTCATAAGATAATTTATTTTGCTTTTTTGGCTTCATATTTTGAATTCAGAACCAAACTAAATGTCAATAGGAAAAATAAAATATATTATTAAATTTCTTATGAAACATGCCATCTTATGTGTAGTATCCCAGATTCTTTTTTATGCAGTGCTATTGAGTTGAAAGGCTAATTGAA
This sequence comes from Corvus kubaryi, assembly GCF_017639235.1. Classification (NCBI taxonomy): domain Eukaryota; kingdom Metazoa; phylum Chordata; class Aves; order Passeriformes; family Corvidae; genus Corvus; species Corvus kubaryi. The sequence continues at coordinate 28,175,131 of NW_024581137.1, read as the reverse complement.
ACTTTATGAAGAGGGTGGTTCTGTGCCTGAATGCAGTGTTGTGCTTGCTCATGAGTGTAGTTCCTGGGTACACACTAGTGCAAATAATGCATCAGAACAGAATGCCACAGGGGGGAGGTTATGCCACAGGAGGGCTTTTGTGCCAAAGGATGCTTGCTGTCTTTGTTGTGCTTGATAGTGAAAATATATATGGGCAATGCGTCATGGGTTATGTGTTTATTGTGACAACAGCTCTCAGATTGGGCAGACTGTAACTCAGATAGACCTTGTTTTTTTTCCTTTTCTTTTGAAACCTCTGCTAATTCATGAAAGCTGAAAGGCACACTGAATTCTTTCCTTCATACATAATCACTTTACAGGCTACAGTCACAGTTGAAGCAAGAAGAGTGTTTTGTTTTTCTGTGAATGAACACGTAAAATTTTTTGTTATTATTAGTGTTGTTTGTGATTTTTACATTTGGTTGTGATAGCCGGTGCAGCACCACCTGGATTCTTTGAATGTCTGCAGGCTGCTTCGAGAGAGACTGGGCAGCAGCTCCATGTACAGATATTTGGCAGCATGGCTTTGTTCAAGCAGCCACTCCTCTTTGCTTCTGCATCGGCAGTGCTGGGCATGGAGAAAAGCATTGCGCTGTTCCCGTGCCATCAGCAAGTTCAGTTTTTTTATGTGCAGAGTTGGCAGAACCTGCATATCTGTTGCATTGAATCTTCAGTTCTAAAAGAGACTGGAATTAATATGAAATGTACAGGGAACTCAAATTTATTTAATTCTTCCTGGACCATTTGTGGCTCTTCTAATCGAAAAATGGACAGCTTGATACTACCTGAGGTATTTGTTCTGCAAACTGCAGTTTGAGGGGTGAGTCACTGCTTGGGGATAAGTAAAGGTAGAATTTGGCCCAGTGTTTGAAGTTACAAGGAACGCAAAAGGAAATCTCACAATGCTGTAAATTTGCAATTCCCAAATTACAGGTTCTGTAAGCTCAGATAAAAAGGGTAGTGTTGCTGCCTTCTACAAAGAGTCCCTTGTTCAGTAAGTCTCACCAAAAGGAAATTTGCAGTTCAGTAAGCCAACTATAACAAATACCTGACATAAGAATCAAGCTAGTTCTGTAGGGATTTCTACAGATCCCTACATTTATGTTTGAACTTTGAAACCTGACAAACTCCTAAAGATGTAAACCAGTGAATTGAATAAAAGCTGGATTCTACAGCAGTGTGTATGCATTGTGCTAACCAGTTGTGTAAGTGCTCACTTCAGTGAAGACAGTCAGTTCCCTTGCCGTGTTCAGAAACTGACTGTTGAAATTTATTTTTTATCTGCTGTATAAGCACATGGGTTATGTGGGGCTTAAATACTGAAGAATGACTGATTGGTCAGGGTTAACAGAGGATATTGATTCAAACCTTAGCAGTGTCCCAAAACCAGTTATAATTAATATTAAAATCTGAAAACTAAGGTATTTGGTGCTTTCCAAAATATCTGTGGAATTATTCCTGTATGAAGCTCAAGTAAACAGAGTGTACTTGTGATGTGCAAATAGGGATGGGATGGCATGAAAATCTTTATCTCTGATTTAGAGAACAGTCACGCAGAACAGTTCTCTTAGGTAGTTGAGATTGACAGATCTCTTTAAATACCAACTTTAAAAGTTGGTACATTCAGTCTTCTTGAGTGTGTCAATTGGCAAGACCACTGGGGAAAGTGGGGGATCTGTGATCATGAAAGGGTCAGTTGTTAATTGATTTATGCCAATAGCATGACTTTTGTTTCATTAATTTTCTCCCGTCAAGGTCTTTGGTGCTTCACCATTCTTGTCACATCAGATTTCTGTGTGTGTTCCCCCTAGTAAGAAAGTTTCATAAACCATTACTGTGTTACTTCTCAAAGGAATAAGAAAAGCTATTCAACCACCCGTAGAAGAACAGTTTTTGAAGAGAGGTGGTCAGGAAATGTCCTGTGGCACACATGCCCGCACACAAAAAGGTCTGAAATAAAAGATACATCATGATGGCTTTAATTGGTGTTTGTCTGTTGATTCTGTTGTGTGCCCATGCAGCCCATTTTCTTTTGAGACTCAGTGGAAGAAGCTGAGTTGTATGGAATACTCAACACTGAGCCAGTTCTGCTTTTCCTGAGGCTTAAAACAATCCAAGAAGAAGAGAAAACCCATTTTTAATTTCCTGAGTCTGCGTGGGTGATATGCTCCCTAAGGGTAATGGACCATCTTTGGTAAAGCCAACCTTTCGGGAACCTTTGGGAACCAGCCTTTGGGAAAAACAACCTGGGAGTTTGAGAGGGCTGTAGGTTGCAGTTCTGAGGAATAGTGAGGGGGAGGTTTGTTTATGTGTGCATTGTTCAAGAAGCGTATTATGCCAATAATTTGCCCATATTTGCTTGCAAATTGTACACTTCTCATAATTTGTTGCAATTTCATTTCTCTTCGGGGGCTTATATGGTAAGGGTATTTTTATTCTATGGTTTTTACAGGTTGAATGAAACTGGTAGTTGCATGTGTAGTATTTACAATATTTTCATGCTACAGATGTTTTGAGATGAGACTGGGAAAAGAGAGGAGAGGGGCAGTGTATGAACTAGAAGAGCAGTAACTATACTCCTGATGCTCTGGGAAGGTTGTCTGTCATTTTGAACATGCTGTTGCTGAGGAAAGTTGTCAAGGCAGTCTGAAGATTGCATGCAGCAGAAATACTCTACAGTTTGGAGAGGCACCTGATTCTTTTCTGGCCCTTAAACTTTCAAGGACTGCAACAACTGAGAAAGCAAATAATTATACCCCATTAGTCAAGAGGCCTGAGTGAATAAAATTGATTCTCCATTAAAATACAGTCTAAGTTTAATTTACTTCCCCAGACCATCAGAAAGATGTCAGAATGTGAATTTCATGAAAGCTAAAGAAAATCTTCGTTAAATGACCCCCATGTGGTTGTATGTTCAACAAGCGGACATTAAATGTCAGATTATAATCTCCCTTTACAGAGTACATAAATGCTGGTAATATTTTTCAAATCCCTATGAAGAATTCGTGATGACTTGTCCATGTTGTGTCTTGAGTTTGGGACAATTTGAACTAATTACTAATCTACAGTAGGAGAAGAAAAAACAAAGATATTTTATTTACAAATTGTGCAAATTGGCATGGGCTGCTGATATATATCAAGACTTTTTCAGAAAGTCAGAGTCATCATTATTTTTGTAAGTTCTTACTTAGAAACCAGGGACCTCACATTTCTGGGTGTCTTCTCCCAAGTAACAAATTGTAGCATGAGAGGAAATAGCCTCAAGTTGTGCCAGGGAAGGATTAGATTGGAGATCAGGAAAAATTTCTTCACTGAAAGGTTTGTCAAGCCTTGGAACAGGCTGCCCAGGGAAATGGAGGAGTCATCATCCCTGGAGGTATTTAAAAGACACATAGATGTGATGCTTAAGAACATGTTTTAGTGGTGGGCTTGTGCTAGGTTAACAGTTGAACTAGAGGATTTTAAGGGTCTTTTCCAGCCTAAATGATTCTATGATTCAAGGAGGTACTCCTGAGCCTACATGTGTTTTAGCCTCATCTCTGAAAAGTTCCACCACTTACATGAGGGTGGAATCACTCAGGACAAAAACTTGAAGAGCAGAAGCCTCAGACAGGTGCATATAAATCAAGCTTTTAATGTGTGTATTTATATATATATGTATCAATGTAGAGGATTAGTGGTGGACTTGGCAGTATTGCGTTAAATGCTGGTCTATGTGATTTTAGTAGTCTTTTCCAACCTAAATTACTCTGATTCTGTCCTTGATTCTATGAATATATCTGATGTAAGAAATATTAACCTTAATGTACAAGTTAAAACTGCATTACCTACATGATTTTTTTTTCAACAATGTACATTTTAAAAAACACCCTTAGAAAAACTATACTTTTTTAGATCAGGATAGGTGTATGTTAGGCAGTGATTGGGATTTAATAGTTCTGTCAGGATAAGAAGGACAAGTGGAATAGCTTGGTACCCTGAGCTTTAAAGCTTGTCAGTATTCTTAAACTATATTAATGGCACTAAAGTCATATGTTATATTTTCGAAATTTATGTAGCATGAGAGCTTTAAAGCTTGTCAGTATTCTTAAACTATATTAATGGCACTAAAGTCATATGTTATATTTTTGAAATTTATGTATGTGAACTATTCAGTGCTTTTACTGTAACTGGTTATCCAGACATCTTGGTTTAAATTTGGCTTCTCATGATGAATGTACTGAAAACAGAAAGCTGGAGAAGAATATTGGTTGCCTTGTGTTAATAAACTTTCTGTGTTTTTTTTTAAATAAAATTATTTAGGCCTTGGTGCTTCTCATTCTACTTGTGTTGTCCTTTTCAGCAAAATCTTGTTTTCAAAGTTCCTGTATCTCCACTACTAATTTCTGATTTCTGTCTAACCAGTGGAAAGATGTAATAATTCTTTCTCATCTGCTTAAGCAAACATAATTTTTGATGGACAAAGTAGGATATGGTCTGTTATTCCTTTCTAAGTACTTGAACTTTATTAATTTTTTTTTTCTTTTGGCAGTTTACATAAATGGACTTGGGCTATTTAGTTTAACTTCTGGGAAGGAAGTGGGGCTCTAATGAATTAGTTCACTGTACGCTGTAATGGAACCTTCCTCCAAGAAGAAAAGTAAGCTTCTTGCCAGCCATTCAGGATTCCCCCTTGTTCTGGTGGCAGAACAAGAATAACCCCTTGAGCAAAATGTAAGTGTTTCAGGATGATCGGAATTTACAGCATTAGAAAGCTGCCAAAAAAGCAACTTCTAGCTGAGGCTAAATTGGCCTAAATTGAAAACTTTGCAAAGCTCATAATTGACTTTTTTCTTTATATGTTTCTCTGCTTCCCATGACTTCATTGTCATATGCCTGTGGTGACTTCTTGGTATTTACTCATGGTGACAATAATAAAGAGTCTGAAGTATTTATGGTCATCAAAAGATACTGAGACAAAGATTTTAACTATGATTATTGGAGGAGGAAATTTCTGTAGTGTCAGGCAGGTGGAATGATGTTCCTGGATGTTTGATTTTTATTTTACTTCAAGCCTCTTCTCTACCCACTGTCTTGGGAGTTAGGTCGATAGCAGCAGTATTTCACTGGGTTCAGATCTTGAAGACTTAAGTATTTTTGGTATTTTTCAGTTGTAGCCGTGTTACGAATACAGCTGCGTGATGTATGGTGGCATCACGAAAGTAGTTCAAGTCTGATTAAACCAGTAACTGTCCTTTCCAAAATAAATTCTGTTCCTTCTCAATGTTCAAGAAAATTAGGCTAAGTGAATACTGTTTGTTCTCTACTTGAGAATACGATTTATTTCCATGTTATCTCTGCAGGGTGAAAGGGGTTAGTACTGTGCTGAGAACAACTTGCTTCTCTCAGATGGGAGCTTCTTCCTAGAAACGACCAAGTTCCCATCTTTTTGTTCAAACAAGACTACCAGGAAATAAGAAAACTTGGAACAACTTACACACTGGCACAAATGGCACAAAATTACTAAATAAAACTAATGACATCAGCAAGCAGGCTCTTCCAATCTAAGCAAAGCTGTTGGAGTGCATTTTGCTATTAAAAATGTTGTGGCAGTACTTCAGAGCATTAAATAAACCACTACCTGTTTAAAACCTAGAATTTGTGTGTTTGAAGTCTGTCCCTTAGAGAGCATTTAAGCTGCACCTGCAGACCATACACATATGTGAATACTTCCTTGAAGGAGCACAAGCAGAAGCTTGCATTCAGTCTGTGTGCACCTGTAGTTATAGCTAGTATGGGAGTCTGCATATTTTATAGCCCACAGTCATGTTTTGTGTAATCTTTGTCCCCAAATTATAAAAATTTAACAGGCTAAACCTAAAATAAAGGTTGGCCAGTGTCTGTTCCTAGACAAGTGGGTTGGGTTTTGCGGTTTTTAATTATGAAAAAATACCAGAAAGTTTTTACCAATTTGTCTTAGGGCAAATAACCATCTTTGGAGATTGAAAACCCTATTGAGAAGCAAATTACTGAAATAACAAATACTAGAGACTTGGTATTGTAGAAAACAGTAACATTTTTTTAAATAGCCCTCTTGAATAAATGCTCCTCCCAATCTTGTGGACTACCTACAAGTCCTTAAGGAGTGGTGGTTATCCTCTCTGATACCTCTCTGAAGTCTTAGCTTTTATTTAATATTCTTGAGGTTTTCTCATTGTGAGTGTAAACTACGTATTATGCGTTCAGTGTTTTGTTTTAACTCCGACATGTCTCCCTAATACCCATGTGCACAGCTTTTGGTTTGGGGTTTTTGGTTTGTTTCAGGAAAATGTTCTGTAGAAGCACAATTCAGTTTATCATTTTGTATTCAGAACTGAGGGACTTTTTCCACTAGGTTGTCAGCTTTTGGAATTACGGTCTAAAATGCAGAGTAGGTTTGTTCCAAACCACCATATATGCAGATAAAAGAGAGTGAAGTAAGCTGTTTGCATTGCTATGGACAAAGAATCTTTCAGGTTGTCTTTGGTGACACTGTGTGGGAAGAAATATCTCTGAGCTATTCTCAGCAGTTGCCCGTCCTCTGCGCTGCTGCTGGGTTTGTGAATGAAGACACAGTGCCAGGGAGAGGTCATGCTCCTGTAGGGCAGAAAGCAACAACTTGGTGATGATTAGATATACAATAAAAAGGTATGTTAGAGAAACAATTGGGTGTTGGAAGCCTGGCTTGAGGAGGTAGAGCTGTAGAAGATGGTGGGAGATAAAGCTTGGGCTTGTCTTTTATTCAAAGTTGAACTTCTTAAGCAGGCAAAAAATAGTCATTTTTATCTACCTTTATAACCATTATGACCTCCTAATTAGGTAAGACTTTATAGAATGCACAGGAACATACCAACCATTCAGGGCTGTTGATGTGCTTGCTACTTGCTAGCAGTGCTTGCTACTTGCTAGCAGTGCTTACTAATACACAAGAAATTAAATTAGCAGTGATGTATGGCAGTAGCCATTCCAGGCTTTGCTCGAGCAGCATTACTGTATTCAAGCTGGTCAACTCCAAGGGAGCTTCTAGCAGCTGTAAATGACTGGAGTACAATGATTCCTATGACCGTGTTCCATCCTAGGAAACAGAATTAACTCCACACATCTTGAAGTTTCCTTGAAATCAAGGGATTTAATAAAAAAAAAAAAAGCCCTCTGGTTTCACATGCTTTGCATTTTTATTGGTGTAAAGCTGTGCAAACAGGACCATCAAACCTGTGCCATAAAAGCATTAGCTTTTATGACTGTGGGAAATGAGTATCTTTTAATGATATAATCCTAGTAAATTTTCCTGTATGTTTTTATTTGCAAGAGACAGGATAGGTTAGTTTCTGAAGCCAAGTAGTCTTTGACTCATTGTTTGCAGGCATGAATTGCATCAACAAAATGTAACTATCTCCCAGAAAAGCAGGAAGTTTCATAGAAAGGAGAGGCTACAAGTAAAGTTGGCCAAGAAACAAAAATTGTGTTGTGAAAATTTCAAGGTTGCATTGCTTGTTTTCATTCTGTATTGTGGCTCAGGAACAAAGTCAGACTGGAGTAGTCGATAGCTCTGTCTCTCATAGTCAAGGCCATGTCTGAGGCTGTGGTTTGAACATTGTGTTTGTGAGACCTAACTGTGATACCAGTAGCTACTTTGGGTAGTACCTTTTCTAAAATGCTGTTATATACATCCTTCTGAGAAAATAAATAAAAATAAATCTTTGAAATTGATATATATACATTAAAAACCTGGGTTGCTATGCATCTGTCTGAGGCCTATGTTCCCCAAGTCTTCATCTTGAATGATGTGCAACCTTCATGTAAATGTTGGAACTTTTCAGAGAGATGAGGGTGAGACACTCAGAGAGTGTCAGGAGTATCTCCTTGAATCATAGAATCATTTAGGCTGGCAAAGACCCTTAAGATCCTCTAGTCCAACTGTTAACCCAGCACAAGCCCACCACTGAAACATGTTCCTAAGCACCACATCTACATATCTTTTAAATACTTCTAGGGATGATGACTCCTCCATTTCCCTGGGCAGCCTGTTCCAAGGCTTGACAGCCTTTTCAGTGAAGACATTTTTCCTGATACCTGTCTAAACCTTCCCTGGCACAACTTGAGGTCATTTCCTTTTGTCTTATTGCTTGTTAGCTGGGAGAAGAGGCCTACCCCCACCTCGCTGCAACATCCTTTTCAGGTAACTGTAGAGCGTGATAAGGCCCGCCTCGAGCCTCTTTTTCTGTCGAAACAACCCCAGCTCCCTCAGCTGCTCCTCATAAGAATTGTGCTCCAGACCCTTCCCCAGCTCCATTGCCCTTCTCTGGACACACTACAGAACCTCAATGTCTTTTCTGCTAGCAGCTTTCCATCCCTTCTGCCCCCAGCCTGTATAGCATCACATGGGGTTGCTCTGACTGAAATGCTGAACCTGGCACTCCCCCTTATTGAACCTCACATAATTTGCTCAAAGCTTAGTATCAATATCGTTCTCTAATTACAGAAGTGTCCATACACTTCTTGGGAACTCCATGTCCACATGCCACTACAGAGCAGACTTACTCATTTTCTATCCTCCTGCATCATCTATGACTCTTGTTTTCTGCCAGGGCTTTCCTAATATTGTGTTGACAGAGGTGTCCTCCCCTTTTGTCTTTGCACTGTTCGGCTGAATCCAGCATCAGCTCTCTCCAGTGGCGTCACTCAGACCTTGCACAATGTGCAAAAAAAGGAAGACCTTGGTGTTTTCTTGCATGTTTTACAAAGACACAAACTCAGGCAAGGCAGGCTACTGTATTGCTTTGCATTTTAATGGCTTTTTAAATCACCTGTGTAGCTCTCACTAAAGACCCTCATGTTCAAAAGATACTGTGTTCATACCGTAATGCAGATTAATTTGGGAACACCAAAACTCTCAGGACAGGTATGTTGGCAGAGTTATGAATGGAAAGCCCCTATCAGTTATCAGGACTTGTTCACTAGTGATTCTTTTCACTGCATTTATTTAGATGTGCAAAGACTTCTTATTCATGTCTCGCTTCTACCTCTTACCATCTCTGTAACCACATTATGGTTTATCTCTTCTACTATACTCCATTTTTCTTTTTAGGAACACTAACAGTTGATTAGTTTGGTTTGGGTTTTTTCTTTTGCTTGTTTGTGTCAATGGAAAGGTGTTTTTACTCATTTGCCAGGTTTACAGAAGTATTTTTTGAGGGCTCAGAATTTAACAGTGCCAATCATGTTTTGTACCTTTCTTTTACACGCCTTTATTTTCTTAGCAAAAACACGTCTCTGCCATGCAGAGTTGTAGTTTACTGCTTCTTCTGTTGCTGGTAAAAAACATTTTAAAATCAGTGTGTGGCTTAGTTTCTTTCTGTCTGAATTGTGAAACTAAGTGCCCAACCAGTAATGGAGAAGTGAAACAAATTAACAAATCCCATATGTAATAGAAAAAAAGAGAGAGGAAAGAAAAGTTGTTTGGTATTCTTCTCAAGTAATCTTAAGATTTCATTATAAAGCATAAAAAGTGTATAGTGTTCAAGCTGAAATCTCCTTTCCTGGGCAAGGCTGAGTACCTCTTAAAGCTGATTTTGAGGCATACCTTGTAATCTTCTTGGAAAATCTGGTGGTAACATAGTGGTTTTTTTAAGCATGACACAAAAGGCAGAGAGAATTATTTTTTGTTTGGAAAAAAAAAAAAAAAGGGGGAAAAATCCCTAATTCCAGGATTAGGTTTTAGGATTGGCAGTTAAAGCACAGGCACTCATTTTTTTCCTGTAATCTGAGCAAGTAAATGTCCGACACAATAATTATGGAAAAATAATCCCTCCCCTGTATCATTTTTATAATGCTTTTCATTGTACCTTCTCACTCAGCCAAAGTGAATCAGGAAACCATGTGTTAGGTGGGACAGACACTGTCTGTTCCCTCTACAGGGTCATGTTGCTTTGTTCTGAAGACAGAAGGGTGAAGGTAACTGCAGTACGTTGCATAAAAGCTGCAGCTTTCCTCATAAATGATGCTATACATGAGTTACTGAGGGCCTCGTTCATTATCTGTGCAGAGGGATAGCCTGGCTGATTGCTGCCCTAGAACAAGATTAGATGCACAACTGAAGGAAAAGCAGCTCTGTAGAGGCTGGATAATTTCCCATCTTCTTGCCTTGATGAGTGTTCACCAGTCTGAGGGCCATGATCAGGGAGTATAAGCTTCTAGCTATATTTTGGCTTTCTCTTTTAAGAAAGCAAATGGTACACCCTCCAAAGCCAGCACAAGCGTGTACCAACAGTGAAGGTGATACAAATCCGAATTCTTGGCTGTACTTGAACAAAGTGCTGCCTGTTTGAAAACCTGTTTAACATCCTCTCTCAGACTCCAGAGTGCATTATTGTTTTTTCATCTCTGAGATAAATACCCTGATTGTGATAAAGTTACTTTCATAATAAGGAGGCAGGATATAATTATAACATATATGATGTTTGCCTTGTCTTGATCCCTCTTGTTGCAGAGAGTTTAGGCTTGCCACACCTGTGATCACTGTAAATAGCTACAGTTGTTGGAGCACGGCTGTAATTTTGTGGAGTAGGCTGGAAAAGTGTAGTTTAACCTGATGCACTCACTTTTTATTATATGCATATGCCTGTGCAGTTCCCAGCAGAGAATTTGGCCCTTGTCAAAAATACCTTTTGGCATACATCAGTTATAACTAAGCCAGTAGAAACTAGCCCTTAGCTTTGGCTGAACAGTAACTCAGTCTTGTCTGGACTCTGTTTTTGGTGAAGTGGCAGGAAAAATCTCAGTTCTTTTTTGAGCCAACTCATAAAAAAATGTTTCTTGCTTTACCATGATTTTTTTAAAGCAACTGAAAAGTTTATACTTAAACAGTGATGGTTTTACGGTAGGCTTACAACTAAATAATAAATATTTAATGAATGAAGGCATGTCCATAAATGTAACTGTTATAAGGGACTATGTACTTGGGAACCAGAGTAGTGATGTAGACAGAATAATAAATAAAGGAATTAATTCAACTTTTTCAAGTTTCTCTTTATTAAAAAAAATTTCAGCTTTTTGCTCCAATGATACCAAGCTTGTCTATAGCCAATCTGTGACTTCATGTTGTGAAAATGGAGCTCTTGAGACTGGAGAGTTATCAGCAAAGAGATTTGCATCCAGCAGTACTGTATATTCATTTGTTAAACCCTTTTATCTGCCATGATCACACTGACACTAGATTTTAAGATCTTTTTTTCTTAGAAAGTTTACAAAGTTTAGAAGTCTTTCTTTGTAAACTTCTGTCTTAGAAGTTTACAAAGGCACACAGACACCCCTATATTTTACTAGATAGGCTGTATTAATAAACTAAATCAAGTTTCAATAGATTCAAAAAACTAACCATACAAAAAAAAATTGGGACAGTTATTTTTCAGTCAGTTTTCCGATGTGTCTGGAAAATGGCACATAGACACATACTGTTGGTTTTTTTAGCAAGTGCATATTACAAAAAGGTGTTAATGTTTTGTTATGTGGTCAGTGGCATTTAAATTAAAGTACGTGTTTTGCAGATTATATGTCTTAAGAAAGGAGTCTCAGATATTATTGCAGGAAATTAATTAGGCCATACTTATTATTTGTCTTACTTGGTTTACTGATTGCAATGACGAGGAATTAATGTTCCTTATTCCTTATCTCAATAGCTAGAAACACAGATTTCTCATTTTTTCATGTCAACTGTTTATTCTTATCAGAACAGCTCTGTCTCTTACAATGGATATTAACTTGAAAGTTCATGTAATTTTCTCCCTATTTTTCTCCATGGTGGTCTTAAAACCACTATTGTGCTGCAGATCAGCAACTTATATTTTTCCTTGTCCTTTGACACTTTCACTGAATCTATCACTTTACTCTCTTTTTCTTATAATGCCTTTTATCTCTGCTGTCTTTGATACCCAGTTGAAGATGGGAGGGCTGTTTGTGTGCCAAGAACAATTACATTCCTTTTATTTTTAGTCCTTCAACAGCTTTTCATTCTGAGTCTTTGCACTTCATGAATACTGTCTAGAAGGGGATCTGTGGCAAGGTCTACAACCCTGTGAATGTCAATACCTACCTGAAATCTTCATACTTTTTTCCCTCTCCTGCAGTATGTGGTAACATTTTCTATGGCCTCCAGCTCTGCTCTTTCAGACTGCAGAATATAAAGTGCAGTTGCTATCTTCTTATAAATGCAAAAATGTTTTATTGTGTCAGTGCTGAATGAGCTTGCTCTCATTTCACATCCAAGTAAAACTTGCTGTGTTTGTTTTTATAACAAAAAACTAAACAAAAACCTTTTGGATTTTGTCTTGTTCTTTTCTCTCTCCTTAGCAACTCCTCCTTTATTTATCACTACCAACCTCTCCCACCCTTAATCAGTTTTCCCTACATTCCAGCACCTTCCTGGGCTGCTTTTCAACTTACTGTGTATATCATACCTATGTCTCTCCCTTTCATTTATGTTTTTTTTTTTCTCACATTGCCTTCATGGCAAAAATCAGCAGCAGCAGTTGATATGAAATAGAAATATAGGTCTGACCTTTGAAATTATTTAAATTGCCACTAATCTACACATTATCAGTTTAAGGCTGCAATTGTGCTGCACTAGGCTTGTTAATACTGATAATGGTATATGTGTTGTTGATACTAGTAATGTGCAAACTGTGATTAATTCCTTGGATCAGCCGTCGTTCTAAGTGACCTAATGAAAACTAGCTGTTTATATAATACAGGATCTTATCTTAGCAAAATAAACATTTTTAAAAAAAGGTATTTTAGTACATATTTCCCTAGTACAGCTGTTCACTATGAGAAGTTTGTCTCATTACCTAAAAAGCAAGATGGTTTGCATTATTACTGCAGATTGGAAAGAAGTAATCTGAGAGACAGTGCATGTAGCCAAAACTTTGGATGAAAACCAAACTTTTCATCAGTTTTGATATGATGGTACATGCTATGACAATGGACCAATCAACAGATATAGCCTTTTTTTGTATGCAGAAATCAAATTTCTTTTGTTCCCTGTATATTTTCTAATATGGCATTCTGAACATGCCACAGAGCAGTGTTGTTAAACAGCACTACTACTGAGCTGCGCACTTTGTGCCCTCCATATAACTCTTAGCAGGTGACTTCTGTCTTGTTTAGAGGTGCACTGGTCTGCAAGAGACTTGTGCTCAGTGTGCTGAAAGGATACACTAATGCTGGCATTCAAGTTGAGCTGACCAAGTCTCTTGAAAAGACTCTTCTTTTCAGTACCCACTGCCAAAGTTTCATAGGAAAGAGTAGTAACTTAAGCAATAATCTATAAAACAAAGATGTGAAAAGGATATAAAGGACTTCGCTGGTAGACTTGTAAGTAGGCACAATTTTTGCAATTGTTAGTACAGAATGATGTGTCTTCAATCTGTCACACATGTAGTGTTGGATACATTTCTATTTGCTTCTGGAAAAGAAAATCTTCCTCTTCTGGGAAACTATTCATTGCAAAAATGAATATGCAGAGGGGGAATATTTATAGAAGGTGAGAAAATACTTTGGGTTTCATGAGGAGTGAATAATGAATAATTCAGTCAAGTGTAAATGACTTAAAGGGAAAATGTCTGCAAAAAGATAAGCTACCTAGTAAATTTTTTCTGTTAGGCAATAAATCAGCAAGATACATGCCAAAGATAAACTTTCACTTCAGACTTATTCTAAATCTTAAAAATTTGGCCTTGTGAATTGTGAATGGAGTTTATTCAATCTGTGCATATAGTTCTAGACTGTAGCTAAAAGAAAATTGTATTCCCTCACCACCATTTCTTTGTTCTGTTTTACTTCTGTTTGAATACATTGTCATCACTCTTAATCTGGAGAAGTAATTTTTCAAATCGTGGTTTAAAATTAGGTATTTTACAATTTCACATATCATCATAAATCATGAATGTTTGGGTTTATATTTCATTGCAGCGGAAAACAGATGTGCCACTTCAAATGCAGTAACATGCACAAAGTGTCTTGCTTTGGGTCCAGAGTGTGGATGGTGTGCTCAAGAGGTATGGCATTTTGCTTAATTACATTTGACTTTATATTTTAGCTGCTTCTGATCTTTATAAAGATAAAGACTTTTAAACTGAGAAAATTATAGTGAGAAATAGCAAGAAAATCTTTAAATGATCCCTAGAGACAGAACCTGAGAAATCATGTGAAATTTATTTTGTTTCCAAAGGAGAAAATGCAATCTTTTATTTGGAAAATTGCAGTAATTTTAAATAAAGTGAGACCTTTTTAATGCATTCCATCTGCTTTGTAGACAGCTTTGGCAGACTTACAGTAGCTTTGTGAGTTTAACAGTTTTTGGCTTCAAGAGCAAAATTACTTATCAGTACTTTATATTAAGTCCTCATCATATATGAAAACAAGTCTATACATATATGTCTACTGAATTTAGCAAAAGGTTGTACTAACAGTGGAGGTGACTTTGACTTCACCATATACAATGATCCTATCACAAATGGAAAAAATTATGTTTTTCTCATTTTGACACTTGAAACTATCAGTTTTGAGACTTAGCACAGAAGGTAGATCTTAGGTTGCAAGAATTATCCTGAAATTATTGTTACTTTGCAAAGTATTTGTAAGGATATGGGAATTTCTGGTTTTGTTTGACAGAAAAAAAAATAACCCTGTTGGTAGCATGATTTTGAGTAATCACTTCAGAGGAACAAGCTTTTGAAGAATATCGCTGACAATCGCAAGCTCATATGCCCTGTAAGGTCATGTGGAAATTACCCGTAGTAGCTTTCAGGTTAGCAGAGAAGGTAGATAAGTTCCTGGGGTGTGTCTGGCTGAGATAAGGAGTGTAAGGCACTGGCAATATGTGAGATATTATGTCTTGGAATTATTAACTTAGTCTGCCAAAGGCACAAGGCTAAGTAATGCAAGAATGGGTAGAGGCATGCAGGGCTTGTTTTCCCAGAGGAAGCTTAGGGCATGAGTAGATGGCACAATGGATTACAGTGTGGAGGGGTTCATTATTTTGGCCTCATGTCCTGTGTTACAAAGGACAAGGCTTTATCCTCCTCCATCTGCATTTATCACAGAACAGCATTTGCTAACTTTCCAGTGCTGTGGATCTGCAGTACGTCCCCTTCTAACTAGGCATGTGGATTTGGCCAGTTTCACTTCTGCTCTGCTTCTCTTGCTTCACTTCTCAAGTCAATGCTGAGAGCTGTTCATGGAAGCCAGGGCTTTGTCAAACCCTCTTAAACAGCTGGTTCACCTGCGCACCATTCATGGTTATGGAACAGCAAAACCCTTATTATTGCAGGTGGAAATACTGCAGTGCAGCTTAGCCTGCCTGCTTCATCAGAGCAATATTTTTAATGAGATAATTAGCCGTGAGGAACTTTTGAGATGCTTTGAATTTATACCCACACACAGTGGACTTCAGAAAACACTACAAATCTATTAGTCATTACCAGTAATGAGAGTAAATTTAATAATAATACATTTAAAAATCTAGCTTTTTGATATGCATATACTAAAAAGGGTATATAAATAGCAGTAACTTAAGAAGTAGTCTCTGTTGTCTTCAATAAAGAAGGTTATGGAAAAAATGTCAGAGGTAGACTACAAAAATGAGTTTGAATTTGAAAAACAAGACACATGACTGTCAAATTTCCTTCTTCAGGGGCTTCCTCTAGTCTTTACAAGGTCTGGATGACTATTATATAGCATACAATAGACTGTATGCACTTTTAGATTGCTTATTTTCCCCATTTGCCTCTGAAAGATCAGAAATTGTCCTTTGTTTGGTTGGTCTCCAGCTTTGGCTCAGAGGATACTTTGAAAGACTACAAAGGATCTTGTCTTTTTTTTGGGTTTTTTTATGTTCAGAATTGTATTAATCATCACATTAGTGGTCAGGAAGGAATTTTGTATTGGATCATTTTGGCACAATTTTTGGCAAGTTTGCTCTTTTGATGCAGCAAAGGATGGGCTGCTTCTGACATCATCCTTCTACTAATCACTTTCCTGTTGCTACAAGGGCTTTTTTATGTTGGTGGCATCTTAAACTGTCCACTCCCGTAATAATACATGATTTCCTCTTTCCGGGAATTGAAATTACATAGTCCAGCAGGTCTTTGGATTTTGTGTAGTGTGACAGACAGATTCAGGTTGGCTAAATCTAAAGCTGACCTCTGTTGTTCCTATTAAATATTAGCCTGAGTAACATTACCAGTGGATTCTTCTGAAAACTAACCTGTTTTGATGTTGTGGGAATGACACTTTCTTGCTAAAATGAGCTCATAGCATGGCACAGAACTTTTTTTAGTGACATAGTGACAGTGTGTAATTTCCTTTTTCTCCAAAGCTGGCTTGTTCTGATTGTGCAAGATCCCATTTCTCATTAAAAAAAATTTTCTGTGTAGAAAAGGGTCATTGTGGCAATTAGGGTTAACTTCTAATTTAAATATTGCATCATTGCCATTATTAAAAACATATGGCTTCATGAACTTGTTCTATGATTTATTCATTTATAGTAGCATATTTTATTGTTTCAAAGACTATTATTTTGGTTTTCTTCATCCTTTGAAGGTAGTACAGGTTTTTTTTCAGCTCAGATTGTTTTGTACTTTTTGTTTCTTATTAAACAGGATTTCATGGCTGGCACAACACAGAAGGGACGCTGTGACACTGTTTTCAACTTAATGAAAAGAGGCTGCCAATCAGATTTGGTTGAAAACCCCACAGTTCATGTCACAATACCTAGTGACCACGAAACAAATATACAAGTGATACCAGGAAAAGTTTCAGTCCAACTGCGTCCAGGTTGGGTCGTCTCTAACACATTGATATTATAGTAAACTTAAAATAAAAACAATACTTCTAAGTACAGATATTTCGTGAAGAGGCATCTGGAATAATTATTTGGAAGAATGATGGTATAACATTGTATTGTAGGACTGTGATGGTGTTGCTCCCATATTCAAGTGTCATCTTCAGCAAGATTTGTTTCTGTCAAACACAGATAAAGGTCAGAATAATGGAAGTAATAAGTGGAAAGGGAATTTTAGGTAGTCTTTCCTGTTTTCTTATGTAGTTTCTTGATTCTTTAGCCACTTACACTAACAGTTTTGCCTTACCTTTCCTTCTGAAAGTAGAGTTATAATTACTGAATTCATGATTTGATAAACTTCTTGATTATTTCTTTACTTTCAAGTGCATTGACTAGACAACTACAAAAATACGAAAACCATTATGTAAGAAAGGACTGAACTCCTAAAGAAGACTTAAGTATTCACTGCCTGAATTTTTTTTATAACTAGTATATCTCCATTTGCCCTCAGCTGAAGTCTAATTAAATCAGTGTTCATTCTCTATCTCTAAAAAAGCTGTAGCCAAGAGCAGAAGTAAAGGTGATATAAAAGGATGCAGGGTTATCTTTCACTCAATAAAATTTAATTTATTTCTTTCTTTTGCAAAGAATAATTGGAGAAAAATATGTGAGAGGGATCAATCTTTGGTAGGAAAACATTAAGTGTTTGGGAGAAGTATTTTGCTGATCTTCACTGGGGAAATGATAATTTTATGTCAATTACTAGGGAAAAAGGAAGGATCTACATGAGTGTAAATTACAAAGGAGTTCTCATTTTCACTCCTTACAATAATAAAACTGTCAAGGTAACATCAGCACTTCTCCTTTCCCCACTTTCCTTCCAAAGTGACTGATACTCCGCTTTGTACTGAGAAATGGTTTCAGGAACTGAGCTACCTCTAGCTCTGTCTGTAATAACATTTATTTCCAAAGGCATAGCAGATTCATAGAAAAAAAATTAGCTTTCTAAAATTCGGTTTCAGTAAACTTTTTTCCATTAAATAATGAAATTAAGTTTGGGGTTTCTTATGCTTTGCAGTTCTTGCATCAGGGAGGCAGAAGTATAAAATTCCAAGGACTCCAGAAGAAAAACTTTTTATATGTAGATATCTTGCCCATATTTTCTGCCTCAGGAAAATGCACAGATATACCACTATAGTTTTTCCTCAAAACAGACGTTGGATACAGTATAATCATGCAGACAAAGATGGTTTTATTTTGATACTGGGGTTTTTGACACTGTTTACATATACTCAACATTTAGGATTTATGTGGGAAAAAATAAAAGCTGCAGTCAATATCTTGCTATATGCAAACTGGAGACCTGCAAGGATCGTTTACAAAAAGTAATTCAATTTACATTGGCAAAGAGGAAACATAAATTGCAGCACACTGAAATTGCTTTCCTCGTGCAAGACCTAATACAGACAAATCCTGACATTTTCAGGTGGATTACGATCAAAGAAACGGGAGAAATTACTTTTGCATATTTAACTTTTCTGAGTCAGATCTTTGTACTGGATGTACCTTTTGATAGTTTTTATTGAAAACCTGCATAGTTCTTCTGTAGCATCTTCCTTCTTCCTGTCCTTTGCTGCATCTTCATTGCACAATACTGGATTAGATTCTCCACTCGTCACATGAAGATCCTAAACTCATTTCTGCTATGAGCTCACACTTCAGGTGACATAAAATGATGACTAATTTGAAACCATGCATTACTGTACCTACTCTGTCTGTACTCATCACTTAACTCCTTTTGCTGACATTACAGAATATTAGGGAAGCAAAAATGTGAGGACTAGTTTTAGCAGTTTCCAAAGCATAAATATTTTTATTACATATGAGAATGTGTTGTGGTACTGCAGGAGAGACAGACATCTGTCATTCTGAAATAAGAGTTCTATTTTGTAGATGCCAAAACATGGATTTTTTTTTTTTTTTTAGATTAAAACCTTTTTTAAAAAAATACATATTTTCATCCTACAGAGTTTTCTCATCCAATCTTTGGAAGCAATTTGGGATAAACTTGTATCATTATTTATGTGAGTTTTTCAGGCTGCACTGTCCTTGCGGTGCATATGTAGTTTTAGATTCTGTCATATGACAAACTATTTGCAGGATACATTTACATATTTTGAAGTGTCAACCTTGAAGTGACTGACCCCAATTTGTATGCAGATCTGTGTCCTTTGTGAGCCACAACTGCTTTTTGTTATAATGCCAAAGGGATTGCATAACCATGAATTTAAAACAAAATGGGGAGAAGTCAAATTTTTACAATAAATTGCACAGTGCTCCTGCAAGAAGAAAAAACCAAGATGTTGTACAAAATGTCCCTTTATGGCTTATTTTTGAATGATTCTTCAAGGTTTCATTTACTCTTGGGAGATTTTCTTGTTTGTTTGTTTTTCTCTTTGCTGACACAACTTTATGCTGAGATTGCTACAAAAATAAATGTATTTTTAAGCATGTCCATTCAAAAATAGTAAATAAACTTACTTGTTTCTTTTTTTAATCAGGAAGTGAAGCAAACTTTATGTTAAAAGTTCGTCCTTTAGAGAAATACCCTGTGGATCTTTATTATTTAGTTGATGTCTCAGCTTCTATGCACAACAATATAGAAAAGTTAAATTCCGTTGGATTTGCTTTATCTAAAAAGATGGAGAATATTTCTCTTGATTTTCGACTTGGATTTGGATCCTATGTGGATAAAACTGTGTCACCCTATATTAGCATTCATCCAGGTAGAATCCATAACCAGTGCAGGTATGTAGTCTTTTTATATTTACTGTAGCACTGAGACGTGTATTTAATGACACGAATATCCATTATACATATTTATTTTTAAATTCTTCAGAATTTGTCTTTGTTTCCTTATACCGTGGTTCTTTGACAAAGTTCCTAAGGAAATGATGAAAATTGTTTTACAATGATTACTTCTGAAACACCTGGTGAGTGATTTCAGGAAAACTTTCTGTATCAGAAAAAATGTGCTGTATTTTCTTTAGGAGAACAAGCCAATATCCATGCTGTTTTGGAATATTTGGTTATGTTTTGTATTTAATTTTAAAGTCAACTGTTGTGGTTTTGGTTATTTTGGATGTGCTACCTAGATTCATCACAAAGTTTTGTACTTTCTGACCCATGTTCTTTCTAGTGTATGGTCATGTATTCATTAACTCTTCCCTTAAAACTCTACTTTTGTCACCATTATGTGGTTCCTTTCAGCTCATTTAATGAACAAAAGCAATCCTCTGATCAGCTTCTACAGTTCTAATGTGAATGAAATCCTCTTTTAAATAGAAAAGATGTTCTGGCCTGCATTTCCTTTTTCATACCCTGCCTTTTATACCTTGTGTTCAACATACATAAAGTGAGGGATCATTTCCAAAACGCCCTGGGGAGCAAGATTACTCACAACAGATTCAGAGCTGTATGATAGTAGTTGGAAAAGTGAATATAAATTCTTCATACTTTCTTGCTTGCCTTTCCTGGGAAGACATGATCCAGAGTTCTGTGAAGTCCCTAAGTAACTTTTGTGATTTCAGTGGGTTTTGAATTGGTTCCTAGTAGTGGAATTCATTCTACAGGTGTGACTATCTGTGGATAAAGCAGTCATCTATAAAGCAGGCCATCTATACAGAGTGAGTGGATATTGATTAGCATTTCTAGGTCATGATGCATTTTGACTAAAAGTAGACATCTGCAGAGGTATTAATCCTTTCAATGCCAGTTTCTCTTCTTTGACTGCACCTTGATTTGGAGGAGGGCAGGTTCCAGTCTGAATGTAGTAGAAATTAAGGGAATTGAAACCTGCTCAGCATCTCTGAAATGGATGAGCACTTCAACTTGTGCCATAAATCATGGCTGTGAGTGGGTCCCAGATAAATGACCTTTATAAGTGGTGTTTCACTAGCTTACCTACGACAAACATCAGACTTTCTCCCTTATGCATAATTTGAAAAGGTATTTTTTACTGTGATGTTACTGAAAATGGATTTTCTCATCTCTTTGATGAGGTAGCTGTTATAAATATCAATATTAATTTTATGTACATTTACGTAACACTAGTGGATATAGGAACTTAGATTTTATTATAGCTTGAGCCAGTAGCCTGTGTAGCAACCTATTAAAGGATCTTAATGTTGCAGCGTGATAGTCCTTTCTCAGGGATAATGAAAAGCAAAGCTGTATCACCCTGTAGATATTCCAAAAGGGTTTATATACTCCCTGAGATCATACCATCCCTCTTGTTGCATTTTTGTTCTGTATGAAACACTACATATATACTGTCAGTATATTAACTGTTATTATACACACAATTCCATAAAATACAAAATAATATACTTTTTTTGTAGTTAATTATAACTACTTCCCACTGAAATTAATTTCACATAGAATTGCTCTTTTTTTCTGTTTCTTGTCCTGTGCTACCTACGTCTGTATTGGTATCAGGATTTTATGGGTTAATGAGGATGCAATATTTTTATCTCCTTCAAATGAAGAATAAGGCTTTTGATTTGTTTTGGTTTTTACAGTGATTACAATTTAGATTGTATGCCTCCTCATGGTTATATTCATGTGCTATCCCTGACTGACAATATAGCAGAATTCAGAAATGCAGTGAATAAACAAAAAATTTCTGGGAATATTGATACACCTGAAGGGGGTTTTGATGCAATGCTTCAAGCAGCTGTGTGCCAGGTAAGGAAGGAGCTTATTTACAAAAGTCTAAAGAAATAGTAATTCAGGCACTGTATATATTTTCATATATATATATATCGATAAATGTGTATAAATATATATAGGTACAATGGTGCTCAGTGTTCTTGAATTCAAAATGCCAGTTCTATGCCTGATAATACTAAGATTTTTTTTCCTCCTTTTCCATTATTTCCCCCTTAACTGTACATTTGCAATTGAAACTGTAAAAGGACAGCATGAGGGAATATGTTTCAGTATTGGTTAATGATCTTCAAATTCTGTCTTTAACCAGCCTAACCAACATAGGATGGATGATGAAAGCAACTGCTTCTTGTTTGAATGGAAACATGTATTAATTTCAGTCAATTACATAATTAGTTTCAAAAATCATTACAACACTGCTTGTGTTCCTCAGTGAAGACATACAAATTTGACATTTCTTCTCCTTTAGGACTTGAAAATTGAATGATAAGTTTCACGTATCTGCTTGTGTTGACAAGGAAAACAGAAGAACTTCAATGTTATCAACTTTTAAAGATTTCATATTTTAAAACAGTACAAATCAACTAAAATTTAACTTTTGTATATTGATAAAATTTCGTCATAGTCTCTCCCATGCAGAAAAGGATGAAGAAGATCTGTATCAGTAGGTCTCAAGCTAGAAGCATATTAGATAAAGAGAGTTAGTTTTGCTCTAGAGAGCTGTTTTGGTTGTTGTTTTTATTCTTACACATATTAATGCAATAAAAATTTTGAAATTCGGTTGATTCATGGGTTTGGTAATGCTCTATAAAATACTCAACTCCTGTTCAAATCACAGGCTTGCTGTGTTTCTCATCTGTTAGAATGATGTCAGGACAATGGTTTTATCTTGTCCATCTTCGCATTATTTTTCTGAGCAGTACAATAAGTCAAGGACAAACAGTAATCCAAACTATGCTAAAAATGAATAGTTTGGTCCAATTTTATTTTCAAATTTTGATGAACAGGTAAGTAAAAACCACTCTTCATAAACACTGTGGTTGAAGCTGTTACAAAAAATTATTCTGGAACTTTGGAAAAATTCCTAAAAATTCAGTGTTTCTCACTGGACACATTCCACACTTATGACATGTGAGTTCTAGAATAATATATGCTTCCAAGAACAATAGAATGGAAACATTCATGAGAATGTGGAGGCTTTCCTTCTAGCTGAATTGTGAACTAAAATGGATGGGAAAAATGTGCAATTCATAATGACCATCATGAACTACAAATTATATTAATGTGCACTAAATTTGCCTACAATAGACCTTTATAACTTGCTCCATCTTGCTTTAACCAATACATCACAGTTGCAAGAGACAGCAGGTTAGAACATGGAGCTGCTTTAAAATTTCGATTGCTATGACATATGTAGGTAGGAATCATAGAACCACAGATCATCTTAATTCAGAAGGAACCCATAAAGATGATTGAGTCCAACTCCCTGCTCCTCACAGGATTACCTAAAACTAAACAACTCTCAAGGTGACAAAGTCAAATGATGGAGTCTTAGGAGAAGAGTTTTTTACAATGCTGGAGGAGAATTTGGAATTATTTAAGACAAAACCTGTTTATAAATAAAAAAATACTCCTTTTTTTAGAGGAATGCTGTCTAGGAGTGTCTGAGGGAGACTGATGCCTAAAGTGTAAGTTGGAAAAGACATGACACCCCTCTGTACTTGTTATCCTTTCTGGCATGAGATGTTTAATCCCCATTCAGAGCTAGCAGAGAATGAGCCTGAGAAGGGAGCAAAATCCCTCTCTGTGAAGAAAGGAAGACAGAGAGTAAGTCATGAAGCTTGGCTGAGTACATGGGGTGTACTGCAGGTACACGTTTCACATGCAAATGGTAGAGAGGAGACAGTGTCATAGGAAGGAGATGAAATGGAAGCAGTGAAAAAGAAGATGGAATAATCAAGAGAGGGAAAAATGAAAAAGCATGTGATGTATTTCCTGTCTGCCTCAGAGGTTTGATTATAATCAGGGAGATAAATGTTTTGAAAATACAAATCGGCATCAAAAAAAATTTAGACATAAGCTTACCTTGCTGCATCCTTCACATCACTGAGTTCCTAAAAGACATTCAATTCACCCTTGAGGCTGCCACTTTGCCATCAGTCCCTTAAGATGGTGGATAAATGTAGCATTTTGCTGCATAATAAAGAATTTCTCAATTTGCAATTGCATGAAGACCTTCAAACTTTAGTTTATTGATTTGTGATCACATACTAAAGTATTTTCCAGAAAATTGTGTAGGAAAAGGAAATTATAGAGTGATAATAATATAAAGTAAATAAATACAAAATAAATGTAGAACAGGATGACAAGTATCAATATGGACGAATGCATATTTACTGGTTGTAATGCTTTCTTGGATCCCAGAGAATTTTACAAACTATATGCTTTACATTTTTACATAATAGTGACACACACAATGTGGCAGTTGTTATCAAGCCTACTGTATAAAGCAAAACTGGGATGTATATATTGGGACGTTTTTCTTCAAAAAGCAAAGAAAGTGGAAAGTGGAGAAAAAAAAAAAAATTGGTAGTTTTCAGATGTAGGACATTATATCTATTTCCACACAAAATGCTTTAAATAGCCTGCTTTAAACTCAGTGCTTCCAAGCAGTGTAATATCTGAAAGTAGTCTTTCATGTTAATTTTTCATTTTGTTATTGATTTTAGAAAATAGGTAGGTACTGCTTTCTTATGCCTAATTTTGTTTTCTATTTAGAGCCACATTGGATGGCGTAAAGAAGCAAAGCGACTGCTTCTTGTGATGACAGATCAAACTTCCCATCTGGCCCTTGACAGTAAATTAGCAGGAATTGTAATTCCCCATGATGGAAACTGTCACTTGAAAGATAATGTGTACGTCAAAGCTACGAGTATGGTAAGGTATATGTCATAGATTTTGCCTTCAGAGAGGCAGTGCAAAACTGTGTAAAGAAGGTTTTTAGACTGCTGTCAAAGCATTGCTTTTATTTCCGTTATTAGAGTGGTATTTTTCTAGGTAGGCAAGTTATGAAATGAAGAACTGGTCACCTGGCATATTGGCATTCTTTTTGTGTGGAATAAAGTATTTTGGAGTCTGAAAAAAACAGTACACAGCCAAGGAGGATATGTTACTGGTTTTGGTTTGGATTTTTATTAGCATCTCATAAAAATTTTGTATAAAATACAAGTAAGAAGTGTGTGGTGTGATATTTTGCACAAGTAGAAGCTGGTAATATGTCAGAGTTGTACAATCATGCTCATAAGACAAAGCTAGCGGCTGTGGTTTATGGTCAGAAGATGCACAGGTGTACTGGTTGAAAAGGCTTGATAAGAGTAAACCAGAGGGCGTACAATAGCAATGAACTATCTCAGCTGGATGGATTAGCATTAAATGCATTCAGATTGCACAGTAGAAAGCCAATGTGTGGTAGTACAGGCCTCTGAAAAAAAGTTGCATCCAATCTGCTGTAGCAGAATAAGACACCTTCATCAGGTATTTTTAGATTTCAAAATATTTTCTTCAGGAATGTAAAAAGTAGTCATAAGTGACTGAAGAAAGGAATTTTTGCCTAAGAATTGTAGGTTTCAACTGCTTTAGGAATTTTCTTAAATAAATACGAATTGCTTATTTAAGAAACATGAATCACTGCTTAATTGCAGTTTAATCCCCAGAAAGCAGAAATATGAACTGTGGTACAATCAGAGCACGTTGAAGTTTTGTTCTCGGTGCTGGCTGCACTTAGTTAACGTGTACAGCCTGTGTTCAGCCAGAACCAGCAATTTGCAAGGGAAATCAGTGAGGGCTGTGTGTAAGTGAGGTTAAACCTGAATTTAATCCCGGCAACTGGTGTTTACAAGGATGGTGGAGCAGCAGGAAGAGGCCGCTGGCTGTTGTGTGATCATGAAATACGGGAGGTTTCTGGGAAGCGGTGAGTGTTTGGGACCTTGCTGAGCGGAGGAGGGAGATGAGTGTGTGCTAACAAGGTTATTTAGATTTCCGATTATCTGACGTTCTTGCATTCATATACTCCCTCTTTCACTTCTTTGATATTTCCTCACAGATGTCTGAATATTTTTTTTCCACTCTAATCAGTCTATTCAGCTTATTTTACTTAGAGCAAATAATCCTGAAACTTTTCTTTCCCAAAGCAGAACACACTCTCTTTTTATTTTCTTTTAGTTTTCCTAGCTGCAGTGCTATAAATCAGAGGATGTTTGCTCTGCTTATTAAATAATTGCTAAAGGCACAAATCTTTTTCTAGTGTTCAGGATTCCTTTGATAATAAAGATATTGTCTGTTTCAGAAAAAAAAAAAAAACAACACACTATATTTATTTTCTGTCCAGCTTTGGGAATTAATTTCTGTTGCAACTGGAGAAACTCACCAATGGAAAATACAGACAAAATTAATGAATCTCTTTCTAAGCAGCCAGGATAGATTGATGGCTGACTGAAAAAAGGTGTTTTAACTGATATTCTGCATCCTGGTTTGAAAGATCATAATTTTACTGTCCCATATGGAAAAAGAAATCTCCATGATTACTACTATTGATGTATTTTATGAAAAGAGGTTTTTTTATCCACCCAAATGAAATTACTTTGAAAGATCCTTAGATCTATGGTGGCACATCTAGATCCATATGGTTTTTTTAAATATGGGCTAATTTTTGCATGCCCACATGTTAACAGTAGCCACTTAGTTACATGCACTTAGTACTAGAAAAGGGTTAGCAAGGGAATCTTTCTTAGCATTGCGTTTTCTGGAGTAGATTTGATGACAACACAATAGTGTCTGTAAGGGAAAGTGTGTTGGTTTCCTGCTTTTTTCTTCTCATCCATGTTATATGTGATTATTTTATTCATAGATATCCATAAAGAAACTTCAAATGAACAAGTGAAATCAGGGGCTGGGAAGACTTTTTGATATTTAAATGAAATATCATCAAAGTCTGTCAGCCTTTTAGAAAACATAATGTGAAACATATTTTTGGGGTTTTTTCTTAGTCATACAATTTTGTTGGGCTGTACTAAATTAAAGAGACCTCTGTAATCACATTGTTTTCCTGCTTTGATTCTTAGCTTTGGGTAGTCATGAGAAGATTGCATTTTGGCATATTTTTATTTCTTACTTGTGCCAGTTAAGAGGACTTTGCTTTATTTATTTGAATAAGCTTGGCCTTTACATCAGAAATGTTTCCACTTAGACATTTTTCTGAATGTTTCTTTCTAACTTTTGCTAAGCAGTCACACAAAGGTCAGCAAAAAAAAATGCATGACAGGAAAGAAATCTAGTCCATTTTAATTAGATCTGTGTTTGGTTAACTCCCTTTCTGCAATACTTAACATTTGTATTAGTTATCTTCTCTGCTTAACACAGTAGGTTAAAATAATAAAATGAATGATGTAATTGAAACAGGAAAGATGATCTAAAATTAAAGTACATTTGTCTGAGCAGTAGTGGGAAGAGATAAGATAAAAAGACAAAGTACAGCAAGGTTTTCACAGCAAGCAAAGTGAGGGTCCATGAGTTACCATTGGTACCTTATGTCATCTCTTTACATGCTTAAAATTAAAAAGCTGGTGTGGGTCTGTTGATGCTTTGAGCTTTGGGGTTTTTTTTTTAACTCAATTCTAATAAAAAGAAACAAGAAGCTGGACACTCTAGTGAGTTATTGATGATAGATACATGGAAGTTCAGCCTTGCTTGTGAGCAGAGGTAGTCTGGGGATCCTGCCTCTGCAGCCCTTGCATGTCTATGGGTGTCATCTCTTGACATCAGTAAGCTCCATCTGAATAAGTTTTTGTTTCCTGAAGGCTTGGGAAGCTATTTCTGATACTCCTGATTAGAGAGTTCAGCTAGTAGCTGCAGAGTTGTTGAGGGGCCACTCTGCTGGAATTCAGAGACAGGTCTAGTACCATGTGCTAAGCAGGAAGACTGACTTATTTTGCCACCATCTCATGATCCCTTGATACTGCCCCTATCATTCACACATTTATGGTGCAGGAGGTGTTTGCAAAACATCTGGATTCACTCGTGTCCTGGGACCACTTGGTGTGTCTGTGATCTCCAGCCAATTATGCGTGGCCTGTAGGGTTGTGCAGCACAATGGAGGCCCCACCAATGTGCTCTGTGTCATGGAGAAGGAAGGAAGGCTTAGCACTTTGTTGTAGGCTGCTGAAAATGCCAACAAAGCCACCACTGCTGCAGTTCACTCATGACTCCTGTGTGATAGAAATGCCTGCTCTCTCTCCAGTGAGCATGGCACTCTCTCCAGCTGGAGCTGTAAGAAGGACGGTTTAATACTGTGTTATCTGCCTTTCATCAGTTATCGTAAGGAATATAATCTTTTACCAAAGCGTTGAAACTTTGAGAGAGGCGTGTACCCTCTAGAGGCTAATATCAAACTGCACCAAGAAACTCCTTTGTTCTTTCTGTGCAAGGCTCTTTATAATGGTGCAATATGATGGAAAATGGATTTTGCTCCCTTGCATAACTTTGTCTCAGTTCTCTTGCTATTCAGATTACTGCTAGCAGAGTTGTTGACTTGCAGAGTGCCTTGAGTAACAAGGGACAATCCGAGGAGAAAAGAATTGTTCAGGGTAACAGACTGTGTTTGGGCAAGAGAGATAATATGGGGCAGATGGTGAAAAATACCAGGAAAAAAAGACAACAAAAGTTTGTGGGGGATAAAGGTTGAAATACCTGACATAAGTGGAGGTGTCCAGATGAAATCTCTTTAAGTGGAATCACAAGCCAAGGCCCCAGTCACTTCTCTGTTTAATCTGGATTTTAAGTGTTGAATTTACTTTTTGAGAACTATTCACTTATGGAGGGTTAATGAGCACTGATTTTCAGATACAGATTGGTTTAGAGTACTGGAGCTGAAGGGATTTCACATAACCCAGGTGTACAAAGCCCATTGGGACCACACCGACACCCTTGAAGTTCCCCAGATCTTGGATGAAGAGATAGCAGCACACCTCTTGTTCTCAAATCCGTGTCAGATCTCTCAATGAGAAGTGTAGAAGGACAGGTCATTGGCACAGGACATGCTGTCATAGGTACTTCAGCAAATACAACAATGCATTACTGAGGAGGGCTGTGAAACTCATGCCACCTTCTTCAAGCACGGGTGTGGTTAAGAAAATGTAGCAGGTGGTCATGGTGAGGACTGGAGTCATCAGTCTTTAGGTGGGTCTTGAGCACACAGAGGAGAAAGCTGTCAGTCATAAGTGAGGTAAGTACAGAATACTGACATTGCCAGAACCTGATCCAATGGCTGCATTTGATGCCAAAATACATGTCTGAGAATCAAACCTTTTTAATTACCCTCCTTGCTGTTCTCAAAAGCACACCTCATCTCAGTGCTTCATGCTGTATTTTCTCCCTGACTTGTGCACAAGAACCCACCTATTATTCCCTGTTCTTCTAGATGGACCATGGACCACAACATACCCATACTTCTTAAGCATCAGACTCAAACCAACAAAATAGTACTGTAGAGTTAGTCCTCCCTCCACTGTGCAGCAGATCTACATAGTTGGCAACAGATAAGCCTGGCTGATGCCCTGGTGATTTTTTTTTATTGTTTATTTGGATGACCCCACCCTGGTTTTGATGTAGGTCTCGCATTCTCTGTACATTTAGAAATGAAGATTGGATTGGTTTTGGAAATCTATAATGTGTCATATTTGAAATAAAAGATTTTTCCCTACTAATCTGCAGTCTTCTCTTTTCTGTTGTATTTTACAGGAGCATCCATCTCTTGGGCAGCTCTCTGAAAAATTGATTGACAATAACATCAATGTTATTTTTGCTGTTCAAGGAAGCCAGTTTCATTGGTATAAAGTAGGTTAGAAACCTGATTTCTTTTTTTAATTTTGAAGGCACAATATTTATACTTAAAACTGTGCATAAATGATTGTCTTTTTCATAGGATCTGTTACCTCTCTTGCCTGGTACTGTTGCAAGACAAATAGAATCACAAGCAGCAAATCTCAATGATTTGGTGGTAGAAGCCTATCAGGTATGATGAGAGTGACAATGTTGTATGTAATATTTGTATATTTTTCATCTTTCATAGCCTGAAGTTGGAATTTCCAAGATCTCGTTTTCCATCTGAAGTCCAAAAGGATACATTCCCTACTTTTCCTAATGTCCAGGTGGAGAGGTGATACTATCTTATGATAGCTCTCAAAAGTATCAGTCTGTCAGGGTCTCAAAGCCGAGAGCTACTGTTTTTTTAATTTCTAAGGGTGATTCTAAATATTCTGTTTGATTCTCTGCACCTGTTGCTATGTCACTTCAAAAGAGGGTTTATTTATTTGAATTTTGGCACCTCAGATCTGTAGTTGCAGACCAGACACCACTGTCCAGGCACCATATAAGTTCAGAGCAAAAACACAATGCAGTATCTGGAGAGTTTTGCAGCATAATTTTTAGAAACAAACAAGAGATGGGAATTTACAAGGAGATAGTTTGAGGACAGTGGATTTCATGAGGAGCAGCATTTATACTGCAAAAAACAGTGTAATAACTTGGAGGTTTGAGGCATGGAAGTGAAGAAGTGTTTTGGTAGGTATTTGGGCGAGAACAATGAAAATGGCTTTGTGAACTCTTGCCTGGAGCACTCAATTGAACATAATTGTCTGGGAAAGAGAAAGTAATAGTATGGGAAATAGCATAAAGTCATTTTCCACACATGCTTGACACAGAATGGCAGTTTGAAAGTGAAATAGGCATCTTGTTAGTGAAGGAAAGAGGGAACAAACAGCTTTGATAATGAAGCCAAGAAATAGGCATTTGATGTACCAGAGCACGGGGAGGCCATAGAGCAGCATGAATGTGGTGGGTTGGACAGTTGGATGCTGCTAAGCTGTGCAGTTACACACAAACATTTAGGTTCAAAAAGTTGAAAACTTAGCTACAAAAGTGTATGCAAGGTATCCACAGGTATCACCTTTTTTTTTTAAATTGATTGGATTTGGGGGGCCGAAGCTATCCATTTTACTTCCTTAACCACAGAATTAGGCAATTTGCTTACAGCAAATTTGCTATAATGAAGAGCCAGCCCCTGTGTCTGTTCCTAGTCCATGGAGTGCTTTTGCACACGTTTTGCTCACTGTCATGTTGGAGACACTGGGCAGAAGTCAAAGACATTCAAAAGCAGAGGAGTTTAGGGGCCATCAAAGTGCAGAGAAGTTCTCACTGATATTTTACTTCTCTTATAAAGTTGAGAGATTTCATTTTGAATATGGAGATTTGCAGGAAGTTGCTGGCAAAAAATTTTGAAGATTGTAGTCCTTTTGTATGACACCTTTACACTGTTCATCCTAAACTGTAACACAGTTCTTACCCAGTGCAGGGCAAACATTCAAGGAGAAGAAATTAAAATTTATGAAACAATTATTTAGTTCAGTACAAGTTTCAGTGGGACTTTCCTGGTCCAGCCACCCCCAGTTTGCTTTTGCTTTATTTTCATATTTTGGACACTGTCTTTCTTCCCATCCTAACCTTCACTGGATTTCACAGTTTGAGATTTTTATCATAGTTTTAGGGGCTTTCAATATATAAACACATGGTGAACAGGTCTTGAAAGTGTTGCCTTCTAGAAAAAAAGGACTTAGATAAGAAAATAAATTTAGTGTTGATATTCAATGACGGTGGGCCTCTTGCAGTCTTGTTCCAGGCAGGGAAACCTTCGGCTTAGCTATGGAAAACCCTGGCTGAAAATCCCTGGCTAAAAAGCCAAAGATGAGTCACTAATTTTCAAAAAGTTACTAAGATAAACATGTGTTAAGATTCATGTAATTGCATTTCCATTTGTAGCAGTAAAAAGATCCCACTAAACTCATTTTTAATAGTAATATGACAGGAATTTTAAAAATCCCTTTGTGCAAATTTCAGCTCATAAGTTTGTACAGAGCTTTAATAAATTTTTAAATGGTCAAGAAGAAGTATTTCTTCCTTGAAGGAAGAAGGATTTTAGGGTATGTAGTAAATACAAGTTACAAAGTAGCTGGCTTTTTCATTATTTTTTATTGCAAAATGCCCTAATGGGATCAGCCAATTGTTGGCTTACATAGTCTTAGCTGACCCAGAAAAATCTGTAATAATAATCCCAGTAGCCTTTGGGTCACCCTAAGGTTTGTTCAGAGAAAATTTTCCAAGACAGATGCAAAATATCAGAAGTTTATAAAGTGTCAAGTCAATTAGGAAACTTTTCTACTGGATAACAGTGGTTTTATGTATGTTTACTGTTGTAACAGTACATTTTAGGTGTGTGGCTAAAAGGCAGCGTGGACTCAATGAGCAGTTTTTGTTGCACATGGTTGTTGGAATAGATTTTCAAATTGCGAAAAATGCAGTCTCTCAAAAGCATGTTAGCAAAGCTGAAAACATTTTCATCTGGAAAACCTAATCCTCTTTATCAGAATTACCAGTTCATTGGTTGTGTATATTTGGAATGTAATTGGGTCTTTACATGGGAAACAATGCTTTAATTCATTCCTTTATTCACACAGACAAGCTTTCTTCATTTTTAGTCAGACATAGTAGCTGTACTTAGTGTTAGTCACTAATGTACATTATATTTTGAGATGCAATGCTAGTAAAACTTGTTTTCTGGTTACAGAAACTAATCTCTGAAGTGAAAATTCAAGTGGATAACCAGATCCAAGGTCTTCATTTCAATATCACTGCAATCTGTCCTGATGGAAGTAAAAAAACTGGCATGGAAGGATGTAAAAATGTGGGATATAATAAAGAAGTATGTTGATAGTTCTCATTCTTCAAGGAACTGGAATACTTATTTTTCTGTTTGGTTGGGTTTCAATGGTGTGAAATCTTCTAGGGATTTACTTAAACTGAAAATGGATTTATGTGATTAATGATCACAGGCTCTCTATTATTCTCTGGATTTATTTTTCTTGAATCTTATTTTAATTCTCACTAATCCCATGGAACTAAGGCTCAAAGCTTTTCCTGAAAGCTAACGTCCATTAAAACTTTCCTTCTTTGTCCTCCACTGGGCACAACCACCACATCCATTGCGATGAAATCTGTACGTAAAGAGGTTGAAAGATAATCACCCAGTGGAAAAAAATCACTGGAATTTGTGTTCCTTGAGTCTGTACTAGGTGTCACCTTCCTCTCTTCTTGCTTTAGTAGTATTCATGCCCAAACAGGTTTGTGGATATTTAGTTTATTTTATAAATCAAATTATTAAAATAATTTATTCCCATTTGAATTGGTGCTACCTACTGAATGAAACAGAGCCTCATGCATCATGAAAATGCAGGGGAAGATGTCTGTCTGATGTAAAGAACATGGCTTTCTTCCCAGAAAAACTTCTCTGTGCCTTGATATATTTAGTTAATTGCTTGGACTACCAAAGTAATTCTTTTAGCTTGCCAGGAAGAGGTCTGTGTTTCTAGAGAGCAAGGGCAAGGACTTCTTTCCTGCTTGACATGTACATATGTCTCAGCTAGTGTGATTTTACTTGTGTCTGTGTGTAGAAATAGCGAAATAAATCAGTAGATTAAATGTGTGAATTGTAATGTACATTTAAATGTATTTTATGCTTTCCTGAATTTTGTCTGCATGCTGCTGATTGGCTTCTACAGTTTATGGGAGATTTGCTGTTTTTATTCTTAACACATCTTTTCTCCACTGTTGATCCCTGGGCATGTCATAAGAAACAGGACTGGAATTTGTTCTGTTTACTGAAAAGAAAAATATTTATATCTGTTTCTTTTTAATAAAAAGCCAAGCCAGTTGACTGTAAAAGATTGCATGTGGTCCTAAACCTCTACTGCTGTTGAAAATGAGCCATCCTTAAGAGATTAATTTATTTTAACGATAAATCCTTCTTTCAGTATTTGTTTACAGACAAAATGCTTTTCCTTAATTCTCACATTCCTTTCATTGTCTAATCCTTCTTCCTTCCTTTTCTTACCAAAACACAAAGTGGATTAAATTCTGGAAGAATCCTGTGACCTCTTCAGGGTGCAAAACTAACTTTGGCTATTAGCAAGTGTCATGGTGTTGTAATTATTTAGTCACCACAGGTTTAATCTATCTGCCGCTGTGTTCAGAATCAAATTTCACAACTCATATGCACGACATGATTTTCCCTTCCCTCCCATTTCCCTGCCATCCTTCCAGTACTGTTTTGTACATGAAGATGATGTTCTCTGGCAGGGCTGTGTGTTGAATAAAAAGCACATTCCCTACCTGCAGCCTGTCCTCCCCGCGATACACACCTGCTGTATGAATCAATTTCTCTACAGCCGCACTTTTGCCCTGCAACCCAAGGGAAGAAATCTCATGCACGGAGAGTGTGGGCTACTGAGGGGTTATGTGTGTAGTGGCACATTTGAGAAACGAGAAGAAGAAAAGCAAAGGGTGAGATAAAGCCTGTGTGCCCCCTCAGTATGACATTAAGTGCATGTTTCTGCACAGCATTCTTCTCCTGTTGTCTGTGTAGGCAGCCGCAGCCCCACTCGCCACAAAGCCACCATTGTCCCCAAGGGCTGGGTTGTTCTCGTGTGGGGGCACAGCGGGAGGGAGAGACAGTGATGAGAGATGAATGGCCTTAGTATTTGTTGGTAGTTTCAACCTCATATGTAATCAGTTTCTCGGGGTTTCTCCTTTTTTATTTGGAAATCTTTATTTCTTGGAACTAAAGATTAAAGGTACTTGCTTCTCTTGCGCTCCTTTCTGACTTTTCCCTCCTGGTTACATTTTCTCTGAGGAGGCAAGAAAGAGTTGTTTTACATCAGGAAACTGAAAAAATACCAAACCTTAGAGAGAATACTGTGTCAGAAGCGTACTGGTCAAAAATAAAGCCAAAATAAAAGTTGTGAAACACAAGACTGATATCTAGTGTGTCACACATGCCAGAGCTGTCAAAAACTTTTAGTGGTGATTGATGGAAACTCTATGGCCATCACCTAACCACCAGAATTATTTTTAGTCCTGTGCCAGGACTACAAAAAGCCATGGGGGCTGCTGCTGTAGTGGGCACTGCTGGGATGAGGACCTGGAGGATGGTGGTGATGGCCATGGCATGGCCCAGAACTAGGCACTGGCTCCATGGAATTGAGGAAAGTAATCTGCTGCTAGCATGTGAGCCATTTCTGTGTTTTAGTAGGAGTAGCTAGGGCCATCCAGAAACCTGTGTGGTTTCTATGTGCATGACCATTTCTGCAGCAGGACATTCACTATAGATTCTTTTTATGAAGAGTATCTCTGTGTCTGTTTGTGTATTGGCTTGCTCAGTCTAGTCCCAATTCTTACCTGAATATTTCTGTGATATGTATACATTAAATAATAGAAGGAGGATGTGATGGTGTTTCTATTTCCATTTAATTTGTATAAAGTTGTCTTTTGCAACGATGCTTTCTTAACTTGAAAAGTAGACTTCTGTCAATCCTCTATTGTTAGGATTTTAACTGTATTTGTGATGCCTATCATTACTAATATATCATGTTTGACAAGTGACCACTGTGTATTTTGCTATTATCAGCTAGTGCACATTCATATACAATATAAGATTCTGCTTTATTTTTATGTGTTAAAAATTTTAAGCAAATGTAAGCAAGGAAATAATAATAATTATAATAATAATAATAATAAATCCATATTTATTTCTTCTTAGGTACTTTTCAATGTATCAATTACAATGAAAGGATGTCATACAACTGGAGGAAGAAAATATGCCATACTTAAGCCTATTGGTTTCAATGAAACTGCCATTGTTAATGTGCAGCAAAGCTGTGCCTGTCAGTATGGAGACAGCACAGGGCACAAAAGAGTGTGGGCTGATGAAACTTCTACTGACAGCAAACAGTCCCATTGCAATGACAATAACTGTAGCTCTAACAGAGACACACTTTCCTCAGAGCAATGCAGGCAACACCAGGACCAACCCATCTGCAGTGGTCAAGGAAATTGCATAGATGGAAAATGTTTCTGCTACAAAAACAAGCTAGGCAAGGTGTATGGCAAGTACTGTGAAATGGATGATTTTTCCTGCCCCTATCACCAGGGAAACTTATGTTCTGGTAAGTTGCAGCATTTATGTCTGTATTTGCTGAGGCTAATGTACATGATGCAGCTGAAAACAGTGATATAAGGCTGTCAAGAACAAGAATTGTTTGTGCAGAATTAATGTGGGCAATGTCCTGAACATCTTGTTAGGAATTCACACTCCTGGGCTCTCTTCACCACAGGCATAGACACTGTCTTCTAAATTTCACCACTGTTTTCCAGGAAATATACTGATTTTTTTTTTCCAAAGTTTAGCTGTTTTAATATTTAAATCTCAAAATTCTTAATAAGTAATAATACTAATTTCTCAAACAAAAAGTAACATTTATTCCAGAAAGCTAGTTTATACATTTCAGCCTAGTGGGAATATGAGATACTGAGAGATTAGGAAGGAATCGTAGCTTCCAGGTGAGGTTCTGATTTTCTACCACCCTAAATCAGTCCTGTGAGAGATTCGGTGGCACTTGATTTCAAATACTGGTATAGACACAAACACTGTTTGGAATGCCTGCTTCAGAAAGAAGACTCTTAAGTGAAACAGAATTGTTAGAAATTCTTATTCTTTTTGTAGTCTGCTTTATGGTAGAGAAGAGGGAAAAAAAAAGAGGAAAAGGAAGAAAAGGAAAAGGAAAGGGAAAAGGAAAAGGAAAAGGAAAGAACGTGGTCTGTGCACATGAACTTGATACTCCTTCCACTGAATCTTGCTGTTTATTTGAATGGAATGTTTTCTTGCTAAAGAGAAGTTTGTTTAGTTTGCCTAAAGACTATTTTCCTGGTCATTGCATAATTCCTAATCTCCATTGTTTTGATCCAAGGCAAAAGAGAAAAATTTTAGTAGAAGGTTTTAGGGTGACATCATAGTAGCAACTTTTGCTCAACTTAAGCAATGAACATCAGCCTTCAATATTTATCATCCCAGTAATTTCAGTCCAAGATGTTAACTTAAAAACTAATTAGAAAGTCCAGGTCTAAATTTGCTCTGTTTAAGGTAAAGCACAAACAATACAAATGTATCCATCTAAAAATTTATTTTCTATGTTTTCATGGAAGCATATGACTCCAGACTCTCTATGTTGTAGGTAATGGTGAATGTGAAGGTGGTAAATGCAAATGCTTTGCTGGCTGGGAAGGTGATCATTGCGAGTGCTCATCACAATCAGCAAAGTACTGCCTGAATTCAAAGGGCCAGATTTGCAGTGGAAGAGGAAAATGTGTATGTGGAAAGTGTGAGTGCACAGATCCGAGAAGCTTTGGCCGTTTCTGTGAATATTGCCCTACTTGTAACAAAGCCTGTGAAGAAAACTGGTATGTTTCTTGTGCTAGACTTGACTTTTTCACTCCCTAGTGTTGAAACATGAAGAAATATTTTTGCTTGGTAGATACTGTATTTCTTAGCTATTTAGATTGTAGGAAATTGGTACAGTTCATACTTGATACTTCTTTGGGTAGTTGGATTCACACTGGCAATTCAGAGAATTGCATGTTGGCATCTATTTTAACCATTTCATGCTTCATATGAAATCTTCTGGGTAGGAAATAAAACCATAAATTTGTATTTTTAAAAATGGAAATTTGATCCTACTTTTGAATGCCACCAAGTCCAATAAGAGTCTCCACATTTGTTTTTGCACACTCCTTATGCTTCTCAGCTGAAAGAAGGAGGTGTGGAACTAGAGCAGTGCCTGTGCAGTGTCAGATCAGCAGAGCAGAGCTGGTCTTACACAGAGAACAACATTCTTCATTGCAGTTTTAAAACACTTAGTCTTTGCCATGCTGGCCTTAAAGCACATCATTTTTCCTTATCCATGTAAAGGAAGGGACAGTGTAGAGGTTGAAATGAGCAAGCCCAGGAGGAGAGAAGCTAGACCAGGCTCTCAGTGGTGCACTGTGTGGTCCTGGCACAGAGAGCAAATGAAGCCCTTTCCTTGGGCACGGCTTTTCTGCACCCTCTCATCATGTAATGTTCTGAATCTCACTGTGCAGAGGGTGAAAGATCAGCCTTTTGTTGGAAAGGTCATTGTGCTCTAAAC
Source organism: Corvus kubaryi (assembly GCF_017639235.1). Taxonomy (NCBI): domain Eukaryota; kingdom Metazoa; phylum Chordata; class Aves; order Passeriformes; family Corvidae; genus Corvus; species Corvus kubaryi. The sequence goes on along the minus strand of NW_024581137.1, from coordinate 28,137,382 downwards.
AGAATCATTGTTTATTTGTATTAATTTCAATTATAGCTCATCTGGTGAAAATGTTGGAGAGCCAAGCTTGGCCACATCTGGCAAGGTTGCTGCTAAGAGTTCACTAGATAGAATGCAGTTAGCCTTTCTGGCTTACACTTGTTCAAAGTCACTGTAAAATGCACGCCTTTAGTAAATTCAGAAAATGGCATATCTTCATTAAAAATCCATCTAGGGCTTTTTTGGAATCTCTTGTGATTGATATCTTATGATGTCTGTCTCCTGCAGGGCTACACAGTGAAGACAGTAAGACTGAGAGCATTGCCTTCCTCTTGTGCTGCTCTCTCTAAACTGCCCAGCAGTGCAGACTTACTTGGCTTTGTCTTAACATAGCATCCAAAAGTTATTGACAAAGCTGTGTTTCCTCCCCCTATCTCTACCCTTCAGTTCCAGCATGCATCCTAATCAGATTGATAGGTAAGGAAGGACTAGAACGGAACTGGAGGCTGAAAGCTGAAGAAAGGGTGTTGGACCTTAGCTACACCCTGTGGCAAACTCGCATCTCAAAAGGCAGAGCAGGGATTGGATGAAGGTGGCTCAAAGCCAAAGACGTTTGAGTTTACAACTTCCAACTAGTTGGTTCTGAGAAGCACCAGAGGGATAAAATGCTGAGAGAGGCATCACATTTCAGAAAAAAAATAAATAAATGTCACAATGTTTTTACTAACAACAGGAAAGCATTATGTGTAAGCACTACGTCAGCTTGTTGATAAGATCTCTTAAAGGGGAGTGCAGAGAAAGACATAGGTTTTTAATTATATTTTTTATTTTACAGGAACTGTGTTCAGTGCCATCATTCTAACAGCTCATCTCAAGCAATACTTGACCAGTGCACAACCTCATGCGCTTACCTACTGCATTATATTGACCACACTTCAGGTAAGTGGCATTTTCTAGATTAAAATCTATTGGGATTAGTAATTGAATTTGCCAGTGTTAAAATGTCTTTCAGAAGCATGTCACATTATTACAATAGCAAAGAAAGAAAGCAGGAAAAAGATAAAAATCATTTGTAGCTTTAGGGAAAGTAAAAGATAAATAATAACAGGAAATACGAATGACAAGCATTGCTAAGTTTGGTTTTCCTGGCTCCTTGAGAAGTCACATCTAATAATGATGAATCCTGCCTGAGCAATGCTTAAAGAAATAATTATAAAAATTTGTTATGACATCTGTATGTTTTATTACTTTGAATATGCTTATATTATTTGACATTACCAGAAACAAGAAAGAAGTGGAATGCTTACCTCAAGTTCAGTAATGTTTAAATGTTCCTTTCAAGTATAAAAAACTACAGTTATGAGGGCTGTGGAAGAATAAAATCTTTTTTAATAAAATCTCATAAAGTAATCACTCCATACAGCAAAAAAATGCAGGTAAATGGTTTGTCACTTAACATTTACATAAATGTTTTTATACTACAGTTCATAAAAGAGGAAACTAGCTGTGAATACTTTTTTATAACTTTAGTATTAAGGAAAGCTTACTGTGTTAGTTTACCAGTGAGGAGAGTACTGGAAAAGGATTCAAAAAAACACATTTTCTTTCATATTTTACCAGTGATCTTTACTGTCGTCTTGTGAAGATTAAATTCTCTCTGTCCCAAATATCTCTAATATTTCATCCTCTCTATTTTAGCTATAAACTCACTCTACAGAGAATTTGTGATGGGCAATACAATGAAGCCTGAGTCTTAGTTCTGTAGATTAAAGGAGTAATAGTTTCACTATTTTTCTACAATGGATCTTAATCTGAATTGCCTTTCTTGATATGCCCAACTTTAGAAGCTTGCATATGATAACTTTTCCTCTTAACTTCCCTTAATTTATTTTCTCTTAATTTTTATCAGGCTCGTGTTACATTTATACAACATTACTAAGCAGTGGAAATATGCCTGTGTTAGAGGGATGTGCCAGTTCCATACGTTAGGCTTTACCCTTGTGCTTTCCTTTTGTTGCAGATTGTTTCTCTGGACGAAGCTACTTTAGAGTATTTTCCATAATCTTTATAGTTACCTTTTTGATCGGGTTGCTTGTTGTCCTTATCATCAGGCAGATAATTCTGCAGGGGAGTAGCAATAAAGTTAAATCTTCATCTGATTACAGAGTATCTACAACAAAGAAGGTAATTGATTTCAGAGCCATCATCTTCAGTAATCTTTTTCTTGCATATAAAAGTTAGCTAATTGCTGATAAAACTTGTATCTTCTCCTTCAAGGATAAGATGTTTTTGCCTACAGTTTGTACAAGAACAGTAACATACAGACGTGACAAACCAGAGGAAATAAATATCGACATCAGCAAGTTGCGATTAAATGAAACTTTCAAGTGTGAATTCTGAAGACTGCAAATGTCTATTTCCATCATGCTCGACTTTTAAAAAGCTACCTTTTGTACTCTGTGGGAGTCTTGACTGTTGCCATATGGTTTTTTGTTGTGCATTTTGTTGAATACTGTAACAAAGTGACATGTAAACATATTCACATTATGTGATTATGTTTGGAACTATAGCTGCTGTATTTTTTAAAACTTTTTTTGAAAGAGAAATGTGCGTTACTACTGTTCAGAAACATTAGTGTTGATGTAGCACTTTAGCATATTCTAATTTATTTAGTTATGGCCTAGAATGTAGATAGAAACCGGTCTGACAAAGCACTGATCTCACTCTACATGTAGCTAGTACTGATGTGCTCTGTGGGAATGGAAAAAAGCTGTGACTGAAGTATTAACAGTGCTGTATATTATAGCAATAGATGAAACTATTAAAATGCTCTTAAATAGAGTAAATGGTACTTTTATAGTTCTCTCAGTTGACAAATTCCACTAATTTGTCTGCTTATGCCTCTTATCTTTTCCTCATAAAAATGATGGGATTAAATGAATGTTTGGTTCCTGGTATGGGTGCATGTTGTGTGTGTATACACACACACATGCATGCACACGCAGGTAAATTATATATATAATTTTTATATGGATCATGTCACTTAAAGATAATTTATATCTGATAAAGAGTAATTTTTAGGTTTTTTACTTGTTTAAATATAACCTCCCATTTTATACAAAATTTAAGGTGTTTGGAAACTGAGTGGCTACAGAAAATGAGTTCTTCTGTACAACAGCATAGTCTACATGATGATCACTGCCAGCAGACTTCGCATTTAGAATCAGCAGCATCAATTCCATTGCAAATAGATAAATTATACCAGAGCTGTGTTTGGTTTGCTAGCTACATGTCAGTGTTTTGCCAAATAAAGACTTTGATCTTTTTGTATATGTCAGGCATAAGTCTGATTTTACACGTGCTCTTTTTCTCTATGTAAATTAGTTTATGAGATTAGGTTTTGTAAGTTTTTTTGTAACCACTTCAGTTTTTGTGACTGTGCATTGAGAAATATGTCCAGTGTGTGATGGGGAAAAGAACCTGCAATTTAGAAGAAGGTGAGGAAAATAGAACTCTTTTTTCTTCAGAGAACATACTTATTGACTTTATAAATATGGATCAGATTCTGCCTTCAGAAGTGGGCAAAACTCTTCCAAACATGGTGGGACCAATATAAGCTTGTCTGAGAGCAGAATGTGAGCTACAAAGTCAAGCAGAAGCATTTTTTTTGCCCCCGAAACCAGCTAGAATGGTAGAAGACATGTTATTGCTATATGGGCGTTGGAAGTGTCAGTCTGATTTACTAACTCTATGCTGCTGAAACCCTACAAAAATCTGATCAACCTCTAATGCACTAAAACATTGCTGACAAAAAGAAAAATCACCTCAGAAGACAGTACATCATTTTAACAACATTTATTATTAATACTAGATATTGTCACTATTTGTCATAGACAAGAGTTACAGAAACAAAGCAGGACTTCCTTATGTGCAGTTCGTAGAAATTACTTGTATTTCCTATTCTGTATTTCTTACGTAAATTCCCACTGAAACCTGAGGAGTATGAGGATTGAAAGGAAGACAGGATGTAGAAAAATGATGAGTGTTTTATGAGTGTTAAGTTTCTTGGGTAATGGATCAAGTGGGATTGGGAAAAATAATATACAGACAATGGGCCTTTCATTAGTCATAAAAGCTCTAGACCTTTGGGTCTTGCCTGTGTTTTAAAAAAACCTGTAAATTGGACTATTAAATGTTTCTAAAGCAGTCTCCAAAGTAGGCCTTCAGCTTTCTACCACACAAAGTGTCTCATTTAACAAAAAGAGTATTTCTTTACACTGACCCTGACTTTAGTGATAGCTTAATTGTAGATTAATTCTGTAACCTATCAAGTACACTTTAAACTCTTTCTTTTAAAATGTTTTCCTTCTGTGTAAATTAAAAGATTCCAAAAATTGGTTTCGGTGGGATAAAGATAAAAGTTTGATAAAGGTTGACCTGCTGTTACTCTTGTCACAATTCATGGCTATTTGTGAGTGGGAAACAAATCTTTGGTTGTCTATTTAACTTAACAAAAAAAAAAATTCGGTGCTTAGTGGAGTATATCTAAGTATATAAAAGAGGTTAAGTATGTTTTTTAAACAGTGTTATAAACCCTTTTAAAAAAATATTCCTCACCGTATAATGGCCTTTAAGTGTGTACTGAAGTGTTTACTGAACAAATAACTATCTTTTTTTCTTTAGAAGTTACTTTTCACTCTTAGAGGGAGTTCAGTTTTGTGGGTAGGGGCCAATGGAACTGGGTTCTTGGTGGAAGAAAGACTTGAGCTGTAATACCCATCTTCCAGACACATCATGCTGCTACTGCTTTTCTTCTGTAGCACTTGGCATTGCAGTGCTGCCTGTGAAGGGGCACGGCCAGTATTTCCTTATCAGACACCTGCCTGAATGTTTAAAATGCTCTGGTCAGATAGAGCAGGCTCACAGGACAAATTGCACTGTAAACTGCCTGCTGTCCTGAGATTAAAAAATGGATATTTAAAAAAAAGAAAAAGAAAAGAAAAAAAAAAGGAAAGAAAAAAATAAAAGACAAAAAATAGCTTTTTTTGCATCTCCCTCATGGTTTTGCTGTATTGTGGAAGAGGCTGGTGAAAGAGAATAAGCTGCTGCTAATGTGACAGGTCAAGGCTTTTAGAAGGCCCATGGGGAGCTTATACAGAGCAGGATTCTTGGGAGGAGGCTTTGTTTCTAGGGATGGAATCTATCCATGAGAAACTCTGGCTTTGCTTGGTACTTGTTTCCCTCTGCCTTTGACCATGTTTTTCAGAAGGGCTGCTGCAGGAGATGAATAGCTCAACAAAAGCCTCACTATTTAGGGAGCTGTGTTCCCTCAGCACATGACCTTAAATGAGAAAGCAGCCTTTAATTCACAAGGAATTTCTTCAGTGATTGCAGGACTGTGCTTCCTATAGTGCTTAATATGGGAGATATTAAAGGCAAATTAGTTCATATTAGTTTTCAATGTATTGTGCGTCAAAGATGTTCATAAAAATGGGGGAAAAAATAACTAACCTCAGAATAGAATGTTCCACAGTTCTCACATAACACTTCTTATACTGGGCTTCTTCAAGAAAAATTGAAGTCAAATAATTCTACTGCATGCTTATATCCAAAAATATACCAGCAGATACTGTTGCATCTCATCATTGGTTTGGGGAATTGTTTTTAGATTTGGTCCCACAAACAGAGCATGTGCATGACTTTTCACAGCATATTTGTTACTGTTAAAATCCATATGTATAATTTTCAAATTCTAGTCCCCCTTTTTTTAACTTTTGACTGGTTATTTGCCTAACTCTTCAGAAACTGCATGTTTATGTAATTAAAAAGTATGTATTTTACTTCAGATTTTTTTTGAGTACTGTAAAATGAAGAAATGCTATGAAATAGTTATTGCCAAGCATCATGACTACACTAATAAGATTGCTGCAGAAGTGTGTGGGAAAATAGCTGTTTCATCCAGAAAACGTGCACATGGTATGCAAGGAATTTTCATTGTGCCCAGCTGAAATTCCCTTACATTTGCAAGGACGTTAAAAGTTAACCTTAAAAAGGAAGGATGTTCCTATGGGCATAGTTTACATTTTAACTATTATTTACAACTGGATTTATTTTTTCCTCTCTATGATGTCATGAAAACCTGCTATGTAAAGCATTTTTCAGACTGCAATGGAAAAATATTATTTTCCCAGTCTGATCATATATAATATTTATTTCCTGCTAAATGTGCATGTTTTGCAAACCATGGAAGTAAGTGTGTGAAACAGCTTCAAGCAACCCCCCATCCTAAAAGCAGACATAGGGTCTGGTGATGCCCAGGGTAGAGACATGCAAGGGCACAGCTGCCTGTGTGGAGACTTCAAGGGGGACAGCATCCCTGCAGAAATGGTGCTCTGAGATCTTGCTTCGCCTTCTGTCAGGGCAGGAAACCTCTCCAAAGTAGGTTGGCTTGGCAGCGGTGGTGTCCTAGGTTTGCATCACAGGCACTTGGCCCCACACTGGGACTGCGTTATGTGCAGTGTGAACACTAATGCTGCGGGCTTTTCGCATCTTTACTCACCAAAAGTGCCTGCACGCAACCCAGCAAGGGACAGCCTGTAAACTTGGATGCTGCAGACCTCCACTAAAGCTTCTGGGGAGTATTTGGGCACCTGCCCATTGACTTCCCACCAGCCCCTGGATCTCCACCAGCCAGCCTTAAGGAATGCAAGCTGTAGCTGGAAAGGGCACTTCTCACAGAGGCATTTGTGCTGAGTCAGTGCTGGGTGACACCTACTCTGCCCTGACGGCGAGTAACACGTGGTGCCAATGTCTTGGCTTCCCTTTTGCAAGAGAGGGGAAAGCAGAAATGGGGCAATAGTTAAGAAAAACACTAATTTTTAATTCTTGAGACTGCTCTGATGCACAAGTATCTGTTGGCTCTTATAGAGAATTGAAGTCCATGGAGAGGGGGGAAAAAAGGTTAAAATTAATCAGTGGGAATGCATCTCTACAGTGAGCCAAATCAGTTTCACCGAGAGCAAGCCAGCTCAGAGTGGTTGGCCTGCTGGAGGGGGGATGGGGGGAAGAAAAATCCTAAAATTTCTAGATTCTTAAACTTCAGAAAAGCTGTTCTGAATTGCATGTTCTCTTTGTTTCCTTTTCTGCACATGCTTTTAAAAAAAGTACATATTTACTAAAATAAAAATAAAATTAAAATATCTTGCATTTGTTAAAATAATGGCTTCTGTCCAAATTCTAACATTTCATCCTGATACCTATATTGTACTTGGGCTGTTTCAGTTATATTTTGAAGGGAGATGTTTGAAAGATGAAAGAGTCTTTTGCAGAGGCATTAGTGTTGGATGAATTCACTGTGCTGACATCTTCACTCTTACCTACTACTGCTTCAAAAATAATGCTACTTTAAAGTGTCTTACTTAGCGATTGTGTGACAGCTATTAATAATACTACAGTTTTAAACTTTCTATTTAACATATACTACCTTTTATAAAAAAATATAGAGAGATAAATAATGTGTCTCTAGATTTTATGCATAGAGAATGTTAGTAAGGGAAGAGGTTTTAAATCTGATAATTTCTTACTGCTCATTTTACATTTTAAATGATACTTTTAAATCACTACTTTTGTTCATCTGGAAATATACTTAATATTTTATTATTTAAAATAGTATACTTTTATAGTTGTTTTATTAATTTCAGTTGACTACTAACTTCTATGGTGATATTTATTAATGAGTTGACACTGTAGTATATTGAGATGTTTATTTTTCTATCAGAGCTGTAACAACTATGACATAGCATTATTTTAATGCAACATCATTGTACTTGCTCTCTAAAAAATAAAATCAATATTTAATCCATATGGATTTTTCATATTTTTAATATTAAATATGTCTGTGACAAGGAAGAGATGTTCACCTCCTTTTAAAAGTATAAAGCACACTTACTGAGGTGCACAGATGTCTGCAAAGGGAAGCATATGATTGTGGTTATTTTAAAATTGAGCAATACTGTGTCCAGAGAGGTAAAATACAAAGAATACCTTGTTTATCAGATGTAGGCAAACGGGTGGATGCAGATTCAGGATGAACTTTGAGAAGATGGGAAGGAAAAAAATGCTATTTATCAGTATGGAGGTGCAGCTGGTTAACTTTGCCCAACCCAACTGAAACATGAATGGACCAGGAGGTGCTACTACTTTGTAGAGAACAAGAACACACTTCCTGTACAAATACAGTCTGTAGATTGATAAGTGGTTGTGATAGCCTCTCTTCTCCTTTGCTCTCTTGGGTGGCAGAGGCGCTGGATTTCTGGGAATGGGTAAATCTCTCTGCAGATGCCTCATGTCTGCCACTCACTGCACATTTGGGTCTCTTTACGAGTACTGGTGAAAACACATCACTGGTGGGGAAGGTAACACATTCTGTTCTTGTTCAGAAGCAGTCATAGCATTTACTTTGCACAGTGGCACGAAATTGCTCTTGAAATGGACTTTAGCTGTGCCCTATATAAGGACATTCAAAATTTGCCATGATGCCTCAGTAAGAGACATCTGTGGCACTAAGACATCTGCCAGACCTCACTGGTAAAACTACCCATCCATGCTGCTAACATGATCCAGTTTTTGCTTTTAGGAGTGAGAGAGCTAGAATCAAGTGACGAGTGATGTGTTCTCAGTCATCACATAACTAACTTAGTGTCTAGGACTTAACAATAAAAGAAAAATACTAAGAAAAGGTCAAAACTGCAAAGAAAAAAATAAGTAAATATCACAAGGAAAATCTGTAAATCATTTTTGCTTCTTTTATCAAAGCAAGGAACATCATCCCAATATATGCATGGTGAGACTGAGTCTGAGAAATTTCCTTTCACAGATGCTGTAATCAACCTTCACTGACACCCAGAGCAAGAACATGCAACCAGTCCTACAAACAGAAATACACATTTTCCTTGAAAGCTCTTTATTGAGGAAATATTAATGTTATCATTACTCCAAGTAAACATAAACCTAGATCTGAACTTCAGACACACAATTCAAGTGTACAGTTTGAGCGAGAGCCGTAGGCCTCCATTTTTCCATTTGGCAGTAATCTTGAAGCCAAGGTTTTGTTAACACTGAAGTCTCCTATAGCCAGTGATCCTGGCACCGAGCGTGTTGCATATCCTGTATGTTGTGAAATGATGGTAAGTGCTCTGTATGAAATCTTTCTTTCTGTCTTTCTTCTTTCTTCTTTCCTGTGTTCTGAAATCCAGCAACTGAGTCATGCCTATATAACTTTCAATATCCAGGAAATGACAACGTTTTGACATTAGTGGCATTGTATTTAGCCAGTTTTTGCCCATATATACACTGTTGTCTGCAAGGGCACAACAGTACTGAATTTGACTCCAATGTAACACAACTGCTATTTTGTTGCAGATGCCATTGCCAAGGAAAAGGCTTGCTGGCTGGACTCACCAAAGAGAAAAGAAACCTCAGTTACATCCTCTAAAGCTGGAGGAGGAAAGAGATCCTGATTTCAGCCACATTTTTGACACCAGTCATGTAGGTGCATGCTATTACACAATTTCTCTGCCTGCATGATTCCTTTTGTGGTCGGTGCAGAATTTGATCCAATATTCAGAGAGGATGGCATTAGGGAGAGTTGGTTTGAGTGAGTATCTGAATATGCCTGATGACAACCTAAAGATGATGATTAGAATTAAAAATAAAAACTTTTTTAACAGACTGATTTTGACTAGTAAGGAGTTAATCTGAAAAGTGGGTGGTTTCTTTTGCTTTCAGGTCTGCAACAAAGACAAGAACCTTGGAAATGCCTTCCTGCTACCCTGAGTTTAAAGCCAAGCAGTTTAATGTATTTTATGAAGTAAATAAAAATCTAGTTTTACAGAAACCCAAGTGGTCTGAAGCTGTGATTAGAACACAGGTGCTGTCAGTTCTTCTGGCTGCTCATCTTCTGCTTTGGAGCCTTGGAGTGGTCCAAGTTGGGTTGGACTGTACAAAATTCATATAAAGTAGATGTAGGCTGCCAATCTGATTTATTAGCACTCAAGAGGCCCCAACATTATCATCTGGTTCCTCATCCCAGGGAAACTGTGGTGGGTGGCAGAAGGCAGAATTTGCCTTATGTTTTGCAAACCATTCTATCTCCTCAGCACAGAGCATAGCATGGTCTCTGATTATTTTCCTGGCCTTGAACTGCATGATTCATGAAGGACAGTTACTGTTTAATAAAGTTGATGTGTATGCAAGCAGATAAAACTAAACTATTAACCACAAAAGCATAGTTATGCCAAGTTATGTCACATATGCTTATTGAAATCAGTACATGTGATGTATTTCTTTCAGCTCTGCAGCTGCCAAGTCCCCCTTTTGGGGCTCTAAGCCTCATCCTAAGCCTCTTGTTTATGCCTGAGCAGTGTGGAGAGCCCAGGACCTGTTTCTGAGTGGTGTTCCTCTGCTCTCAAAACTTCTCAGAGGAGAAGCCTTTCTCACAAACCCCATTCTGACTTTTTGGGCTTTGACCATAGCCTTAACACAGGCATTCTGAAAGCATCACTGAGGCTGTAAGATACTTGGCTACATTGCTGAGGAGACAGAGGACATGACAGTGGATGGGTTTTTCACAAAATTTTCAGACACATTTTTGCTTTACTCTGCTCTATACCAAGCAGGAATTTCAAAGACTTATACACCTTAATCAAGGTGTTCTCTAGATTTTCCTTGTCTTCAGGAGTGTTTATGGTCAGCTTCTTTCCTTGAATCATTTTGCAGCTGCACCCAGGGGAAAAAAAAAAAAAAAAACAGCTAAAAAATACTTCCTGTCTTTCTCAGCTTCTTTTCAGCTTCTTTTCTCAGCTTCTTGTGCATCTCTCAATATCTAAATTGAGCTCTACCTGAGTCTTCTTTGAAAATTGCAGACGCAAGATCAGAGGGCTTCATCAGGAAACAGCTGATGAGGAAAGCTTTTTTACTTTGGGGCAAAAAAGAGCAAGTTAAAGTCTGTAGTGCAAAGCTAAACAGAGTGTCTCTGAACTTGGTCAGGTGCAGTCCCTTTCCCCTGCTCTTTTCCAGAGTTAAGAAGTAATGGCTATTTCTTGGTGTACTAGCCAGTCCTCAGAGACCCACAGGAATTCTCCTGCTGTAAGCTTTAAATCACAACTTCTGCAAGCTGTATGCAACATACAAACCCCAGAGACATATTTCTCTTCTAATATCCCCATTCCAATGACAATTTTTATCATTTATAAATATTTCTTTCTGTATAGCTTTGTGTGTGTGTGTGTGTGTGTGTGTGTCTCCATATTCCATCCAAATTAACTTTTCCTCAGCATCAAGAAGTCCATCTCTGATTGTTAAACAGCCTGTCAGTCTATATGCAGACGTAGTCTCACATACCTTTTTTGTATATATTTAAAATGGGATTCCTCCCCTAATTTCTTATGCATAGCAGGATCTTCCTTTTAAAATTCCTGTTTCTCTTAATGGCTAGGCTGCTGTCCTGTCAGAACTGTGACTTGAATTGTTCGCTGATGTTCTTATTTATTCTTTGTGCTTTTATCCTTTTTGGCTGCTGCCTGCCTAGCACATTAAACCTAAAGCATAGAAGACAGACACAACACCTTACACAGGAATTTTTGGTTCACAAATAGGTCCTAATCACAATGTCAAAAATAATAAATGAATGTTACCTTAGCCAGTTTTATCTCATGCCTTTGATTTTTTCAAAGAAAGAATCATTTGGCCCAAAGAAAGAAAAGATAATGTGTCAGATCGTTTTCAAACCCAAAGTGTCATTCTCAGAAGGAAGATTTATTACTGTGTGACAGATTGAAAGTGTTTCATGCTGTCTAAAATGAAAACCAAGTAGATTAATTTCCAGACCCAAAACCAAACAAAATTTGGTTTCAACAATTTTGTCCAAGGTTCACTTCTGTGAAATTTGTGGCCCCTTTGTGGTTCAGCTGAAGACTGTGTTAGAAGTGAACATGCTGAGCATCTTTAAATACCAAGTCCATAAGATCTCCTTTGATATCAGATATATGACAATTTAGGAATGTTAATGTAATATGTTATATTCCTTCTTTAAAAACCACAGCTTTTTACAGAACCTATTTGGTAATCCAAAACATAAGAAGCTTTATTTATTTTCTTAGCTGATACTCTCTCTAGGGTCACAAAGAATTTCTGCTAGCAAATATTGTGGAGTATTCTTACATTTTCTATTTATCCCCTTTTGATTCACCAAAAAAAGTAATTTGGATTTGAACTACCTGAAAATAATGCAGTGCATCATTTACTGTAATTTCCTGTACTAACCAAGAACTTTGCTTGTCTAATTAGCTGGCTTTTTGTCAAGTACTGTACTCAATTACTTTTTTCCCCATTTTTTTCCTTTTTTTTTTTTTTTTTTTTTTTTTGGTGGGGAAGGAAAATTCAACAAATATCTGTCAGCATCACTTGAAATGCCTCAAAAGAAAGTGTGTTACTTAGTCTAATTGCTGTTAATTAGAGATACATTTGGTGCCCTAACTCCTATGGAATTCAAGTGTTTTTACCTTGCCAAATTTTACTCCCTTACTTGGTCAGTGCTTGGCTCCTGCTGCTTCCTTAGGTCAATGCAAGTGCTTGCCAGCAAAGTCTGCAATTGCCCTTTGAACCAATGAACTAAGGGAATTGCTATTCTTCAGCAAGCTTTGGCAAAGACAGCAGTGTTGTAATTTTTATATGATCATAACACCTGGGCTATTGAAGTTTTATTGGATATAAAGTGTATAGTCAATTTTATACACAGCCACCCTGAAGTCACCAGTATAACATACCTGAAATCTCACTAATTTTAAGGGTTGGGATCTGAGGGACTTCCTTGAGGAACCTTTTTTTTTTTTTCAGTATTTTTGAGATCTCCCTTGAAATGACATTTTTAGATACTTTATTCCCCCCCCCCCCCGGGTGCCTCCCTAGAGGTCATTAAAATAGGATTTAATTTACAGTATTCACAGGGAAGGAGAATGACACCGTCCCCTCCTTACCTAAGGGATACAGAAGTGACAAGCACTCTCACAGCACCATAACCATGTTCCAACAAGAGTCCTTACTTTTTATATCAGTACCCCATGAGAATAGCCTGATTTTTTTCAAACCTGGAGTCCATCTAGCATGGTATAGCTGTCTCCAGCAGTGGAGACAAGCTGCCATGGGAAGCATAAGCACACTCCAACTGTATATTACTTCCATGAGGTCCCCTAGCCTCAAGTCGTTTTTCAGCACAGGGAATTTCCTACATCTAATTACTTTGTTTAATCAGTAACCCTCACTTTCAGGTATGTGCCATTGAGCTTACTTTAAAAAAAAAAAAAAGAAAAAAGTCACCCACCAAGTCTGGAACTGCTGCATGAGGAAGAGCTTTCTCTGGTTTTGAATGCAGCATTTTGAATGCAGGAGCTATGGGCAACCAAGCAAACAGAGTGGACATTGAACCCCAGCCACTTTTCTGGAAAACTTGTCATGTGTTTCCCAGACTGTGGAGTCCAAGCATACAGAGTCATTTATACCAAAGCCTTTCCTTATCCTTGATCATCTTTGCAGCACTTTTCAGATCCTATCCTATCACTGGCATTCTCCTTTCCTTCATTAAGGATGAGCGAATAGAACTATTTTCAAAATTCAGAATGTACATGACCCACCTGTTTACTAGGGACATACTGATGTTTCTTGCTTTTCATTTTATAATACTTCCTAACATTTTTATTACTTCATTTGATACAGAATTTTCATGTCTTTCTCCTTAACAGAGGTCTTACACTGAATTATAGCGTATTTTCCTGGTTAGCTCTGAAACCATTAAATGAAGGAAAGATGATTTCTCACAGCTCCCTTGAATACAAATGCTAGAAGTTCAGTTCCATTTTGGCTCAAGAAGAATCTCTGCCTCTCTCCCTCTCTCTCTCTTTTTCTCTCTCCTTCATAGCTTCTGTTTATTCTGCACATAGCATCATTCTGGGTGAAGCAGAAATCTCCTCTGGATACCACCCTCCAGTATTACAGCTCTGCCTTTCCACTTCTGTCTCCAGTTCTGCACAGGCTGTAGCAAATGCTTCACAGAAAGTTCCCACCAAAGTCCTGGTCTCCAGCTTTTTTTTCCCAACATGAAAATCTTTTCCTCCAGAATTTCCTACCTTCTCTATCCTATATGTGATTGATGGTTACCTAAATACTACCCCCTGCAACTCACTGCCTCTGAGGTTTACCAGCTCTGCACTTATTAGGCAAATTTTATGTTTGCCTGTATGTCTGAACCTTTTGCTGGATCAGAGCATTTTTCCCTTCCTGCTGGACATCCTAATTCCAGAAGGGCATTTGCATTAAGAGAGGGCGCATAAAATCCAGTTAAGAGAAACTTGTTACTGGAGTCATGTTTTCTTTCACTTGCCAGTATGATATTTCTGGTTGTCTCATCTGTCACCCTATGTCTCAGCAGAAGCAAACAGTTTTTTTTAAGACAAAATATTCAGCAACTGCAATGTGTCCTCAATGAATGTCTCCCTTAGCCCACTTCCCTCTGGGCCAGCTATTGACCCTGATATCCATACACATATATGGTGGCTTTCCCACAGAGGCAACACTTATATAAGTCTGCCTCTCTCCCTGTAGGAAAGGTACTTCTAGTGTTTTTCCTTCTTTTTGCCTTCTTGGACAGCTACAACATCAGTTCCTGAAAAAGTCTCTTTTGCCAGCTGCTCCTTTTTCATTAACTTCCCACAGTGCCCTGGCAGCCAGAAGGGCCAACCCTGTCCTGGGATGCATCAGGCACAGCATCACCAGCTGGGCAAGAGAGGGGATTGTCCTGCTCTGCTCTGCACTGGGGAGGCCTCACTTCAAGTCCTGTATGCAGTTTTGGGCACCGCAATATAATAAGGGCATGAAACTGTTAGAATGTCCAAAGGAGAGGCACAAGAATGATGAAGGTTCTGGAGGAGAAGCCATTTGAGGAGCAGCTGAGGTCACTTGGTCTGTTCAGCCTGGAGGAGACTGAGAGGAAACCTCTTTGCAGTTACAACTTCATTGTGAGGGGAAAAGGAAGGGCAAGCACTGATCTCTTCTCTTTGTCAACCAGTGACAGGATTCAAGGAAATGGCCTAAAGTTGTGTCAGGGGAGGTTTAGGTTGGATATCAGGAAAAGGTTCTTCACCCAGAGGGTGGTTGGGCACTGGAACAGGCTCCCCAGGGAAGTTCTGTCAGGCTGGTCACAGCACCAGCCTGACAGAGTTCAAGAAGAGTTTGGACAGTGCTCTCAGGCACATGGTGTGACTCTTGCAGTGTCCTGTGCAAGACACATGGAAGATGAAAATTTTATGTATGGGCCCTAAACAGTCCTGGTGTAAATGATATCATCTGATAACTAGATCATTTGGTAAGCAAGTCTCCCTGAATTATAAGATGAATTTTTAATTAGCTACGACTATGAATTATAAGCTAAATTTTTGATTAAATACAACTATGGCAATGGAAAGGATTGTTTCTTAGACAACAGTTAAAATGAGACAGAAACAAGAGTGCATCTGAAAAAAGTTAAAACAAGGATTATCATGTCCTTTACTATGGTGACTGTCATTTTAAAAATAGTCTCTTGGGGGGGTGGTAAATCACTATTTTACTCCTAGGTTTTGTTCAAAGACTAAAGTTTTGAATTTCAAAATTTTGGCAGAGATTCCTCCAATTTTTGGCACAGCAGAGTCCCAAATGCACTCCTACATTTGTTGAATCCAAAGAAGTGGAAAATTAAAAACAAGAAAAGACTACTGGGATAACTCTGAAAGTAAGAGTCATCATGACAGAAATCTGTTAAGGTATTTTCCACAATATGAATCTCTACTGCTTTTCCACATGGGATGGGTATTTAGATAAAGGTAGACATCTTAACAGACTGAAAGAAGGGACTGACAGGAGCCTTGTGAAACTCAGCAAGGGCAAATGCCAAGTCCTGCACCTGGGACAGACTACCCCATCACACCAGTCTAGACTAGGGTTTGCCTGTTTGGGGAGCAGCTCTGTTGGGAAGGGTCTGTGAGGCCTGGTGGTTGCAAGGCGAATGTGTGACAGCAGAGTCCTGGCATCAAAGCACGCCAACAGCACCATCCTGGGTTGTGATTATGGAAGCATAGCAAGTGAAATGATGGAAGAACTTGTCCCCATTTTACTTAATACTCATTAGTACCACACCTAGATACTGCATCCACTCTTGGGTCTTAGTACAAGAAAGGCATTGAAGACCTTGAGCAAGTTCAGCGAAGGGGTACTGAGATGGTCAGGGCTGAAGCACTTGCCCAGTGAGAAGAGTCCAAGGGATATGGGCTTGTTCGGCCTCAATGAGAGGTGGCTCCAGGCACCAAAGAGCAGCCTGCCCGTGCCTGTGGGGAGGTGATCAAGACAATGGAATCAGCATCTTCTCCAAGATTCATGGTAAGATAATGGGCTGAAACAAGAGTTTGAGATTGGATATTCAGAAAAATGTTCATTCCTAGGGTAATTAAGCATTCTAAGAGATTTCTCAGAGAAGCTGTGGGGTCTCTGTTCTTCAGCATTTTTTAAATCCAGCTGGACAATATCTTGAGCAAACTTTTCTGATGCAGTGTTGCTCTCCTTTGAGCAGGAAGTCAAACTAGAGACCTCTCAAGGTCCCTTCCAATCTGAATAGGTCTGTGATTTTGTGGGATGTGTGGAGCCTGGTTAGCTCCCAAGCACACATTGCTGTTCCCCTCTGTGTTACCTACATTTGCTTCAAGAGGCTTGCTGTATGCAGGTGGTCAGTGGTACTGCTCGTGACAGTTTGCTAAGGATCTGCTGGGAAGGAAAAGCTGCAATCATCACACTTCTTTACAAAGCAGACAGATACTCTTCATTGAAGAAATAGCTATATAAAGAAACTCAATTCAGTGACATTTATAGCATACATCAATTTTTAAATGTGTATTCCTTATCTGGCCATGGAAGATTTTTGCCATCTGAAACAAAGAGCCATACTCTGCTCCAAGGCATATACAAATCCCTTTAGCTTCAGTGGGAATAGCATGCACATAGCTGAGGGCATGGCTTGGCCCATGGTCAATAGCCTTCTAAAAACATTTTTTTCCTACTTTTTTTCTTGCAATATTCTTCTTTTTCCTTTCCAAAGGTTCTGATGTCATTCCTGTTGCTGAAGTTATAGAGCTAATTTAGTGGGAACATCTTTGAAGTTTAATTAGATTTCTTGAGAAAGACCATGGGTAATCTGAAATACAAATTCACAAGATTGCTTCAGGCCAAAAGTGTCATGCAACAATATTAGACCAAATATTATGCAATTGTTCTGTAATTCATGCTCTCTTCCCACTCATGAGTTGGGTTTGAAAAGCTTGTGGAACATATATGACATATCAGAGAAGTGCCAAATGTTCCTTATGTAGTCCATTCTCATATTTCCTATGGAAAATGTTCCTTCTCACAATCTTCCCTTTCCCACATTAAGATGAAGTTTGTCCATTACACCAGGGTAAAATCATCCATGTCCACAAAATTTCAAGGAAAGCCTCACATGTACACAACATCTGTTCTGACTGCAGCATCCAAGGTCAGGTATGGACTGCATCCATAGAGCTAGCAAGATGAAATATTATGTAGTAGACACAGCTGCCATCTATGCCCTTTTTCTAGAAATGCATAAGTGATTATGCAGAATTTTTCACATATGACTATAAAAACTTGAAAATTGAACCTTAGAGCTGTTCTAAACTAGTCCTGGCCTGGTCCATCTGCTACAGCATTTGCAGTGGGTGTGAAATCAGCTCTGATTTGCCTTTGGGGGCAGGGGCAGACAACCAGGAGAGAAGGGCATGAGATTGCACATGCACACTCCTGTGCTTTAGTCAGGTGGTCCCTCACAAGGCACACTGGCAAGTGCAGGGGAGTGGGGAGAGATGCTGTATCCCACAGTCTGACATCTCAGAACTTCCCTCATGCCCAACAGGCAAGTACGTCTGCTTGGCAGCACAGAAGTGAACGCAGCATGGGCTACAGTAGAACAGCATCTTGTCACAACTGCAACATTTTCATCACAGAAAATCCGGAAGTATATTTTAACAAACTCTGATCTAAAATTTACTCTTGGTTACTTACTGCCCAACCATTTCCGTCTTCAGTGGAAAAGTGACAGCAAAGTTGGTGTCAACTTGTCCAGACATGACTGTCTCCAAGGGCTGACCTGAAACACTAGAGTCACCAAGCTCAACCTAAAACTGCTGCATGTTTGCCCTCTTTGCAAGTACTCCTGGTAATGGGCCAGTATATGATTCCTTGGGCAGAGTCTGCAAGGGAAAGACTAATGGCACACATCTTTGTCAGCAGGTCACGGTGATGACAAACCACATGGTTGCAGTCCATGATACTTCCTTTTTTTAATGAATAGGGGGAAGTTTAAGATCCCATAAGACAAGATCCCACTTGGAGGGGAGATGATATTGCCTTAACCCCACTTTGAACAGACTCAAAGGTATACATGGAGTTATTTGGACCTACTGAATCCACAGGCAAAATCAGCATTTTTTTGGTATCTCTGAAATAAAAGCTTTGTGGATAAAAATCTTCCATTCTGGTCATTCAGTTCTTATTTCTTATAAAAAATTAAAGCAATCATCAAAAGAACAGAGCACATAGAACTTTACTGATGTCGCAACCCACAAACAGCAAGAAATCCCTTTGTGTGAAATAAAACTTATATTTGGTTACAAGCATCATTTTACAGCTTTGAGACCTGATTCATTATGGCAGAGCTCCAGTTTTATAAATGACATTTAGAGTAATGTTAGACTGATGCTGGGATGAATCTGTCTTTTTAATGTTTTAATGGTTTGTTGTTCTTTAACTCTCAGAGTTACGTGTTGAAAAAGTAACAGCTGAATGTAACTTTCACAACTATGAGTCCACTAAAAGTTCCCCACAGGTCTCCTACTGCTGTCTAAGGAAAGGAGTGTGACTATGGATTGAGAATTGAATATGCCATAAAACAGAAGTTTTGGACAATATATTTGGGATAGTTAATATATTTCATGGTGTGTTAATCTGTCATGTGAAAGCTTTAACACATGATCGCTTTGTGGGATGTAAATATGGCATCCATAGAAGGTTCATGAGTACTGGCAAGTTTGTGTCTCTGAGTGTCACACATTTTGCTCTGAAGCCGTGTTCTCCGGGTCACTCAAATGGAACATGACCACCTGAAAGAAGCCATGCAGGCCCATCCAGCCCAAAGCCCCACAGCTGGACCTCACTGACCTGTCATGCTCTCCTCCCCATATTTTCTAGCAGCTGATTTCTAAATCAGGAGATGTATGAGAGCAGTACAACAGATCTGTGGGGCTGGAGCCAGCAGGGGCCAGCTCAGGAGGAGCCCCAGGGGGAAATCCAGCCCCGGTTCATGATTCGGACCCAGCAACTAGGGCTTTATTCTGCTCAGTGCAGCAGTGCCCACACAAGTCAGCAGCTGCAGTCTCTCTTAGTGTAACACACTCCTTTTTGCCCCTTCTTTTCCTCATTTTTAACAGTCTGAGGAAAAAGAATTAGGATCCCTAACTCATATGCCTTCTGTAGGAGAGCTGACTTGTGTGCTACAGACTGGTGGTGTGCCAGGACTTCTTCTTACAGAAAAATGAGTTCTTCGTCTATGATCATGCTTTGGGTTTGTGTAGGAGTGCTTGGTAATATTAAGTACATGCTTTTTTCAGTTTCATCCAGTCATTTTAGGTCTCAGGAGTACTACTCCTTTCCCCCTTCAAGGGGATCCCTCCTCCACAGATGAACTGGTCAGCTATTCATATAAATACTGTTTATTCTTTTGGTTTTGAATTATGCCTATTAAAGAATTTGCTTTGCTGTGAGAGAGGCGTCCCTGGGATTTGGAACTGGCCATGTGCCATGGTTTCCACATGCAAAACCTTGAAGCTACTCTCAGCCTTTCCATTGTGGCTTTGTGCTTTGACAGCCTTCAAGGGTAACATTACTTATTAATTTTCTCTTTTTTGATGTGTGTCTGAAACTAGGTATCTGATTGTGCCTTTCAGACTTTAAAACAAGTTTAAAAAGCAGGAGTCATGGATATGATGAAATCTGGTTTCTCTCCATCTACCAGAAATCTCCCCATCTTTTCCTGATAGCCCCAGCACACTCCTTCATGTCCCTGTTTATTTGGTTGGCAGACAAGGGCCAGAAACAATGCATATGCCCATTGGCAGGCTGGTGTGCCAACAGGACAGCAACAGCCAGCCCTTGGAAAGGGTAGAGGGACACAGTTGTTTCCATATCTTGTGTCCCCGGGTACCATTTTATCCAAACACCAAACTGGCAGAAATTTCTACATTTAAGAACTGTAGGCTGCTTTCTTCGTTCAGAAGTTATGAATGGCAAGTGGCCAATTGAAAATTAAGTGATCATGCAAATCTCTCTTTCTCCTGCTTTTATTTTTTGTCATTATTTTTTAGGAAACCACACGAGTTAAATCAGCAGTTCTTAAGCTTTTTTTCTGTGGTTGATTTGGGCAAACATTGGTGCCCACCCACTTTGCAGTTCTCACTGTGTTTGTATCTCCTCATGAGAAACTAGCCAAAAACACTGCTGCTGTTGCTGTGTATTACTATTGTACTTCCAATGTTGAATATCAGTCTTATATGACTGGTTTTTTTCTTGAAATACTACTTGGGCAAATAGGAACATATCCCACAGGAGGCAAAATTCATATGTCATAGCCTTCCATGTTATGAATTAATGACATCTTCCCACTTTTCCTTAAGGGAGGAAAAAAGGTGTGGATCCAAAGAATGTCAGCAAGAAAAAGCATCAAGCAATTTCAGTACACTTGGCAGCATGATCAGGACTTGAAATAGAATAAGCAATGAGGTTCCAAAAAGATCAATGGGGAAATTAGGGACACTTCCAGAATTTCAGTGTTTAGGCCTATTAATTATAATTTATTTTTAAAACAATAAATTTTTGATCAGGAAGCTTAATTTCATTTGATAGACCTTTATACTTCACATTTTCAGCCATTTTACTATTTTTTTATTTTATTCACTAATTTGAAGACACTGGAGCTCCATAAACAGCACACAAAGTCAAGTACAATATTGTGACAATTGCTCATACAGTGTTTTGGTTGGTTGATCTATTAAAGTAGTAGTGATAACAGAACATCTTAAATTGCACAATAACAATCTGTACTTCCTACTTGGAGTATGATGGTTTTCCAGTTTCATTTATTACACTGTAAATAGCTCCCTTCATCTGGGTTGATTTGTTTATTCAATTAAATCTAAAGAAAAAAAGCACCCAGTTTTGCAACAGTTAAATAAAGCAATTGTGCCATCCAGTGGCTAGCTAGGTTAACTCATGTCTTCTTCCACATGATCATTTGGTGTTTCTTTTTTCTTACTCAAAATAATACGTAATTCTTGCAGTGTTCAATGTTCCATGGCTGCATCCCATCTATATATGTAATAAAATTTTATTTCTATTCAAACTTTTTTTTCTAAACTACTTAAACTGAAGGCCCAAAAGAGGAGTAAGACATGCCATATATCCTTCTGGATCAGTCAGAGATAAGTTACAGGTTATTACACACCCTATTATCAAATATCATGGACCATTGGCAACAATGAGCAAAGAAAAACATGGCATTTGTCTACTGTGACCATGGAGCATGGAAAAACCTTTAATGAAGTGTTCCAAATATAACTTTTTGCAGTAACAACTGTGACTGAGTTTATAAATTGGTTCATGAAACATCTCTGTGACTGAAAGAAAAAGTCAGAGGGGCAGAAAATATGGCAAAATAATCCTACGGTATGATTACATTCTTAAATGTCACACTCCTTTCTTGAGCATAATTTCTAAAGCAATTCTCTGGAGCCTAATGTGAGATCTGGGCCTTGTTGCTTGAGTCTGTACTGAGTAGATTGGGAAGAGTGGCCACAAGTCATAACCATGACAAAGCTGAAAATATGTCCCTATTTCCAAACCAAAATCTACTGCAATCACTTCCAAAGAAGAACAATCTCCCTGATTACAAGATTTTGTTGGTGATTACAGGCCTCTTCTGGGGAAAGTTTCATTGCACAAGTGAACTTATGGCATCCATGTGAAGCCTGCAGTTTGGACAAATGCCACACGTGGGTGTGGAGGACCTGGCATAAGCATATAGGCATATTTTGCCTCAAATATTCACACTGTGATCAGACGAGAGGGTCTCACAAAGGTGGGGCAGCACTATGCTGAGACAACTTTTTCCACCTTGAGACTCACTCCTACCCTCCCCGACTGCCTTCCTGGAGGGCTCAGAAAGGCTGACTGCACACGTGCAAACAATGTGGCTGAGTCTGCATGATGAAATGGGATGAAAAATCTGTTTTACATAAGAAGCTTTCACCAGAAAAACTATCAAAGGAAGTGCATCAGTCCTACTCATTCTTTCACTTTGTCCTCTTTTTCTCTTTGTCTCACTACCCCAGACCAACACAGGCTCTAAGGACTGGTGACATTCTTGCTTCTCTTTCTCTTTTTCACCTTTATTTCTCTCCTCTCTTGCTTTGTCTTGTCAAAGTGCAGCTATCATATTCTACCCTCTACTTTGCACTCAAGTTTGTTGCAGGAGTCGGGAGCTTGTTGAAGTGTGTTGTAAAAGTTAAGGGCCTGAGAGAGAACACTTTTGAGACGGAAGAGTGGGCTAGTTGCCAGAGCTAAGGCAATTATACATTAAAGCCAAAGAGAGTTCCCTGACAAGTGGACTGGTGTCTTTGTTCAGCCTGATGGGAATTTATAACAAGCGTTGTTCTTCCTACCAAGCTGGTGGGGACAGTGGGAAAGAAAAAAACAAGCAGCTGCTCTATGGAGGCAAAATGTAAGGGAAGAGTCTCAAACATGTATAGTGTTACACGTAGTGCTACACTATAGAAGAGAAACAGATTCTGATGGACTATCCTGGTTCCTTTTCCTACTCAAGTGCTTTGCCATTGCCTTAAAACACTAACTTTGTGCAGAGGATTTGCACATCCCAGAAACTGTCACCACAAGAAAAAGTGCACCATTAAAATAGAGTGGGGTCCTTGTGCTGTGGGTATGGCTCATGAGGGGACATCTCCCAGTCCCAGCACACAGTGACAGCTTGCTTCTTGTACAAGAGCCTGGTGTTCTCCTGACTGTGACAACATACTCTTTTAGCAGGTAGACTGTCCACTTATTTTCACTTGGGTTTAAATGCAGGTTTTTAGCTCTTGGGCTCTTCATGTAGTCCAGCTGTGGAGCTCCTCCAAGAGCAGCATAAACACATGTTGTGATGCCATACAAAGCTCTCTCTGTCAGTTGCAGTGGCCAAACCATCTCCCATTCTAGCATGTCCTCGCCACTGTCCTTCTCTACATTGCCAACACAGGTGTGACTCACTATATCTCAAACTTATCTGTCAAGTGATATCTGTAAGTGATTCCCACCATATTTTCTTGAATGCAAGCAGCAATTCCCCTATGCTAGGACTTCCAAGGAAAGCATTTTGTCATGCCAAGATATGAGAATACTTAAGACTGCGACAATCCTTCTGCTACAGAGACACAGGAAGGTTCTCCCACAAGGAAAACCTTTAGTCTAAGAAAACTATATCTCGACCTGAAGTTTAGAAGGTGGCTACAGATTTAGAGAGTGTCTTTAGAGAGTGCCAGTCCAAGAGGGACTTAAAACAACTGGCAAGCATCCAGCATTTTTGAGGCTTCTTAAAAATGAGGCAGCAAAATCACTGGACACTTTTAAAATTTTTGCTGAAGATGCTTTGTTCCTGATGCATACAAGCTCATTTGCAAAGAGTGTTTATTCACGCTGTGCTTCCACAACTGGAAAGGAGATTCATAGTATTGTTTTTATTTTAGATACCACTAGCTCTTCATAATGAGAGAAATAATAATAATAATAATAATAATATATAATAACCTATATTAAATACATTGTAATATATACTAAATATCTAGAGACTATAATACAATATTATAAACTATAATAAATATAAAATATATAAATAATAGAAATATAATAATATATATTATAAACAATATAAATATAATACATATAATACATAGATGATGTTATGCTATGTTATATAATATACATTGCATTCTATTATATCATATTATTTCTAATATATACAGATCTATTCTCAGAAAACAGATGAGCAACAGCTAAATGCAGATGTTCTCTGCTAATTGTTGTTTTTGTCTTTTCTAAATTGTTCTAAAAAGCTAATGTTTAAAAAATGAAACAAACAAACACACAAAAAACCACAAAGCCCAGCATCAAAGTGTCAGGAGAGATGAAGGACCAAGAGCTTCTGAAGCCAAATTTTTCTCAGCTTCTCAGCTGCAAAACTCTAAACATACAAAATTACCATTTTGAATGTTTGTTTTGGAGAAAAAAAATCATCCTCAAGTGCAAGACCCAACCTTCCAAGTCAGATAAAGAATTCAGTGCTTTGCAGCCCTTTGAAGAAGGAAAGTGTTGACAGTTGCCACTATTTCACTCCCACTGAGTGTGTGTCTGCTGGGCAGACCTCTGTCATGCTTCCTGCATGAATCCCACTTATCAAATCCAGCTAAAGTTGGGACCAGGTGCAGATACAGAATTGTGGATGAGATCAGCGTTGCTGTGATAACCATGGTTCACATCAAAGGAGAAAAAAAAGTTTGAACTGCCTTGAAGAAAGATTAATGAATTTCTATTGAATAATTTTAACCAGACTGAGGACCTAAGGTAGTGTGCAAACAACAATCCTCATATTTAGCACCAAGAGAAAAAACAATATCAGTGTTTTAGCATGGCTAATAGCCTGGCCATGCAGTTAATAATAAGCCAGGTGAAAGGAAGTTATGGTAGGAATATTTTTCCATTTTCACCCTCTTGCTATAAGTGTTGGCACAGTTTTTTGAGTCAAATCAGTAAGAAGTAGATAAGGCTGTGATTATTAACCCTCTGACTCCTAACCCTGCCCTGTTAAAACAAAGTTAGAGCTGGGCTGGACCTGCAAACAAGGAGAATTCACTGGGCTGAGCTTTCATTCCACTGGAGTATGTGTAGTTTAAGATATTTCACTGCGTTCAGACTCCTGTGTGCTTGATTTTCATGGTTCCATAGTTAAGTCACTCCACTTCTTTCCCACTCATTTTTGGTTCCCTAAGCCTGTTTGCCTACATACTTGTTCTTGGGGAGCTCTTGGCCCCCCAGGATGAACTCCTGTCACAGTTAAAGCTAATCTCTGATAGCTTTTATATGCCTGGGCCACCTTCCAGAGTCTACTATGTTAGTGCAAAAAATCAATGAGGCAGGAAGGCTCATCTTTTTGAGGATATTATATTTCCTCCATCTATGGCTTATCTATTACAGGATATAACAGCCACTCCTGACCTCTTCTGAGGACACCTTATTGGCAGTGTGCAACGGTCATTTCCACTTATCATGTAAAGCAATTGCCATGTTATCAAGTTTGTAAGGAAATTTCATCAAAGGAAATCATCAGAGATGATTCTCTGTCCTTTTTCAGCTAT
This sequence comes from Corvus kubaryi, assembly GCF_017639235.1. Classification (NCBI taxonomy): domain Eukaryota; kingdom Metazoa; phylum Chordata; class Aves; order Passeriformes; family Corvidae; genus Corvus; species Corvus kubaryi. The sequence continues at coordinate 28,111,796 of NW_024581137.1, read as the reverse complement.
GAATTCTTCTGCAGCAGTAGTGTTTGTGAGCTACTCTGACACAAATCATTCTCAACAATTAATTTCTCTCGCAGCAGTCACCACCCAGGGGAAGATGCCAAACCTCTTTTTGTTCTGTCTCATTAGTCACAAGTAATGAGCATGTGTGCAAATTACAACTCTGATTCCTAAAATTTCAGGCAGAGAGGCAGCATCAGAAATGAACTACCAGAACTCAGCAACAAGTTTACTATTGACTGCGCTGTTTCGTGCTCATATGCAGATCTACAGCTGCTTGGTAATCTGTGCTCACTCATCTTTTCTCACCATCTACAGTTAAGGTAAATAGACTTTTTCCCTATTTGTAGTATTGTCATCTCATCTATCATTTTCCTCCTGTGTTTTCCAGTGGATTTTCTAAGATTCATTTTCACTTTTAGAGAAATTAAGGTTTTCCTTTTAAACTCTTTAGTAATATCTTGTCTTAAAGATCAGGACTCAGTCAGCAGTTACTGCCTGCTTTCAGTACTGATACAGCATCTTGGAGATGCAGCAGTTCTCCAAATTCTTTCTATTATTCCTGTTTTTCCAGAAATATTTCTGTTTCTGTGATTGCTGATATCATATCATATCATATCATATCATATACTCTGAAGAGAAGCAGACTACCTTCAGGATAGTCTAGCTTGTAAGAGATTCCCTGCTCTTAATCTTTCATGAAACTGGTTCCGAAGCTTCACATTCACTTGTTGTCTTCTTGCACATCTGCAGCATCACTAAATTTTTTGGAGATGAAGCAGAATGATTAAGTAGATAAGCTGAGGACTATTAAAACATTGATTGTGTTGAAATGTACAAGCTTTTGCCCACCACATCTGGTGCTGGCCTTCTTATGGCAAGGGAAGGAGATTTTGAAGTGGTTTCCTCAAAACCGTTCTTCTGATTCTGGCAACTTCTGGTGTGTATGTGTTGGTCCAATGTCTGGTTTTTATACATACTTAATCATGATGGGTCATAAATGCACACTGTGTGGTTACAGGTAGAGCTACTAATAGGGTAAATTATTATAACTGATTAAAAAAGACATAAAATCTTTTCAAAAGAGATGATCCTCAGTCAATGTTGATAACAACAACACATGATGTAAATTACATGAATTATATAAGAGACCAAAGTAGCTCCAGCACTGCTGTAGCTTTCATGGCTTCTGAAAACATTTCTCCTGTTGAAAGCTCCCAGTCTTCATTTCTGTCCAGTTTTGGCTGATTTGATGAAAAGCTATTGACTTTGATGGGTTTGACTTCTCCTTTGTTTTTAGGGAGTTTGATGCCATTTTTCCTGGTTCTGGCCAAGACAGGGTTAATTTTTTGCCATAGCCGGGAGGGGCATGGGTAGGACCCAGAGGTTATAGTAGACCACCTCATGTCATTGTGGGGAGTGAGGGAAGAGGTCCCTTTCAGGTCAGGTAGCATTGTGCAGTCATGTATTGTGGGGGGTCGCATGTGGTGAACATTGGCATGCGAGTCGTTCGCCTCTTGTTCTCTCTGGTGTCAATATTGTTGCTGTCACTGTTTGTTTTCTTTCACTGCTGTTTCCAGTAAATTGTTCATATCTCAACCAGTAATCTTTACCTTTTATGCCTCCAATTCTCCTTTCTATCCCACCGCAGGGGAGGGGGAGGGGAGACAGGAGATTGAGAGAGTGGCGCGTGGTTTGGAGTGTTTTGGTGGGAACACTGAATTGGGAAATACCATTTCTAAATCACGACAGCCTTATTTGGAATGGGTAAAGCCTCTGTGATGGACAATGGCTGAAATACAAATATTGGGAGGCTTGGCAGATTGATGAAATCACACTCCCACAAATCCAAGGCAGGTGCCGCAAGCTTACAATGGTAGAAGCAACCACTGGATGGCTGGAGATGCACCCCAAGCCTCACGCCACTGCCCAGAACACCATCCTGGGCTTTGAAAAGCAAGTCCTGTGGCAACATGGCACCTCCGGAAGAGTTGAGTCAGACAACAGGACTCATTGCAAAAATAGCCTCATAAACACCTGGGCCAGGTTTAGAGTGGGTGTATCATATTGCCTACCATGCACCAGCCTCTGGGAAAATGGAACAGTGCAATGGACTGTGAAAAACTGTACTGAAAGCAATGAGTGGTGCACCTTCAAACACTGGGATCTACATTTAGTGAGGGCCACCCTGTTTCCACCAATTTAGCAGGCCCTGCCCAAAGAAAGTCTCCATGTGCCACAGAAGGGGATAAAGATCCTGTAGTGCATATGAGGAATGTGTTAGGGAAGGTAGCTTGGATTAGTCCTGCCTCAAGTAAAGGAAAACACATCTCTGGGATTGTTTCTGTTTAAGGACCTGGGTCCATTTTCTGGGTAATGCAGAAGGATGGGGAAATGCGATGTTTACCTCAAAGGAATGTGATTTTTTCAGTGAAAAAAGTTTGTAATGTTGAATTGTACAATATTGTTTGCTGAATGACACTGCAACTGTATGCCATAACTACCACAGATGGTGAGTATGGACTTCCCCAGATACACCACCCATGAGGTCCTTATGTGGCTTGCAACCACCTGACAGCACACCAGCACTCCTGCAGCAGAAGAAAGCTAGGATGGATTAAACCCACAGTTAGGACTAAATTAACTCAACAGACATCTTGGAGGGACTGCCATTGACTGTGGAAATTATTCCTGAGCTTGTGTATATAGATACATATATATATATGGGAGGTGTAGGATCTGGGCAAGATATAAACGGTATACAATAAGAGATGGTAATGTGAGTGAGCAGCACGTGGTTTGGAGTGGCTTGGTGGGAATGCTAAATTGGGGAATACCATTCCTAAACCAGAACACCATTTCATACAGCTTTTATGGGAAAGGTTTATGGAAATACCTTTGTTCTCTTTGGGCATGACTCACCACAAGGTCCCCACACTCAGATGAGTAAGGTGAGGGCAGGGCTGCTATGGTCATCCAGGAACAGCCCAGCTGTGGGGCAGATGTGTGCCAGCACATACAGCTGTGTGAGCCAGCAGGGAGGAGAAACCCTGCACCTCACAAACTGTGTCACACCACATACAGAATTCTATGGCTGTATCGGGTCAGTGGCAGAGCAATTTGAAAACTAGGCCTTTTTGTTTAGGTATGACACCAGAGTGCTTTACTTTGGATTAGTACAAAACACTGAGTGTCATACAATTATACAATGTGAAGATGAAGGGCAAAAAGATGAAGGTTTTTTTAGATGAGATCTACAGAATAGAAAGAGAAACAGGGCACAAAGGGCATAAAGTTAATGAAAATTTTATCATACCTATTTTAGCACACCTCATTGTAGGAATTCCTAAGGGAATTAATTTTTACCAAGAATCAAGTGAACTAAGATAAATGTTTTGAATAAAGGTTTGAATACAGTTTTGAATAAATGTTTTGAAAAAGACAAAGGATTGAATGAAAAGCAGACATCGCCATCACACAGCTATGCAGTCCTCTCTCTTGCAATTCCCTTACAAATCAGTGGGAGCTCCTCTGCCCAAATGGATATTTCACCCTCATGCTGTAAATTCTAATTGGTCTCACTAAATTTGCTAGACCTGACCATCACACCAGCAGTGCAGAGCAAAGCTTGAGGGCAGAGTAGCATTACAGGTTCTGTTTGTCTATGGTCTCTCGGACTTGCTGTTGTGTCACTTGCAGATAATGCATGTGCAGAAACAAGCTGAACAAAACTTTGCTCCCTGTAAATTTTGACTGTGCAAGTTCTGAAGGAGTTTTTAATTCAAAATACCTTTTGTGAAATAAAATAGGCACAAAACCCCTGCCAGATTTTTCTGAGATAAAACCAAAGACTTGGGAACTTGTGGTGACTAAAGTGGTTATTCATTTACTTTGTTATTATCCTTTAATGTGTTGTGTTTATTTCTTTCTACAAATTTTTTGCTGAGTGTTTGTCGGCAGGATCTGGGAACCAGCAGCTCCAGACTGAATTCTGCTCCTTCCAGCTTTCTTTTGCAGGGAACAATGTCATTGCGTTACTAAATTTTCTTTGCTTCTATTAAAGAGGCGCAAGGATGCTCTGACCGACACGCAGACTTCTCATGTCAGATACAATAGGTGAAGCTGTATAAAATAAATCTGTTAACACAGGGTAGGAAAATAAAGTGATTAATTTTAGGGAGAGAAAATAAGGAAATTAGGGCGAGACAGCAATGGAGTTGTGAGGGGCAAGGCCCAGGAACAAGCACTTGTCTAAGGGCAGCTGTGGGGACGTGGCTTTGCTGGCAGTGAGTAGATATGTTCCTGCCTGCCTCAGGGTGGATTAAATGCTGAGAGCAAGCAGATGTGCAGATTATTCTCACATAATTTCTGCTTCTTACTGCAGATATTTCCACAGTTGAAGGTAGTTTGCTTCGTAGCAGGAGTGGAAGACCTGCTCTGCAAGAAGCTCTCCTTCCCTGCTGCCACTGAATTTATGAGCACTAAAGGAAAATCTAGGCACGCATACCAGACAGTACAGTCTGCTGTGCCTGTACAAAGTGCACTTGAAGGTACCAGAGGCAATGCTGAAAATGTGCCTACTCTCAAGTATAAGGCGACCTTTTAAAATGTTCACCACCCAGAAGCCATCAGTGAATCGGCACTTGGAAAAAAAACCCAAAACACAACAATCTGTTTTCATTAAGAGTTCTTCTTACGCACCATGTACCTTGTTCAACAATGAATTGAATCCCAGCCTTGCTCTCCAGAATGAGTCGACAGGTTTTTGTCAAGGTATTATAGACCGAATGCCAGTGATGGAATTCCTTCTTTCCATTTGAACATCTTTGATCAGAAAGATGTTGTAATATTTGCTAAAAGCCTACAAACTGTTTTGGCCAGCAGGAAGCTGCATTTTTCCATGCAGGAGAAGGGTCGTTTTCAATTTGGAAACCCACTCTCAGTTGTGGGAGCTGCCCCAGCCATCCCTACCAGTAAGGGGAGCATGTGAACTACGCCTCACTGCTCCTCTCCAGTACTGGTATCTTTAGCTGCGCCCTGCCAGTACAGGAAGACAGAGACCTACAGGCTATCCTTTGCTTCCATCTTCTACATTCATATTTTAAGTTCAACCGGCAGAGAAGAGTCCAGAGCAATGATGGGGCTCCAAGAGCTCAGTGCTCCACAGCAATAGTCCAAACCTCAGAGAGACAGCACAAGGCTTGGTCCTCTTGCTGCTCAGCTGCACAGTTTGCTTTCTAACCAGCTTCATCAAAGAGGGCAAGTCCTGTTGTGGTTTGGAGGCACTGGAAGGCTTTGGGAAAATTCCAGGCTTCAAGTACAAGCCACTTATTCAAGAAAGAAGTATAAATCATCAGGATGAGTGATAAAATTAATTTGATTTTGTAATCCCATTCATATTTTCAGTTCATGGTTTCTATTTATTGCAATGGGCTTATCCACGCAGCACTAGAAATTCTGACTGAAAATATGTTTGTTTTCTATACTTTCCCCAATATTTGGACAATTTTCCCCTCTTAGATCTTCCACTTTTTTTTCCATTTTACTTATCCAACAAAAGCTAGGCTATTTCTGCTTATACTCTGTACAATTTTTCAGTGCATTACTTTATCAATTTTTACAGGTCACAATTCAATCAGTGTGAAAAACTAGGGCTTAACATAATACTTCATCTGCCCATCTGGAGTTCTTAACTCAACATGGAAAGATAAGGCTTCTATTATGGCAAACCTTCTTTCTTCCCTTTTACTTCTGGGTATCCCTTGGAGGCCTTTCAGTTGGTATTAGACAAACTACTTTGACCAAATGATAGATTATTTATTTAAATACTTTCATACTGTAATGCCTAATTAAAAGCAGTCTGTACTTTTTTTTCCTCATTTAGTGCTGATCAGATCAGATAGCATGGAGTAAATATCATCGTGATCTAAGCAAGGTATGAAAGCCATCGGATCTTTGTTTTTGTTGGGGTTTTTATTTGTCATTTTAATGGACTTTCAAAAGTGTAACAAAAAAATCTATGAAGTGTGTATTTGGAACTGCTCAAGTTATACAAAAATGAGATGAAGCATCCCAAGCATTCTTTGCCTGCAATGGGAAATGCATGACCTGACAAAACTACTCATATGGAAAGGCAGCCCCAACAGAGCTGCCACACCAACCACCAGCCACCACCCCTGAAGCTCTGCAGCTCTACTCTCTGCCCACCAGCAGTGCTCCACTCCTGTTTCTGTAATGAGCTGTAACTCCCACCTTTTCCTGGTACTAGTTTTCTATAGGATTTTTGGATTATGTGTGTGGTCTGTCTTTTTAAAAACAGCTCAAAAAAAAATCATTTACAGAAATGTCAGTTCAAATATGACAAAGTTCTCATGAAATTTTCACGTATGCTCATTACCTAATAGAATATTTTCCACTGTATTAATAACCTCAGCCTCATTAATTAATCACACAGAGCACAGTATCCCCTAATACCTCAACTTCTGTCAGCTGGACCACTCTGCAGGTGCAAGCAGGTTCAAGTAGGTTCAACAGTTTTTTCTCCAGTATTGTAGGAGACATTGGGATTTGGCTGAAATGTGCTACTCAATGGACTTTAGAATCTTGGATCATTGAAATTATGAAGGAAGACTTTTATTTTTTTTTCCTAAAGAATAGTCTATATTTTTCTGTTCCACTTCAATTAATGTCACCATAAGGAAAAATCTCTCAGAAATAATATTATTACCGGAATTTACCCCTAGCTCCGGTGAAAGCTGGAAAGCACTTGTAAATGGACATCATCAGGTTGACAACAGAGGCTACACTTTTCCAAAACAATCTTTCTTCAGAGAGTTGATTGCTCAGTGATATAGAAAAACTATAAGCAAAATTTTTCTGACAGTATTTTGGCTTTTCTACTTGTAGTCCCAGCTGGGTCTTTCAGATTTGAGATAAGCAGATACAAAAAATAAACTTTGCTAAAAACAGAGCCAGCTTGAGCAAACCTCCAAAAATACAGGATAGTGAGTTTGGGATAAACCCAAATACATTATTTTCTGTCATCCAGTTCCATTATCTAACATTTGATTGGTGCATCAGAAGGAAATCAGCATTTCAGTGAAGGTAACAGTAGTAAATATCTTACTTTCAGGAAAATCACCATCTGCTTTAACATTTCTTGGCCATTGGTTTTATTTGTTTTGGGTAGGGCTTTTTCCCATTCCTTGGATGTGAATGTTTTTAATTAGTTTCCTGAAAATGTGCAGTGTGTCTGCAAGTTCTCTGAACTGGTCATCTTTCCATCACGTGACTTACACCATGGAGTCTGTTTTCCACATTTTTTATCTTCTTTCAGGTATTAAACATATAATAAATACAAAGTTAGAGAGTCTTATGATTTTTGCAGTGCCAGTGAGGTCTCATGTGATTAACTCGCCGAGCAGAGCATGAAATACTAAGAAACAAATGTTCCACAAGACAGGAACTGCACAGAGTAAATGAAGCAAATCATGGCTTAATGCTTTATATGAGTGCTTGGTTCTGCTTTGTTTCCCTGAGGGTAAATGAATATTTTATTATTTTTCGTTGATATATTGAAACTGATAAATACACTAATGCCAATTACTGATAAGAGCTTATGGACAAAATTTAAGTAAACTACATATGTGGGAGAGAAAAAGGCATACAGTCCTGCTCTAGTTGAAATACATGAGTTTCAAGCTTACCTAAAAAGCTGGACCATTCTCTTTCATTTACATATAAAGGCCACCTCCATTAATGCAGTGAACTGGATCAGGAGGTGATTGAGTTTCTAAGTAGCACTTATGTACAGATCTGTCACAGTGCATCCAATAACTACTGCTACAGGTTACAGCTACAGTCACAGTTATCTGTAAGAATTTTGCTTTAGAACATAAAGATCCATCTGGAAAGGGATCTTGAAGTGTAAGTTTCTGACCAGCAGGGTCACCCAAGCTTCGTGTGATGTAAAGTCAACCTTATGTAAAGTCAATTTGCAAACCTGCTCTGTTTAGGGCAGGATAACAGTTTTGGGGAACAGCCTCCTCCACAAAGCAAAACAGATCCTGGAGAAAATTTTCACTTCACATTAGACTTTTTCCTTTGGACAAAGCTTCATACTCACCCCCTGTGCTTGGCCAGTGTTTGCTTCATAATATTTGTGCAAAGTTTTGCTTGCTTCAGTTTTACTTGCATTTCTCATGTAGTGAGCAAATGCATTAAGGAATGGCAGGTACACTGGAATTAATGCATGTTCCTCACATAAGATATCAGTGGTCTAATCAATAAAAGCCATTAATTTTAGAAATATCTCATTGAGGTTTTTTTACGCTTTCCCTTTGCCAAAGTTGTATTCAAAGGTCATATAAACCCACAGTATAAACTGGTTCTAACAAACATTTGTCTGTGAGACGTGTGCAAACTCCTTCACAGCCTTCAGTTGCCTTCCTCTTCTTTACGCCTTTCATCATTACATGTTCTATAAAAAGCAAATATTAAAGGAATGGTTCTTGCATGCCTCTGAAGAAAGATCTGAAATACATGTCATAGAATAATTGAAATAATATATATATGAAATGGAATAAAAGAGATCTCAGTGGCTCATAGACTTTTTTGAAAACATCTAAATTCTATCAGGTGAAAATAGTAAATTTACCCTTATTGATATTAATTTTCTTTTTCAGGAAGTGGCATGCATTTCAGAAATCCTATGTCTAGAAGCCTTGCCATTTTAAAGTTGTTTTGAAACTAAAGTAAACCTTATTGCCCTAGAGGTAAGATCTTGCCAGCCCAGACACTGGAAATAGCAAGGAAATTAGCCATGGGGATAATTTGAGATAGGAATTTAAAAAATGTAAATATGTTTTGGAAAATTCCAGATGAAGTGCCACCCTGATAAGAAAAATGTTTCAATTGTTATACAGCGGATATCAAATTTGACTGGAATCTTGTTCAAAGAAGATAGGTCAGAAGGGCAAGTGGGAACTGATTTTTTTTTTTTTTTAGAGCATGGAAGACAGAGATTTGTGGACCTTTTCCAGGGAAACATGGAACAATTCCTGCTTTCCTGGGAGTGGTTTTCCCAGGTGCTGGAGGAAATTATAGAAAATTCATTTTACTATGTACTTCAGACTGATTTCCTAAACAGTCATGTCATTTCTTCCCAAAAAACCACTCACACACTATTACTAAAGCTGGAAATATTCCATATTGTATGGAAAATTAATTTTTTTCACATGAAATGGATGGCAACTTTACAATATCATGTATGACCTTCCTGAAAAAAACCATGATTTTGGTAAGAAAAAAGCCCATCCTTTTTCACTGGTAGCTTTAGAGTTTTTGTTTTATTTTTAACAAGTTATACCAATTTCCAAAAGTTCTAACCGAAATGTTGATCTCCCCACCTCCCAAAGCATGCCCGTTTGCCTGTTGCTGGACAAGACTGTGTCTGTGACAGCTAAAACTTTGGGGCCTGATGGGCACATATTTAGAAAAGTGTCTAAAAATTCTTCTTGGAAAGAAAAAACTGAGACAATAGAAAAACATACACCTGTAAATTTCTCATATCCCTCTGTCACCTCTTGCATCCTTACATGACCCTGCTGTGGTGTTACAGACTCCCTTCTGCTCACAATGCAGAAACTGGACTTTCCCTGGGCTGAATTACTGTACAGAAAAATCCAACACAATGTGGAGATTGTTCTTTTGGCGCTCTGCCTGCTAGCATACATTAACCTGGTATAATAAAAGATATACTGTATCCAGCAATGACTGGATTCTAAATATTGATCTTTTGCACCAGCGCAACTCTTACCTTCTGCACAGCAAAGCAGCTGAGCAGATTGCCCTCTGCCAGTGAGGTTTGTTTGAATTAACCAGCTAACAGGACAAAGAGATGTGTCCTACTCATCACGATCATGTGCATGGTGAGAGGCGGCTTTTCTGTACTTAAAGGTAAGCCGAAATGAACCTCACTCCCTGTTTCTGTCACCTTGCATGAACATCAGGGCCAGGTTCCTGGTTCATAACCTTTTATCTCTTTGAAAATATTAAACATAAACCACCCTCTGATAAGCAGTGATGATGCATTTTGTAAAGGTAGTTAAGAAACTTGACTTGAAGTTTCCCCTCTGGCTCAAGGGAATTTCCTGCTCCCTGCATACAAAATCTGTCTTGTGTGGGAGAGAAGAACAGTAACCAGCTGAAGGTGTGAGGGTACTACAGCTCTTGAATAATTGCAAATCCTAAGTGGTAAGAAGTAACAGGAACTGGTGTTTTTATTTCAGCATTTTCTGACCCATCCAACAAATCAGTAGTGCTTCCTATCTATTTATGGACCCTTTGGTGAGTGAAGGCATTTTATCTCTCTCTGATTGCGGTTATATTCAGGTATCTGCTTCCCACTGCATAGGCCTCTGGTCTATTTGCTAGTCATTTGTTACCAAAAGTTTTAAGTGCAATTTGATTCTGATAGCCGTTACATTAAATGGAGACCAGATTTAGTAGCAAAGTTCAAACTAAAATTTGGTTGAACTAGTCACTGATTATATCTCATCTATGACATCTCAAAGGCCTTGCGGTGGGAGGGACACCATTTCCCAACATTTCACTTATCTCTTAGAAATTATGTTTTTACTACAATGTTCCAGATTTTAGTGCCTGGTTTTGTAGCTGGAACTCAGTGCTAACACTCAGCCTGTCTTGACTAGATTTACTTTACTATGCTTAACTTAACTGATTATTTATTCAAATACGTCTCCCATTTTTTTTTAATAAAAAAAATGAGAGATAAAAGGTTTTGCTGTTTCACTAGTTGAAATCCAGTCAATACTGTAATATTGTTGCAAAACATCCTTAGTCTCAGATGACAGTCATTATCAAACTCAAGATATTACTAATTTTAGCGTGTTAAGTAAAAACAGCTCGAAGAATGAAATTGCTCCTGCTGTGAGGTGGTAATAGGTGAATCCTAAATATGGATGGGAGGGGAACATCTGGATTTTCCTTTGATGCCCAGAGACTCTTCATTCTGTTCTGCAAGCTCGTACAGAGCCAGGACTGGGACTCCGACTGCCTTTACTCACTGGCAGCCCACAGAGCAGCAGCAGGGCACCTGTCCTTGGTGACCTTTGGGACAAGCACAGCTGAGCCTGGCCAGGAGTGCCTAGGAGGGCTGGTGAGGCCAGTGGTGGAGGAAAGGAGGAGTTATTTGAGGTCGAGGACAGAGGGGGGAAAGAGCAGCCCTGGGAACTAGAGCAGGAGGTGTTCTGTTTGCCACAGTGCCTTTCCATAGGGTTGTTTATTACTATGTAGCATGCAACAGAGGGCACGTCTTTTTTAGTGGGAGGTAAACAGGAATGGCCTCAGTGCAGCATTTCTAGTTTTTAATTAGATTGCCCTTCACTTTTTTATCACGTGTTTCAGCAAGAGCCCAGCCTGAAAATGCTGGCTGAGCAGGCTTGTACATGTGCATGACCCTGCATACTGATAATTCACCAGCTTCTTCAGCTTTCTCTCACAATCTTCGCACTGTTGTGTCCTTACTGTTTGGGTTGTTACTGAGCTAAGAAACAGCTTCAGCTACTGAGATATTTTTCTCTTTGTCAGATAAATCATGTGGGAGAGTAAATGAAAGATAGAAGGTGGCATTCTCAAAAAAAGCGGTAGTAGCTCTTCTGCAGTTTACAGCCTACACAATGCCTTACAAAATATCTGAACATTAAACAGAAGGTATGTCCTGCTGTAGCCTTCCAGATTTGCCAAGATTTCCTGACCAGCCTGGTACAGTTCTGTGCTTCCTTAAGAAAGGTCAAAAGTTTCTTTCATACACCATAACATTAAGCAAAATCTGAACAGGTGTGACTCATATTAAGCTCTTCTGCAAAATAGGCTTTAACATGCCCTCTAACACCAGAGAAATTCTAGCTCCTCTCTTGGGGGAAATTGCCATTCCCAATTAAAAACTTGTATTTCTGAGCTCTAACCCACACACTTCATCCTCTCAGAAGAAAATAAAATTTCACTGGATTTTGTTTTTCATTTGCTGACTACTACATTTAGTACCATGTACATATCTGACTTTTCTGTCTGTAGAATCTTGGCGTTTCACCCTTTCTCTGTGTTCTCACAGCACTTCTGTGGATCAGGAAAGTTGTCTTTCACAAATTCCACTTCATGAATATATAAATATTTTAAAAAATCAGTAAAATCTCTCTCTTTTACTTTCGTAAACAGGAGAAAATTATCTGCCCAAGATCACACAAATTAGAGGTTGAATAGCTAAAAAAGTAAACAAATCACAACTTTCTGGACTATCTCATGTCTAAAATTATTTTCTTAAATATTTAGAGCAAAGTTCTTATTGTTAGAAGCCCAGGTGAGTTATATCATTACAGGAATAAGGGATATAACATAAGGAAAGTTTTGTGTGAAGTTCCAGTTTAACTCCCCGCATAAGCTTCCTTGAAACAAGGCTCAATCGACCACTCCAATGTCTGATTTGCCTCTCTTGTGAACCTTCTGGCTTCATGGTGAAAGAAATTTAATTTAATTCAGAATATGCACGTAAAAGCAGATGGTTGGTAATAAAATAACACTTCTTAATTTCCATGTTCATGTATCCTCGGTACCCAAAGTTTCAAATACTATCTTAAGGAAGCTACTTTGAACCTTTGTTTTGCAATATTTTTAGGAAAGCTTTTGGGATGGGGTAATTTGAAGAGCATAAAAATAACATAGCCACTTGGAGAATATTTTTTTTAATTGCCTTTTTGTAGCTATATAAAAAATTAATTTGTCCACAAAATAATTTTAAATATGTTTTGAAAACTTCCCTGAATTCTGAATTTAGTGCAAGCTGCTCTTCTGACCAAAATCCATAGGAAGAGACTCCTTCTTCAAAGAGTGACAACCATCAGGAAATAACCTGAACACTATTCAATGCCATAGAAATACTGCGTTTGACATGACAGCATCATTTTAGAAACACTTCATGGATTCTCACTCCTACCATTCACCTGCATGGAATTTAAAAGTTACATCATGCTTTATACTGTCCCTGTAATACCTAGAAATAAAGCAAAGAAAAGCAAGATATACCACTCTCCCTGACTCTACTCAACCAGTAACTCTTCTTTGGCAGTTACAGTGGTGATATTATGCTATACTGGTGTAGATAAATTTCATTATTTGATTTCGCATGTTAAATCTACCTTAATGGGTAGGATAAGTCTTGACTGTAATACTGCAGTCTTTCTTTTTAATGAGGATATTTTATGGAAGACATCAGTAACAGCAAATTTTATCCAAAACAGTAACATTTCTGGCTTTTTATAAAAGAGGCCTTCAAAGCAGGAGAATTTGACATATTTTTTTTAAAACTGTGGATTTGGCTAATCTCTTTTCATGTCTATGACCATTCTCACAACAAGCCACATTATTTTCCTGCATTTAAATACTCAAATCAGTGAATGGAAGTCCACAATATTTACTGATGTCACAAGTCTTTTTCAATGTTGTTGGTTACTTTAAACTCATATTATTTTCAAAACACCTGTTGGCACGTAAGATGAAAATCATCAGAAGGAAACATCCATAAGCACAGCTTTTCATAATGCAAGGTTTAAGCAAGTCAGATGTTCTTGTTTCTGAAAGAGTGAGCCTTATGTACTGAATCTAAGACAGCAAGAGACAGTTATCCTAAGATCAACTTCGCTTTTTGCTCTCCAAGAGAACAACAGCTAAGAGTACTGTGATTCCTCCAGTGTAACATTTCAGGGGGATGGTAGAGCTGAATGGCTTATGGACTTGGTTTATTTAAACAAAACAACATGCTTACTGAAAGTTTTGACCATCATGAACCGTCATCTTCCCAGGCTTTCCCCTGGGGAAAATTATGTTAACATTTGCAAAAACACAGTGATGTTCACTTACATTCAATGTGGGGACACTGTTCCCATCTTCAGAGACATCATTTCAGATGTCTTGTAGAGATGTCCTACTCCCATCAATGAAGATGTAGTCCATCAAGTGAGATATCCAGAGTGCAGGGAACTGGTCAGATCACCTTAAAGTAGATGTCTGCGCTATTGACTAGACTCTGTTGACTACAATGGGAATTTGGACATACGGTTCATGGGCAGGCATAAACATGTGGTCACATAAATGTATTTGAGTCTGTCAGCTGAATTCCATTCCCAGAGTAGGGAAGAGCCAATTTTATGTAGAGGATTCTAATTGTCCCTCACTAGCAAGGAGAATTTGCCTATCAACGGGTGCCTAACCTTGCCTGTAAAACCTCTTCATGCTGTGTACATAATTGGATAACATTAACTGGACCAAAACCAGGCCTCAAAGCGCCCTACCACATATTGGACATCCCACCAGCATGGCTGCATCTCCCCTCTCCTGCAGCAGTCGGACTTGCATCCTGGCACTGGGGCACCCTTTTCCTCTGGGGGACTCAGAACCACAGTCATGATCCACATCCAGCAGAGTAGCAATTTAAATGTTGTGCATTTCACAGAATGCTGAGCTGCTGGTGGATAAGAGCTTCTTGCCCTCACTTTTGATTGTTTTTAGCACTTCAGTAAATTTTGGCTTTGTCTTGTTCCATGGCTGAACTTTTATGTGCTTTTGGAAAGGGAGGGATTATTCCCTGTTGGATTCTGGTTAAGGCTATGATAGGTTATTCTGGGGTCTTTGGCTGGAAAAGACACAATAATAGTTTTCTTGATTAAAAAATACATAAATCTCTAAGTTCTCAGGAGAAATAGCTGGGTTTTGAGCTTATTCATTTTTATCAGGTTTATAGCTAGGGCAACACTGCTGAATGCTGTATTCCATGGCATTACAGTATAAATGCCTTGGACGTGTAAAAGTGATAAATGTTCAGATTGTGTCTTCTTATTGGTTATAGGATAGCATCCAATATAAACAGCAAAAAAAAATCCAATGCTTTTACAGTGATTCTAGCTGAAAGCTCCCCCTGATTGCTCTCTTGGACATATGGTAAGAATTTACTTGCAATTCATTAAAAGCTTTTCTGAATGACTTTATAAAGGGAAACACACAGTGCATATGGACTTCAAGGATATTTGGTCATGGGTAGTACAGCTGGGCTCTTCTAATTATTTCCATAAGTATCAGTTCATCAGGATAGTACAACTAGGTCATGGTGAACGACACAGATTGTTATAAGGAGGAACAGGAGGGAAAAGTTTTTTTTGTTTTGTTTTGTTTACCTAAACAAATTTGTATCCCTTAATAAATCAAAGCAGTATTTGAGTAGCAACCATATTAAAATCAAATTTCTTCTTGTTCTTTGAGTTTACTTTTAGTGATACTGATCCCAAATAGTTACTTTTTAGAATATCTATTTTACTATCATTCTGCAATGCAACTAAAGATCCCTTAAAATGAAGTATTACTTCTCTGAATGCAGTTATTTTATGAGCCAGTTAATTAAGTGATGCACTACCTGAGTTTATTCCTGTACTAAATCATTCATTAGGCAATTGTGAGACCATTCAAGATCTTCAAATAGCTTCTGGTAGTATAGCAGAGATAATCTGACAGCTTTTTGAAAAGAATAATGAGGAATTAAAAAACAGTTACCATTGTTTTTCAGTGTTCCTATCCTTTCTCTTTATCAATATATTTCAAAAACTAGTCTCTGGTAACCTAATCTTTTTTGGCATGCTGTTGTTAATTTGAAAAGGTAAACCATTTCCCAAATCTTTAAGAGCTACTCATGCATGTTCTTGTGCATACCTTGGAAGCATCAAATTCTACTTAAAAGAAGTATCTTTCATCAGACCTTTTTGTCAGCCACGTTAATTTCGGTCCAACCAGAAGCTCTTTAGAGCTCTTGTAATCTGTTTAGAAAGTGGTACAACAGAAGGAAAGTTTGGTGAGAGCCCAGGCATGGCTGTGCAGTGATGCGTACAAAAATGTACACTTACATAACTAGTTTAATATTGCAAACACAGCTAGAGCTAGAAGTTCAGCCCTGCATGAAAACAGTACAGAGAGTCCTGATCTAGGGTTTACATCACAACAAAACCCAGGATCTGTATTTCACTAGCCTCTTTAGTTGCCTGAGGACTCCTCAGTCCATGTGAAGGGCTTCCTTCACTCTTGGGAGTGTGAATTGTTAAAGATTACACTGGACAAAACATGCTCCTAAACTCCATTCGCCTGTCAGCTGAAGGACTGGGTCAGGAACTTATGGGAAAAAGATGTAGTTTTAGATCCCAGTCTGCAGAGTATGCAGGTCAGTGAATACTGTTACTTCTCAAAGTGGAAGGGGGAAGAAGTAGGAATGGGAGATTGTAGTGATACCTGAGAGACTACCTACTCAAAACGGAAGGAAATTTAGAAGATGCCAGCATCTTCCTTTTAAGCACTGGAGTTTGACTAAGTCAGCTTTGGGACATGGAGTTTTCACTCTTCCTCTCACCACAATTCATCTACCTGTGCAAAAAAATGGGTGTGACACTTTGTTCCTCCCCTCAGCCCTGTCAGTCTTGTTACCTCTGAACCAGAACTCAGTGCCGTAGTAGCCAGCATCAAGACTAGCCACCAGACACTGCAGTCTGAAAGGCAGGAACCACCAGCTGGCAGAAATCCTACTGCTTTTGTCTGAAATGCCAAAATATTTTTCATCAGAAGAGAACACAGCCTAGTAAATGTGAACAGTCTGTCATGGAAAAATCCTAACTGCCCCAAGGCAAAACAATATTGTGACCACAGAACACAACTTTATGAGCAGAAGCCACAACTTCTCTAATCTGAGAGATCTAAGCTGACTCTATAACCAGGGTGATTTATTTTGGTGATCAATTGTCATTTGCATGCAAGTAGTACAAGGCAGCTGCCTTCAGAAATTTTCCCTGTCTCCTCTGTTCTGAGACAATTTCTTATTAATCCTAGGATGCCTTTTCCTAGGACTCATGTCCTCAGGGACCATATACCTTGGAGGTGACTATGAGATGTGATGCTAGGGGATACCTAAGATTTTCAAAACCTAAGGCATTCCAAAAGAAATGAGAACTTTTAAACAAAGGGAAAATGTGGGTTTGAAATTAGGGAAGTGGTGATACCAGCTGCACAGGCAGGTGCTGTGTCCCTCAGAAGAGGGGACAGCCATGGTGGGGAGCTGGGTGGGGGAGCAGACAGGAAAAACTATGATTTAGGAAAAAATATGGTCCTGAACATCAACACCAGCTCGATCCGGAGACAGCCACTCTCTCCATCATTCAGTTATAATATAATATACATTATTTAAATATGAAACCCGCAGTTTTATTTGTCTTAAGAGTTATTTCAGGTAGGGTTAAATGCTTTACATGTGTCTTCACTACTTTTTTCTGCCTCTGCATTTTAACTTTCTTTTTCCTATATTAAATACTATGAGTGGAATGTCACGGTCTGCACACATCTTTAAAACCTTTTAAAAAACTTAGTTTTTATCATGGCCTGTCCGGACAAGGGAAAGATTCAGTGATGTACTCATGAGTCATGAAATGCATGCTCAGAGAGAAGAGATGTTTACACTGATTCCTTTAAATGAAAATTACGACATTCACTGACCCTTTGGAGCATATAAACATTTAATCAGAACATCCTCCCGTAGTAAACACATGCTACGTGTATGAACACCCATTTGATTCAGTCATGCTATTTAAATTATATATATGTACAAAATGCTATATTATTGGAGGGTCAGACAGTAAAGTGAAAGAGAGAGGTCCTTGCCCTCAAGATTTGGCATTGTGTTGAGAAATACAAATATTTAAAAGAAAATAATTGCCACTTGGTAATTCCCTTTGAGACTCTGAGACTAAAAAGTGAACTGAAATTCTCTGTGCTGCTAACATCCTGTCCAACACTATGTAGCACATTCAAAATCTTGTTCAGTTCAAAGACAGGAGCTTGGCTGGTGCTATCCTTGCAGTAAAGACATCTGATATTTTCTCCACATTTTTTATTGTGAACTGTGAATTATGAATTCACTATCACCGAACTTTTTGATGTGAGATGGAATGGAGTACTTGAATAAGACCTTTCAGAAACAGAAAGGTTTTATTTCACACGGTTTTGTTCATCCCAGGGTTATATTCATGAAACACTATGACATTGTATCAGTGAAAAAATTGTATCAGGAGTTATGTCTACACTGCTAAAATATATCCATTGTCTGCAGAAGAGGTCCGTGGACTTGATGGTTTTAACAGCTTTTATCCATTTTGCTCAGAAATAGCCCTTCTGCACAGCTGCATTTCCATGGAGTACTGCCTGAGTTTCCTTGGCATCCCATGGTGGCACAGCCAAAACCCTAAGACATACTGTTTGCTTCCTTCAACTCTCCAGTCACGCTGAGTGCTGAGCTGCGTCACAGTGAAGTTACATGGAAAGAAAAAACACAGAGAAATATTTGTGTAAGCCAAAGTTAAGGACATGCATTGCATGCTCCCAGATATAACGTGTCAGTGCAGAAATGAAGCCACAAGGACACTGTTCCAGGACTGCAAAAGATGGAAAGAATCAAAAGTGTTCTATAGAAATAAGCTCTTGGAAGTAAACTCAGAAATAAACTATTCCCAAAACCAAACCTCACTTTCATCTGAAAGTGAAATAACTGATGCACTCCAAAAAGAATCCTGAAAATTAATAAAAATGCCATGTCAATGACCCACCCCAGGGTACAGACAAGGTTGTGAAGTCACTGCCATTTGTCCACTTTCCCACCTTTCGCCAGCGGAAACCTTCACCAAAACTGTTGCCAGCTGTTCCACAGACTCAGTTTATTACTAAACTCATGTCTTTTATCATAATACAAGTTGGTTGTGATTAAACCACTTTCATTTTGTTTTACCCTTCATTATATTTATCAGCACAACAGAGAAAATAGAGCCGATGAAATCTCAGAAGACAATTTCATCTTTCCCCGTACTTCAAGGCAAAATCATCTATACCGTTTTTTTCCTTGTAGACAAAATTGCTTGACTTTAAAAGAAAAAAATACCAAAAAGAAATAAATTGAAAGTCTAGACATCAAGAGTTTCATCAGTTATCTGGCCCAGCTAAAAGCATTCTGATTTTTTTCTTTCTTATTGTAATTTAGCTCCACAGTAGATATGGAAGACACTGGATTCTACTGGTTTTGCAACAGTCTCTCAGATTTTTCTAGAATCAATTGCATATTTCCACTATATCAAACCCAATTCCATCTGTCTTTCCTCAAGGGTCGTATCTTTTATATGCCTTCAGTTTCACTTTCTTCCTTAATTCCTATCACGCACATCTCTCTTGAAACAACCAAAATTAGACACAGCATTCCAGCTGAGGACTTGACAATGCTATAGAGAGAAAACACTATTCCATATATTTCACATGTGACTCTTGTGTGCTTTTGTGAATTTTGGGGTTTTTTTATTCCAGTTTGACAGTGTTGGTTTCTGTTCAGTTTTCCTTCCAGTACATCTCCCAGATGCTATTTTGCAGAAAAGCTGCCTGTAAAGTCCTTCTCAGCTTCTACTTATTGACAGATTATTCCTCCACAAGAATCTTGTGCTTCTGCATGAACTGTTCTCTTATTTATGTTCCAAGTTCATAATAAGTTTCTATTAATTACCAACTTTTTATCCTTTTTGCCCTTAGACTGCATTTCCATGAGTAACAATAATCCTATTGAGAAAAAATAATCCTATATTCAAATTTTTCTTTATTCTGTTATCCTTCCTCTCTTTTTCTCTAAAGAATCATGAACTATAGAATATCGCCATCACTTTTATGCAAATCTCCTTCCTTGATCTCATTCCATTTCTCAGGATCTCAGTTACTCATCTTTTGACTCTTGAAAGAGTCAAAAGCTCATCTCCAGTTACTTCTTTTGACTCTTGAAAGAAGTTCCTGGCACTTTCCAAGAATTTAAGGGGCAGTTTTTACCTCTCATCTCTGTTGCCCACTTAATACTCCTGAACTGATAGCTGAAAACTCTTTGTTCTGTCTTTCTCCTGATACAGAAGGTCCTAGAACTAATAACTTGCTTACATAAGGCAGTTCCTCCTCCCTTTCCCTTTCTTCCCTCCCTGTCTTTCTGAAATATGTGTATAACAACATCCAGTCCCCTGAACTATATGGATCTTTACCATCTTAAGTCACCATTTTCATTATGTACCAAATTTTCTTGTTCAAGGCATACAAAGTTTTCAGCAGAATGACTGCCTTCTTTGCTTGATATGAACTTACTACTTATCTTACTCTACAGCTTAGAAGGAAAAAAGAAGAAAAAATCTCTATTTTATAAAAAACAATGAACCACATTGGCTTGACATTTTTTTCCTAAGGCAAGAAGAATTATAGTAATTCTACCAAATTCTTCACAATTATCACTTAAGTGTCTCCTAAAGCAGACCTGCAAACTTCACAGGTGAGAATGAAATGCATTGCCTTGTTTTTATTCTTAGAGAAAATGTGTACTATAGAGAATTTGTAAAACTATTTCAGCGTTAGTGAATTCCTGCAAGTTTTTCTGTTTAAAAACTGTTGTAAATAAATAGCTATCTTTGATGTTACTGTTTAGTTAAAGGGATCAGATGTGTTCCCACTCTGTAGTTTCTGGGAAACCATAAACAACGGTTTTGTTTGGTTACAGCATTAGGACTTTCGGACAACATAGCTCAGTCTTTGTCAGAAAGTTGAAGTGGTGGGACATTTCTTTATCTGATTTTTAATTCTTCCAGCATTCACCTCTACCCAGACCTTCTCTGTAGGAACTCATAGTGCAGAAAATATTTCTCTACCTGTTTTGAAGGGTTCTACCCCCCTGGACAACACTGTTTTTGAACTTCATCCTTGGAGAAAATTGCCTACCCTCTGGGAAGAATTAGAATCTACAATGGTGTGAACTAGGTGATAGAATATTATGTAAGATTGTCACAGGGTGAAAAATTTAGAGGACTTGGGTTTGTTAATATAGTAAATAGATAAAAGCAAAAAACTTCAAAATGGAGGATTGTTGTTGTTCTCCAGACCTTCTTCTTCTTCTACTACTCCATATTCTGCAGTAGAAGTAGTTTGGGATGATTGGATAAAGAATTCTGCAGTTCCTGTCTATGTGACTAGATGATTTCTTATACATTGGTGGGAAAGTAAAAATAATGTACGCTTTTTGTGACCATTGGTTAATTTACCTTTAAAAAGGCTATGTAATCTTGATAATTTGGCATTCTCCTGCACTCTCTGCTCTGTGCTATGTCTGGGTCACGTTAAGTGGCTCTATTTCTCTGATAAGACTTAATAAACAGCTATCTGAAAGCACAGAAGGCTGATAGTCCCGTTCGTCTCTTGGACTCCTGGCAAAGACTCTAAAATTCTCCCCTATCAGGGGAGGCATAATTAAGGCACGGTCAGTGTCACTTCTCCCTTCACTGCACCAAATCTCCAATAGCTCTGCAGCTGCCAGTGTTATAGCAGAATACCTGTAATATTGTTTCAGTTTGGAGAATTACAACTATTACAACAACTTAGTTGTCTGCTTCCTTTATTAAGCCACTCCATTTACACCCACCAAAATTCAATCTCCTAACTTCAAGTACTGTGCCACGACCACGGCTACTCCCAGTGATTATTAATAGTATTACTGTTGAGCTTCAGTACAGTACATATGTCGCTGTACTGCTGTGGATATGTGGGAGTGGATTATAACTAATGGCCCCCAAACCCTACAACAGCAATTCCATTTTTAGTCTGCCAACAAATAAATGAGAAACCAGGACTTTCTTATCTTAGAGTGATTGTCAAGTCTTTTCTGGCTGAAGCTCAGGTTGCATAAGCAAAAGTGACAAAGCAACAAAAACCAAAGCGCAATACAGTCTTTTATACCTCCGCCCTGTGAATTACAACCCAGCATGAGATATGAAGGTGAGCAGATGTAATTAAGGTAATGGGTCAAATACCAGCCCTGACTTCCCACAAGTGGTTTCTGAGGGCAGAAAGGTGTCTTCCTGGTGTTCTTCTGGTTTGTT
Source organism: Corvus kubaryi (assembly GCF_017639235.1). Lineage (NCBI taxonomy): Eukaryota > Metazoa > Chordata > Aves > Passeriformes > Corvidae > Corvus > Corvus kubaryi. The sequence goes on along the minus strand of NW_024581137.1, from coordinate 28,089,765 downwards.
GGAGAAATAAAAAAGTGGTAAAGAGCCTGTACAATACCTGTAAAATACAGTACACCTTCTTCGTATTTGACTGTCATTTTGAGGAAATGTTCCAGTAAAGCTGGGTGTCTCCTGGTTTTGCACACCATGCATTGAATTCTTTTCAGGGTTAATGGTTTTCTTGGGGAAACAAGTTCTCATTTTCAGGTTGTATTACAGGTTTTTTCCGGGAGGGTGTTTCATTTGCTTGTTTTAATAATGAGCTTATGGATAACAGTTTTTTAAAGTAGACATATTTTCTAGTCCATTATGGCTGGTGTTAATTAATGATACTTGACTGTGTTTAATGTTTCTCTTCCTGTCAGTGACAACATTTGGACGGATGAACCAAACACATGGAGGCAATGGTGTATATTGGCTGTTTGGAATAGAATAGTTTTCAGATTCATCTAGTATTTTCCAAAGATAGAAAATATTTTTGGATAAAGGAAGAAATAGTATTTCTTCTCCAAATTGCATTATGATATTTCTGTCTTAATGTGTTCACCCCAAAATTACAAGGGCATGATTGTAAACTACAATTTTTTGTGTCGCTGCTCTCCCTTCTATTAATAGGAGTCGTCTCTGTTTTACACGTGTATTTTAGTCCACAATTGTTGCTTCTGCAAAAATATCAGAATATACTAATTTATTTTTTACTTAGGCACAGAGTGCTTAGCTGTAACTAGACTATAAGCCCATGTTTCTCAGTAGGTTTGATGGGGAACATTTTTCCAGGAGATCATTTCTTATTCCTTCTTTTGTTCATTTTCTATTTAATCTCTTTGTTTATAGGTTGGGTGGGGTTTTTTCCCCCCTGAAGATGCTAATTATCTTGCAGAGCAGAGCATCCCTTCCAAAGGAAGAATTGGGGAGAGGAGGGCGAGAGAAGGAAACAAATTCCTGCTCAACACCCTGTGATTATTTTCTCTGCATGATTGGTTCTTTGCCCTGCTCTTCTCTCACACCCTTTTTGGACCGACTTTTCTGGGCAGGGGAACTCTGAGGGTCTTTCTTGCCAGGCCTGTGGTGTGTAGAGCAAAGGATCTGAATTGTGATCGACACTTCATTGTTACTGTATGTGAATAACTGAAAACAAAGCTTTGAAAAGTGAAGGTGTCTGTGTTTTGGAGGTATTAAACACTCCCTAGCTGCCAGTGATGCTGAGTATGATGTGTGAGTATTTTGTAATTCTGAAATCTAGTCCTAGTAATTTTTTTGGGTTCATGCTACCTCCATTTTTGTACTTTGCTATCTATGTGCTCTCAATCCCACACCAGGAGTCCCAGGTGGGATGTCCCTCTGTCTAAAATTTTATCTGTAAAGACAGTTTCTTCTAAAAATAGCAGTTTGTGACCAGTTTAAACAAAAAACTGAGGTGTGGTAAGGAGATGTTCTCATTCTCGTTGAGATGACTGAGAAGAAAACCTGTATGTTTTGGTGAAGGAAATACTGCATAAAATTGTGAAGCCTGAGGCTGGAACAGTGAAGTAATTTCAGCTTGCTGTTCTGCCTCTTCCAAAATTCTGTAAATTCATATTCTTCGTGACAGCAGAAGCCACAGCCCTTCTTAATTTTTTGAAACAGAGAACAGATGTGTATGTGCATAATACAGTCTTAACACTGAACTGTAGAATCATAGAACCATTTAGATTTGAAAAGACCTCTGAGGTCATTGAGTCAGACTATTAACCCAGCACTGTCAAGTCCACCACTAAACCATGTTGCTAAGTGCCACAGATGCACACCTCTTAAATGCTTTCAGGGATGGTGACAAAACAAGTTCCTTGGGCAACCTATTCTGGTGCTTGACAACACTGGTGAAGACATTTTTTCATAATATCCAAACTAAAGCTCCTCTAGCACAACTGAAGGCCACTTCCTCATCCTGTCACTTGTTGTTTGGGAGAAGAGGCAGATACACACCTTGCCATAACCTCCTTTCAGGTAGTTGTAGAGAAAGAAAAGGTTTCCCTAAGCTTCCTTTTCTCCAGGCTGATATGAATTACATATATATACATACAAGTAATATAAAATATAAGTAAGTAATATAACTCCTAGGTAATGCTGATGACATAAGAAAGTACTAACAAAGTCATAGGTCTGGCATGCAGGAGTTTGACTCTACCTGAACATACAGGATTCCAGTGGGCAGGAGACAATAATACCCAATAATGCCTCTTCTGAGGTTCTTCCAGAGCATCATAACCAATGTGCGTAACATAGACATAATCTGAATACTGAGTGCAAGGCAGAACAGGGAATCTTAAATTAGGCCAAGTCTTGAACTTCCTTCTTGAGAAGAACGTCAGCTGAGTTTAAATATCTGGGACTCTTCTTTGGGATACAGGCATTTAAGTAGATGGAAAAACAACTAGAAGTTTATAATCATAAACACCAGAGGCACTCCTGAAAGCAAATTATATAGATTATAATATGTGCCAGTGGGGGAGCTGAAGGACTCTTATTTTTAGGCTTGTGCAGAAAACCTAATTTGTTTACCTGATTTCTTCAGACAGGGGAGAAAAAAACCACATCAAGAAAACCAACCACCACCCCCTGAACTAACCCAAAACAAGAAACAGTCTTATTTCTGAAAAAAACACAAAAAGGTCACACAAATTGTGGGGAATAGGGGAACCAAACGAGCAAAACATTTTGCTTAGCTTCTCAATAAACAATTATGAATTTAACTAGCTTCAGTTGTCATATCATTTAGAAGTGGAACACAAAAACCTTTATTTAATAACATTTCTCAGCTGAAATTCAGCAGCATATCTTTACTCTTAGTTGAAATTCTCCAAGCACAGTGATGCAACTTCCCAAATGTGGCAGGACCTTCAGATAGCTTTCCCAAGCCTGAATGTTTCCCTGGACAAGCAACTCTTCAAATACCCCCTCTTCTCTGCTTAGCAGCTGAGTTTTCTAGATCTAAACTCATCTAGTTTTAGTAATGGTGAGACTCTGCGTCCAGTTCTGGGCTTCTCAGTATAAGAGAGACATGGAGCTTCTGGAGCAGGTCCAGCATAAGGCTATGAGGATGATGAGGGAACTGGAGCGCCTCACTTATGAGGAAAGCCTGGGGGAGCTGGTCCTGTTTAGCCTGAGAGGGACCTTACTGATGCCTGTGAGCATCTGGTGCCAAAGGGACAGAACACCTCAGTGATGCCAGGCAATAGGACAAGGGGCAACAAGAAGAAACTGGAACACAGAAAGTTCCAACTGAACATGTGGAAGAATTTCTCTGTTGTGCAGGTGACCAAGCACTCTTAACAGGTTTCCCAGAGAGGCTGTGGAGTCCCCCTTGGCTGGAAATATTCAAAATCTGTTTGTACAGATCAATCCTAAGTAATGTGCTCTAGATGACTCAGCTGGAGCAGGGAGGTTGGGTCGGATGACATCCAGTGGTCCCCTTCTAGCATCAGTCCTTCTGTGAGACTCGGGATGGAAGCGATGCTCCGGCAAGGGGCTGATGGGCGCTCCGTGCGCGCTTTGCAGGCTCAGAGACGCTCGGGCGGCTTCCGAGGGGCCGCAGCGGGCAGCAGCCGGCCCACATCCCTCTGCAGGCCCCTTATCCTGGGCGGCTCTGCCCAGCTGCGGCACCGACCTTCACCTGCAACCCGAGCCGAGGGCGGGCCGAGGGCGGACGGTGCCGCCTCTATAAAGCCCAGGGCGGGGGCTGCACCCACTGTGCGGGCGGTGGCGTGGGGTGAGCCGGGAAGGTGAGCCGAAATAACGGGAGGGGAAAAGCACAGTCGGAAATCGAGCAAAAAGGGTGGTCGTTCTTTTTATTGTTCCCCCCCCCACCCTTTATCTGAGGTTGAGTAGGCATTTTCTTGTCAATGTTATTCTAGGATTTGTCAGCTTCATATGTGGCTTGTTGCTTGGGATTTCGTTGTTGTTGTTGTTTGGTTTTTTAACCAATATATTTAATAGATCAAGAAGAGAAGTCTCAGGATACTTAGAGCATCAGTCATTTACTGCCTCTAAATGTATCCTAGTACCACGTGGCACAAGGAGTGCATGTCTTTATCATTGTACTCATGACCATGTTATGACTGCTCAATTACTTCTAATCAAGCATAAGGTAATGAGGGAAATGATCTATTCTGTTATAGATTGTTCACAGTAATTTTTATATGAAGGATCTCAGGATTTAGCATAAAAGACTACTAAAATAGGCTACTGATCTCAGTTCTCTTGTAATAGTGTGGACTGTTCTTAATATCTCATTAATGGTAGTTCTTTTTTTCACACTGTTACCTATTTTTTTTTCTTTTTAGTTTTTCTATTTAAGTAGAAAGATGTTGAGACCAAAATCTAATGAGTCATAGAAAAATCCACAGATGTGAACTCTTTGTATATTTACTAAATCAAAATGTTTTGTTGCGGGGGTTATTGTAGGTTCTAATTAATGTAACTCTCTCATTAGCATACAACAAAAAGAACAATGAAGGGCAATTCGGAAAATTCCACAGAACAGGACCTCTCCAATCCTGGTAAGAAGGAATACCACATATGTGTTTGAAGACTATTTTCCACAGACTTGCATCTAAAGAACACTTTAATACTCTCCTGATTGCTGTAGTGGTTTTGTAGGAGGTAATGTGATGAGTTTCCTATGAATGAGTGAATTAAAGCCACACCTATAAAACACTTTCTGTGTGAATCATTCCATCAAGTTCAACAAAATTCTTTTACATTGGTAAAACTGTTCAGGAGGGTCCTAGCCCAGGCATGAAAATTTTGCTGAGGTAAGACGAGTAAGCTGGAAGCACATTATTGCTTTCAAATGGTTGTCTAAAACCATCATTATAGGCTGACTAAAATTCAAGCAGTATGTAGAAAATTCTATTCATAGTGAGTCAGTAGTTAAGGTAAATGTAAATTGGGAGTGGTTGGTGTGGGGGGTACCTTTTCCCCTCTTGTTTTACAGCTGGCTCCCCACTGTGGTTACTCATCAGTTTCTTTCTATATTTATTGCATCTTATTTTATACACTTAGAACTCTAAGCTTGCTGGGTAGGATTACTCTTTCATATACCTTTCTGAAGCCCCTAGCACAAAGCAAGTGGGACTTGTAGGACCTACTGCAAGATAATAATTAAGATGGTTATTAGAGGCAAGGACATGATCCTCCAGTTAATTGCCATCTATTCTATGTTATCTACAGCAGTTATAACCTTCACTATAAGCAGTTACACTCATTTCATTAGCAGTTCTCCTAATTTGCCTGCAGTTGTGCAGGTATTTGAAGGAAGAATTAACTTTCTTTTTCTTTTAGTCTTTGATAATCTTTCTGTATAAATACATTTTAATTATAAAAATTAAGTTGTGTCTATCTCAGAAATGGACATGGAAGCTTTTTCCTGGAATAAAGATGAACTGAAGAGAAAAATTCACCAGGCTCTTTCTTGAAACCTCCTCCTGAGAACACAAGGAAAAATTAGTCTTTAACTGCTGATACTTTTGCATTTAAAGACACAAGAAAATAGTGCAGTAGATGGATTATTTTGCTAAAAAAACAAATCTTCTTTTTATTTCATAGAATCTGGGAGCAAGGGGTGTGATGATCCTTCTTTCCAGCATGAAGAACATGTAGAACAAAGTGACCAGTTAAAGCCCAAGAGGAAAATGTAGGAATTTTTTTAACTTAATGTAGTGACCTGTGCTGTAACTGGGTGTATGGGGAAGTGAGAGGGGTAGGGGAAGGAGGAGAAGAGCTTAATACAGCTCTGCTAAAAAAAACCCTCATCTTAATTAGTCTTCTGTGTTTTACTCTAGGAAGGAAGATGAGAAGACAGAGAAACAAATGGTTGGCATTCTTGAATTGGTTAGTGTCCTGTTTGATGGTCTGCTTTATACTTTCTTTTCTTTATTTGGCATTGTGAGTTGTTTATGAATTGCAGTTAACAGGCAATCAAAAACCTGAGAAGAAGCCTGAGACCTACTGATTCTAGACCACTTAAAGTTTTGCCCCATTATGTCACATTCCCCCCCTTGGTAGATTGTGAGTAAGGACAGCAGTTCAACCTTAGTGCTGTTGGAAGATGAGGCTGTTTTAAGACATATCTATTTCATAAGCCCTTGCCTTGGGTCTGTTCATAAAGGGCTTATCCTGTCTTTGACACCAGAGGGACCTGCTCTCAGAGAACCAGTGATATGGTTTTGTGTCAGTTTTCTATAGGACAGCTATTCCCAAACCAAGATAGCTCTTACATGTGGACTTGCTTACTCTGAAACAAGAAAAGTTTAATTCTTCTCTGGTTTATTCCACATGTATTTACACTTTGAGATGGTTAGGACAGTCAAGAATAAAATGCTCTGATTTCAGATTAACCGCATCCCAGCATATCTACAGCAGTTTAAATTCACATCCTCCTTTAAACCAAACAAAGCTTCAGGGGTAGACAAGTCTTAAGATACAATCTATCTCTGCTGAAAACATTTTCTGCTGGTAGGTATAAGCCAGGTGCTGGTCAATAACTCACTCTTGTTTACATTTTAGAGGCATTATCTTAGTAAATATGTAACTAAATGGAACATAAAATACAATACATTCTACAAAGGTCATAATCACTTGCAAACATGTAATTTTTTTCCAAATTGAGAATCAGTGTCCTGCCAGTATTCTCTTAGCAGCCTGACTACTGATTTAAAGATGTGTTGGACTACTACAAAATCCTTATGTACTGAGTTTACCTTCAGATGGAGTGTTGCTACTTAGAATATGTGGATGAAGCATGTTCTGTAAGTCTGCTGTACTGTAGCAATGTCGTGAACTGTCAGGTGTAATGTCACTTTTTTCTCTTTTTTTTTTTTTTTAATGCTTACATAGTTTTGCTATGCTGACGGGGTGGACATCCTGTTGATGGTAGTTGGTTTGGTGGCAGCAGCTGCAAATGGAACTGGAATGCCACTTATGATCATTATCTTTGGAGAGATGACAAACAGCTTTGTGCTCAGTGGCGTGGAATCCAATGGTAAAAAGCTAAAATTAGATTTCTCTACTAATTGGCTGTGCTTTGCTACTGAGGCTAAGGTTCCTTTCCCCTGCCAACTGTGCACTGGTACGCATCTAAGGGACTATATTATGAGCAACACTCATCCTGCTGGAAATAAGCTAATCATTTCAATCAATCTTTAATGACTAGACCAGGGCAAAACCAAAGCATTGGATGTGCACTTTATGAATGAACTTTGACTTCGCTGAGACAGTAGGGAGCATGACCAACCTTAGTTATCAGGCACTAATTCCTTAAAAATAAATGTGTGTTTGCCAAATCATTTTGTATTTAAGTTTATATTGCAAGACCCCACTTGCAAAATAAAAAACATTCTAAAACTGATGACCCCATATTGCCATGAATCAACTTTTTTATATAACACTTTCCCAAATATTCCTATTTCTTATTTCCCCTTCGCAGATACTTCAGGAAACAGTTCCAGCTGTCCATCAGATCCAGGTGTGGATATAGAAGGTGAAATGACAAAGTAAGAGTCTGTAGTTATCCTGTTTAATAAAGTATTGGAGGAGTTTCTTTTACTGTGTTATCTGTTTCAGCAGAAGGCAAATGTCTGCCTTCTCAAAAAGGTTTCTCAATAATGCGTCACAGTCTTCAGTGTTTACTTTGGTGTCATTAATGAAGACTAGTTGCTGCTCTGTTTGTCTAACTTCTCTCACAAGATACGGTGAGATCACATGTGCTTTTGTTCCCTTACCCCAGGTTTGCTTACTACTACGTGGGAATTGGCTTTGCTGTGTTGATCCTGAGCATCATCCAAGTGTGGACATTTTTGGTTGCTGCTACAAGGCAAACAGCAAGGATCCGGCAGAAGTTCTTTTTTGCAGTGCTCCATCAGGAGATGGCTTGGTTTGATACTACCCAAATAGGAACACTGAACACCAGACTGACAGAGTGAGGGCTCTGCTCCTTTTTTACACTACACACACCACCAAGGATGGCATTTAAAAGAAAACTGCCATTTATTTCAGCAGAATAGCCTATGAGAGTTAAAAAAACAAAAAACAAAAAATTCCACCAAATCTAAAGTGTGACATATTACAGCTCAAAGTGAGAAATTAATTATCCTTTTCAGCTTCATTTGTGCAGTTTGTGACACGTGCATTGGAAGGGTTTTTTTTTTCCCATGAACTGCCTGACATTGGCTTTCTAAAGTCCATGAAGTACCTGTCAGCCAGGGTTAAACAAACAGCTCTGCTGTCTTCACCTAATTTATGAACACTGAAAGCTGACAATTAAATGGAAATGAGTTTTTACTTGCATCCAGTCCAATCTCAGGCAGTATCCTATCTAGCCAGTTAAAAGTCTTTGGAGTTTTTCCACAAACTTAAATAGATCTAGGGATGAGGACTGTAATGCCCATGTGCTATGGGATCATATATGTGAACACTATATTCTTTTAAATATTTTTTCTGGATTTTATAGTAACTTTGGACACAGGGACACAGTTCTGTGCTGAAATGTGTACAAGAAGCTTAAATGAAACCACTATCAACTCTAATATCTGTATGTTCTGGAAAGAGAAAACAGGGAAGAAAATTTGTATGAAAAATGGAGGTTATTCCAAATAATAGAATGATGGAATGGAGGTAGTTCTTCATCTGAGTCAGTAGCCAAAATTAAGAACATAAAATGCATCAGAGAGCTGAGCAGAAGAAATTATTTAGAGATGGTCATGTTGGGGGAAGAAGCTGCTTGATTGTTTACTTATATTGCTCCATTTGGATGCCGGATGAGGAAACTAGGTCATTTGTGACCTAGTGACATGGCGTAAAAACAGCAGAGAATGTTGAGAATACAGAAAATGAGTCCTTAAAAATAGGAGGTTTCTGCTGTGTTTTGGCCACAGAAGAGCCTAATGGTACAGTTCAGTAGCTGTGGTTAGAAATTTCCCTGTGTCATTTAGGAAATGGCAAAGCTTCTGACATGAGAAAACACAGCGCGAAAAGAAGGGGGAGGGACTCACAAGGAGAGGCATTTTAAGCTAACAAATCTTTTTTTAATTATTGTTATTTAAAGTGACATCAACACCATCCGTGAAGGCATCGGAGACAAGATCAGTATATTCCTGCAGTTTTTTTCCACGTTTGTGTCAGGGCTTATTATAGGATTCATCTATGGCTGGAAGCTGACACTGGTGGTTATGTCAGTCAGCCCACTTCTTGCTGCATCGACAGCAGTTTGGTCAACTGTAAGTGTGTGGGGATTCACAAACAAAGAAACCAGAAAACCCTATAACTCTTATGCACAGGAAACGGAGAGAGAATGGGAGAAACCTAATGTGGTTTCTAAGTTGGGGGGTTGGCCGCACACTTACTTTGATTTCTGCTCCTTCTGTAGCCTTTCTTTGGGTTCCCAAACACACACTTTTAAGTCATGTTCCTTCTGTCTGCATATCCTGTCTTCGTACCATGTGACAGGAGGGTAACCTGCAGCAGAGCATCTTTCTGGCACAGAAATTTCCTCATGGCAAGCACTGCGGAAGCCCTTGCTTTTCCCTCCTAGCACAAATACCTTTCAACCTCTTTCCATCTGCACATGCATATATCACATATCTTGCAAGTAATCTACCAAGTTTCATGCTGTGTACAGAGTAGGTCTAAACAGATACATACAGCTGCTGAAAACCAAAGTGATATAAATCAGTGAAATGGCTGGAGAGGTTTCCCTTTCAGATAGGAAAACTTTTTCCCCTCATTCACTGTTTAGCTGCATTAATATGGGTGGCTCATACTCCTGAGTGGCTATTTATATATGATTCTATGGGTTTTTTGCTATCTGAAGCATTACAAATAAGCTAAGAAAAATAATGTTATAGGCTGCCATGTGATTGACCTTCTTACTTCAATATCTGCTGGTGTTCTACTGTCTGAACACCTCAGACACTCGCCAGAGCAGCTATGGCATACCTCCTTCCACTCTTCCTAGTGTAGTTTGTAGGCTGTCCTCAGCTTGGGAGGAAAGTGGATTGGTCAGGAAGTTCACCTGATATTTGTGTAGCCTTTGACTGTAATAAGGAGATGATGATAAATTGAAGTCTATTTGAGAGAAATTCAGGGTATGGGGAGGAGTTGACCCCCACTTTAGTAAAGTCTGATCTTGTGCACCTTGTGTGATTGTTCTTATTCACCAAGACAGTGTGTGTATTCTTTCAGTAGGCTGCAATAACAGATGTTTTTCAACTTTTCAGCTCCTGGCATCCCTCACTGCTAAAGAGCTGTCTGCTTATGCCAAAGCAGGAGCTGTGGCAGAAGAAATTTTGACAGCAATCAGGACTGTTGTGGCTTTCAACGGACAGCAAAAGGCATTAGAGAAGTAGGTTTTTCAAAAGAATAATTGTATTTAAAATATGGAAAGGGGATTTAGTTGTGGATTTGTTTTGTGAGGATATTTTTTACTTTGGAGGGGCAGAGGGATGAGATTCTCCTTAGTGTCATTTTGTCTTTCCCCTCAGTGTCATTTGTCTTTCTGTAAGTGGACAAATCACCTGAAAACAAAGATGTACAAATAGACCTAATCAGTAAATATAGGCTACTTTGTGTTGTCACTGCAGCATAGACGAAAATTTCTCCTTTGACTGAGATCCGGAGTTGAACTGAATGTGAAAGTGGTGGGAAGGTTATCTTCACCTATGAGTCAGACGAAACAAAGCATGCAATCAGTTGGTTATCTTCTAGAGCTTTTGTGCTACTGCTCTGATCTTTGATTACTGAGCTTATTTTTAAACTGCACTGGATAGCAGCCTTGGGTAAAATCGTGCCACTGGCTTTTACAGTGATTTGCAACTTTAATGATTTGCAAATTATCGTGTAGTTGCCCAGTGTTGGCCCTAGTCACACATAAAAGGTGAAAGGATTGTGGCTGACCACAAACTTATTGATATGCATGTCAGATAACTCAACAAGCATAAACAATAACTTTTTGTATACAAATACAAGGCCTCGCTGATTCCATGCCGTTGGGAAAGGCAAACCAGATGACCTGATTCATATGCTCCATGAAACTCTATCTTTTTCAACTCATATTTGCCTTGGTCTTGTGCAAAATTTTTAAGGTGGTGTCAGCCCTAGCTTAGGGTCCTACAGACTGTTCTTCCACTTGCTGCCAGGGACTGAGCTCTGACTATCTTATAGCCCTGTCTTCTGCTTACTGGGGTTTGTTCTTAAGATACAACAGTATTAAGACTGCTTGAACAGTAAAGGCAAAAAAAGCCCTAAGGTGACCTAGATCATTTGTCACCCCTCCTCCCTATCTTTTACAATTACCAGTGTCTGAAAATTAAATGACAGGAGCTGTTTCAAACTACTTTGTCTAAAGACAAAATAACTAAAACCTGAGTAAGGCCTTTCCTTTTTATGATTGACCAGTCAGCCTCTTCCACAGCTCTACCTCCATTTCATGTAAAAAAACCCAAGCAAACATAGTGGCTTTCCTAGGAACATCTTCCACTAGGGACGAACTCCTACCAGGGAGTGCATTTTTCAGACAGAGGATTGTGACTCCTACACAGCTCTTGAATGCTGAACCGAGGGTAAGGAAAAACATCCTTTCACTGCACAGTGCCTCCACTGACTGCAAAAGTTTATTCATGAAAGGGATCTTCAGTCACCTTTAGTTTCTGGCTGGGGCTTGGCTTTTCCTCTGTATTTGAGTGATCATGTGTATTTATCACACTGCTTAAATCCAGTACTCCCTTTTCCTGGAAGACCTATGATGCCTTTGACTCAGATAAAGGGCTTGGTTTTAAGAGCACAACCAAGTCAAAATATTTCAATATTTTTGACTAACAAATGCTGCACTGGTGGCATCTTAGAAATTTACATGAACAAAATTAATGCAGTTTTTTAAGGTTGTTTCCCAGCTGAATGAATTGCATGTCTTCATACAATGGGGTTGTATTTTATAGAAAATATGCTTTGGAAAAAGAGTGCAGGCTGCTGGCCATGTTGCTTGCAAGTAGAAAGCTACACTATTCCTAGGCTACACTTTGCATAGTAAGCTTGAGTAAATGAAAGCCATTTGCTGAAAACTATAGAAGAATTAATTAATTTGAACCATCCTTAGAAGAAATAATTCTCTCACTGATCTTGTCAGTCTCTATATTGACCTTCTGTGTCCACTAGTTTCCTATATGTTAATCAGTAAACTGACCTATGGGAAAGATATTTGACATCCCAGAATGGACAGTAAGAGAACAATTCTGCAGTCAGAGGGAGCTCTCATTTATCTCCTTCCCTAGTGCCTGGGGTTGTTGGGGGCTTTTATTCTGATTTTGCTTTTTTTAAATGTGGAAGAGTAAACTTTACCTCTGGTAGACAAGGTGGCTAAAACCTTTCCAAGATTTCCTTTCAGGATTAATGGAAGCAATGGATTCAAGAGTGCTATTGTGTCTTCCATTATGATAACTAAGTCATGATGCTTAATTGTTTTCTGAATGTCTTCCATAACGGTATGCCAATATTGTCAGCATATGTCAGAGCATATTTATTCAAATTAATTACATCCCTAATAGTCCTCTGTAAAAAAAAAAAAAAAAAAAAAAAAAAACAAAAACCAAACTGTATTCTCTTTCAGATTTTAGTTGTTTTGCTTAAACAAATCCTGTTGATTAAAAATAGGGCACTGGGAAATAACCAGAATGGCATGTGGTACTTGTCAAATTAATGCTTTCCTTACCCACTTTCAGATATGATGCTAACTTAGAGATGGCTAAAAGTGTTGGAATGAAAAAATCCATTACCACTAACACATGTCTAGGTGTTTCACAATTTTTCATCTTTGGATCCTATGCCCTTGCATTTTGGTATGGGACCAAGCTCACTGCTGAGGATCCACATTATGACATCGGCCGTGTGTTAATTGTAAGTACAGCAATGCAGCTTTGAAAAATGTTTTGTATCTTCAGGGAAAGTTATGCAAGTGGTGTCTCTGTTTTCTGCCATGTGCTTGCTAAATCAGCTGTTAGAGACTCACTTAGTATAAAACAACAGAAAGGTACTCATCTTGTATAGCTTTTGATATAATAAGTTTGATTGTCTTGGACTCTATTTGTAAGGTGGGATGAATAACCTAGAGCCGGTGGTGAAATCTTTCTAGAGCACACGTGGGCACGGGTGACTGTGTAATCATTAATTGCAATGCTGCTCTCCATCTCCCACAGGTGTTCTTCTCTGTGCTTGTTGGAGCTTTCTCCCTGGGCCAGGCAGCTCCCAACCTGGAGAGTGTGGCTAATGCACGTGGGGCTGCCTATGAAGTATATAAGATTATCAATAAGGTAAACATCTAAGTACATAGACTAGTAGCCTTTCAACCAACTTAACTTTCACTCCCCCTCCTTTTTTTTTTTCCCTTGAGAAATGTAACAAAAGCGCTCTAAAGCTCCCAAATCATCAACTTCATGGATGTTTACCACAGAAACACATAATATTTTCGTTCATCTAAAAAAACCCAGCCTCTTTATTTGTTACAGTGAAAGCTGGAAAACCTGATGTGTCTGAGATATATCGTTGAGGTTTTTCTCTAATATTAGACTTTCAGCTCCAGTGGGAAAGCAGTATGACACTATACTAATTTTTAAAAATGCATGTATGCACAAATTCAGCTGAGATGGGGTTTATTGGGAAGGGGGAGTTGGTGAAGAGGGGATTAATATTGCTATTGAAAGTTATAATAATAATCTGTAATGCTGATGTTGCTATAAAAAAGGTTTTACTCATTATTTTCTTGGTCTTGCTGTGCTATGCAGCAATTGTATATCTGTGTGTATAAAATACTTTAAAGCAGGACTAAAAAGTTCATGGAGAAATGGCTACCTCATTCTTCTTGATGTGAGTATAAAATCCTTCTATGCAGATTACTGAGGGCCACTGTTTTGGCTTCAAAAGAGTGCAGTTAAGTTCTGCAATTACAGATTTTCTGCTATGGATTTTGTTGCATTTGAAAATGTACTGTATTTGTCAAAGTAGAATTCACAGTTTGATGTTCCCCCGTATTCACCATCCTGCAAGTAAAATGCAGCAGCTCTGCAATGATGTACTGCAGTGTAAACCAGGAGATGAGAAAGTAAAGAACGATATATGTAGCAAAAATAATGGTTGCAAAAGTGAAATAACCACCAATTTATTTTACAAACCTCTTTCCAGAAACGGCTCATAGATAGCAGTTCTAAGGAGGGTTACAAGCCAGACAAACTCATAGGACAAATTGAATTCAGAAATATCCATTTCAGCTACCCTTCCAGACCTGATGTTAAAGTAAGTGTTCTGTTTGGATTACTGTACTGAAATTCCTCAGCCTATGTCCATATTGTCTAATCTTGTTATTCTTGATTGCAAAATGCATTCCTGATTTGGGGGATGTGGCAAAACTTTTCCTTCAGTAATGCACAAAGACAAAGCTCTAGATCTACTGTCATGGTCTATCTTGTTCTCTTCTGCAGGAAAAATCTAACATGTCTTGCTCCTAGTCTGAATTTCTGTGAACAAGAACTTTGATAAATCAAATAAGATTTTTCAAAATCTTTCATTCAGACTTCCAGACTTTAAGCAGTTAAACCAGAAAGTTACTTTTTTTTCCAGTTTCTTGCCTCTTTGGAGTTATGATATCCTGTGCAAAAAATTATCAGAGATAGACTTTCAGTACATTTGATAGCATATTGTTGTAAACTTATCATCCTAAATGTACATTTGGAAGTCAAACATTGTTTTGGGCATATGTTAAAATTGCTGTTCAATAAACTGTTGTCCCTGTTCTTTGCTAGTTTTGTTTCCATTAGCGTCCTGTGTACATCATGTTATGGTGATTACTTTTGTGGTGATACAGCTGATTTGACCTCTTTGCCATATTCTTTTATAATTTTTTGAACACCTTGATAAAGGTAAAAGTTTCTTACTTGATGAAGAAAATGGTAGAAACAGGTATTTCAAATGTCAACAATTAACAGCTTGACATGCTGATCTAGTGGTGAGAATGGAAGGTTTATTCCTCTATGGCTGTTTCTTCAGGTGGCTTTTCACAACTCAGACATCTGAGGTCTGTCCCACTGTGTATCAAATCTGTTTCCAGGACACTGGGACAGCTGGAGGGCAAACTCAGAGCTGGGCTTTCTCCTTAACTGAATTTTGTACAATGTATCTTCTATCACTCTTGGCTCAGAAATCTGAAGGGACAGAGCAGAGTCTTCATCTTTCTTCCTAAAAATCCTTTTCAGGCTCATGAGTTATGTTACGGGCCAGCACACCAAATGGCAGGGAAATAAGACATATTTCTCATCTTTCCCAAATCTGAGTCAGCATCTCGCCCTACTGAGAGCATCAATGTTATTTAATAGAGCCAAAATAATTCAGCAAAGCTGTGTAGAAATTACCCAGAATCTCTCAAGCAATTGATGCAACACAGCATAATCTTCCTTGTTCAGGTTAAACCAATTCAAAGAGATCTAAGGACTATAGTCATTGTTAGTTTTGATTTTAAGATTTAATACCTTGCCTGATGAAAGAGAGTTAGAAATAGCCTAGTATGTGGTAATGATTATTTGTATCTGGAAGTATTATGATATCCAGAATATAGTTCATTCTTGAAAATGCAGACATGGGGATATCAGCTTCCTGGGGCTATAAAACTGGGTGGATGTAATACAGGGAGAGGAATATTGCAACTATTTTAATCTCTCATTGCAAAAACATGTGTAGGCAAACTTATAAATCAGCCTGGTATAAACAAGGAGAGTTTCCATAGCAGCCAAGTATTTTGGCAACTACACAGCATTACTTGTAATGGCATGGACATCTTTTGAGGTAAAATGTTCTCTAAATGTGAAAATAGCAACAAAGATATCATTAATCTATAACTACTCCCCAGGCTGCTGAGGCTGTTAACAATAAAGAATGGGGTTTATTAAGGGCTTTCCAGCAGTTTTACCTTGTCAAAACAGCCGTTTATATTTTAAAAACAGAAGAAAGCAGGCTTGTTTTAGTGATATCCTTTAGCATCTGAAAAATAATTTTCTGTGAGATTCATAATTAAGTGTTATGCCATGGAAAATGGAGGACAGCAGGAGAATGTAAGACCCCAAGCCTGCTACCAGACCACACAAACTGGGGAAAATGAGCTATCAAGTTTGGAGTACTGTGCCTGTGTCTATATTAGTTTGAGTGTGCTGGGGAATTTTCCCAGGCACTGGAATGCAATGGTCTATGCAAGGGAACTCTTAAAATGTTTCTTGGCATGAACTTGGCCTGTTCCAGTTATCAATCTTCTCAAAAAATTCCCAGGCTTGGTTTGGTAGGCAGAGGGATCCAGGGACCATTCCCAAAAGGCAGGTTGCATGTAGCCATCCTGTTTCGAAGGCCAATAGATTTCTCAAGCATAGGTGCAGTTTTTCCCTGTCAGTGCTCCAGGATATTCCCAGGTACAATCAACTTATTGATGTTGCCATACCTTCAGACTGTGGCCCTCACTACTGCCTTGGTAGCAATAGCTACAGTTACCTTGACAGGCTGTTCTCTAATCAAACTTGTTAAACTAAGGTATACTTTTTTTTATTTATTCACAGATCCTCAAAGGTCTAAACTTGAAAGTTCAAACTGGGAAGACCATTGCTTTAGTTGGTGCCAGTGGCTGTGGCAAAAGCACTACTGTTCAGTTGCTGCAGAGATTCTATGATCCTGACCAGGGAGAAGTGAGTGTCTGAAAGAGAACTGTAAACAGTCAGAGCTATTAGAACATGCACAAGTTTCCCATATTGACTGAGCCTTGTTTATTATTTTGACTGAATTTGAGCACATATCTGCATAGTTCATATTTCCACAATTTCAATTTCAGATGAATGATCCTCTCTTGTTGGCCTGACTTCACTATTCTGCTCCTTCTTACAGTACTGTGTCACACATAGCAAATGCCACAAGTCTTTGAATAGACTTGCAAGATCTGAATTTAAAATAATTATCAATAGTTCACTTTTAAAATTCCCTAAAATTTTTAAGCAAAGCACAACCCAACAATGTTCTGCTGTGTTTTACTTCCTTTTCATTGAATATAAGCTAAAACCTGCAGAGAGCTTCCCTTTTTTAAATGCTTGTTTTCTTGGCTTGTTTTTCACTGTTAACCCACAGCAAAAGTTTCCATCATTACACACTGTATGTGTTTTACCACTAAACACTAAATCCAGTTAGTAAATGGTAAATACTTCCCACCAGAAATTTCCAAAGCAAAAAATTGAGACAAGAGAAACAATGTGTTTTTAAGAAAATGTGCTTTTTACTCGTGATATTTGAAGAATGCTACTTAATAGTTCCTACTGCTAGTTGAAAGTAGGTAGACATTTCAAATATTAAAAATTGAATTATCAGTATATAAGGTACCAAGACAGCTGTTATCAACACAGTTTCTTAAACTTAATGTTTCTGTGGCTATTCATTCCTGCCTCCATGACTCATTTTGCTGTGTCAATGCCAATGTTCATAGGACCACACTGCAAATTATCTAGGTTAAAAATAACTTTCCCTTTCCTCTTAGTCAACTTGAACTCTCTTTGATCTGGTGTAAAGCACAGCCACAGAGACAATTGTGTAGCCACAACTGTGAAGACAGCAAACTGGCATCGGGACATGAGAATCATGTAAAAAGCGTCCAAGGAAGCTGGAGGATTAAGCCAGCTCAGATAGGATGGTTATTGGGGGAACACAAAAAAAAAAAAGCTCGTGATGTCTTCTCTGTTTATGTTGCTCCTCATAATTCTCCAGCTTGTGCAGTGGATGGAAAAACTGCTGTTGCAGCTTCTCCCCCAACGTAGTTTTCTATTAAAGACACTATTTTTTTTTCTTGACCTTCTAGCTGATACTTCAGTCAAGTAATAGTAATTAATTGCTTTATTATAAACAGAGTACATTTCCTCGACTTCTTTGATGCACTCTTTTCCTCTCAGATTACCTTAGATGGTCGGGATATTCGGACCCTTAACACAAAGTGGCTACGAGAAAATATTGGCATTGTGAGCCAAGAGCCTGTTTTGTTTGCAACCACAATAGCTGAGAACATTCGCTATGGCAGAGAAGACATCACTGATGCTGAAATTGAGCGAGCAGCCAAGGAAGCCAATGCTTTTGACTTTATATCTAGACTCCCTGATGTAAGTTCATGAACTTATTTTGAGTGTAAGAATGAAAGGTCCATTTTAGGTTGGTGTCCTGTTTCTGAGAGGCAGAGCATGGGAATCCAAGTTATACTACAACTTCTCAAAAGATACTTATTACCTTCAGCAGATTTCAGTTTAGAGAGTTTTTCAACTAGATTATTGTGCCTTTGGTTGCTCTCAAAGGACTTGTGCTGAAGTCTGGGAAAAAATGTCAACCTCTTAACTCAGGAGAAAGGAAGCTTCACAGCTTCACAGCCATCCTTACCCATCTCATGAGGCAGGGAAGAGTTGGGCTTTTAAAAAGAAGAATGAGAAATCCAAAGCCCTTTGTACAAAATCCAAAGCTGTCTGTACATTCACAGGAAGTGGGGGGAGTGGAAGAAATAAGTATGGCCTGAGCTAAGACCCTTCTTAGCAGCTAGAAGCTTGAACCCTCCCTCTGCCTGAGATTCCTGGCTTTGAGCCCTCTCTTAGCAGTAGGTGCCTTACTCCTTTCAGGATGAGGGTGGGAAGCAAGGTCAATCATTCTAAACACATCCTCACAAATGAATAGTATGTTCTTCCCTTCTTTCCTGAAGTTAAAAAAATGGGGGGAAAGTGCCCACCTGGGATTTGATTTCAAATCCTTTTACTCCTTTAGAGAGCTTGACCCCCACCTCTCAAGAATTTCTAGCCATTTCTAGCTTGTCAGTCTGTTCCAAGGTTCCTTTTTCTCAGGAAGAGTTATTTTATCATATTTACTCTTATATAGCTGTTTAATAAAAACGACACTGGACTTTGAGATTTGCCACTTTGCAGTAAGTGATACAGTCAGTAGGAACCAAACCATGGCTCCAAGGGGGGTGTCTCAGATTCAGAGGAGGCACATTTCTGCTGTGTCCCTATCACTCCAACCCTTTTGGAAAGGTAGGCAATAATCAGAAAATATAGAGATGCCTGTTACAGGCTTGTCTTGAGAAACCCCAGGGTTTGGAGCACCGAGTGAGCAGTAAAGATCAAGTCTTTAAAGAACCATGTGTTCAAAGTTTGGCAGGTACCACATGTGGTGCGGGTGGGAGGGTTTGGCTAAGAGCCAGTTGGATGGATGTCCTTCCGTGTTTGCTCTGCACGTGCTCAAGTCAGCTGGAAGAAGCTACATCTTCTACAAGTGAGTAGTTAGGGTTGCACGGAGAAATGAGGATTTGAGATGTCTCAGCTTCTGTTCTGTTCTCTCCTTTCTCAGAAATTTAACACCATGGTGGGTGAAAGAGGGGCTCAGCTGAGTGGAGGACAGAAGCAGCGAATAGCTATTGCCCGTGCCCTAGCAAGAAATCCCAAAATTCTTCTTCTGGATGAAGCTACATCTGCATTAGATACTCAGAGTGAATCCATAGTGCAAGCAGCTCTTGATAAGGTAGGACTCATGTTAATGAAGCTAGCAGCTTCCATGAAAAGGTGAAACAGTGCTTAAGAAAAATTAATGTACAATTTTCAGTGCAGGTTTCCATCAGAATCAAGGACATTGGAACATAAAATTTGGATGGATGTTCCATTTCAATGTTTTAACAGGGAGTTTGAACTATCAAAAATTTAATTGAAAATCATGTTAATTTGTTTACAGGTTTTGGTTTTGCATTATTACTTATTACGAAGACACTTAGTCATGTGGAACTGAAACTTAGGTCTCCTGCACTCCCTTTCTCAAATCATAATTGTTCATTTGCTGGTCAAATATTGATTGCATCTTATCATGGCAAGATATGAGGGCAGAATGGCCCTTTCTAGGTAGATTAATAGAAAAGTATATTTCTTTTACTGATATTCCTAGTATTTATTCCTTATTGAATAGTTGCTTCGTAATTTTCAGAAAGCTCTTGGGATTTAGCCATTTACATTCTTTTCCTGCTTTTAGCAGCCCCACAGCTCTAGGGTGAGTGCTGCTGCAGAGCAGATGTCAGAATTTGTACCCATGACTGTGATCAGTACACAATACCTTCCTCACAGCCCACCTTCATCAGCAGTTTCCATCAACATATAGTGGAACCCATAGGCTTTGATTGAAAAAGAACTTCATGGTTGGGCTTGAATGCGTTTTCTTTTGTCTAATATTTATTTTAATGTATTTTTTAGAATGAGGTGAAAAATTCTGCCTTTCATTTCCATAGTTATGCAGAGAGATACGAATTACTAGTATGGCTCAAGGGAAATACAGACTTGTTATCTTCACTTGCTAGTCAGTTTAAATCTGAGGTAAAGTGCATTTGTTTGTTATATTCATGTTCTAGTGATATTAGTATTGCGGTAACATGTAGATGCAAAAATAATATTCATATAACCTAATTTCTATATCAATCATACAATTGATGCAGACTTAACCCTAAAAGATTGCTGCTTTAGATGTAATTTAGCTTTCTTCTGTGTCTTTGGTTGTTTTTTAAAATTTTATAATGAAGTACTTAGCTTTTCCAGAAGGTTATTGCTTCATTTAGTGCATAACAGAGAGAGGTCATTCAATTAAGTGGACTCTTTCTCATCCTTCTTCATGTTCTCAGAACACACCAAAATGAACCCTGAATCATAAGTTAGTCATCTTTTCACAGCTTTTTGATGTCCATCAGTGTAGTCCCCTAATGGGATTTCCAAATTGCTTTTCAACATCCCTGAGTGGAAAAAGTGGTGCTAATATTGTTCATTATTTTTACAGCTGAGGAGCAGAGATACTAACCTCATGAATGCTCACTGTTTCTGGGCATTCATGTTCAGCTGCTAGTAGCCAGCTGTTTTTCAGATAACTTTGCATCCTTTAAAGCATTTTGCTAGTTCTGATCACAGCTCCCAGCTACGATGGTGAAGGCTTTGTGCATTAGGACAGAGGCATAAAAACCACACTGTGGCAGACCTGCTGTGACAGGCTGTGAGTGACTTGCATCAGGTCCGTGAGAACTGAATGGCAGGTGTAGGGGAAGAGTTCAAATCTCCATGGAAGCCGTCCTCTACTGCAGATGCCATCATCATCTTCATGTCCCTGTTCCTGTGCCCATACGATGCACAGCTTCCGTAGCAAGAAACTTCCAGCAGGTTCCAGGACCACAGAACATCTTTGTTGCATGAGGTCCCCTTGGATCTCTTGTCCTGCCTTCAAGTCACCATCTGCTCCAGGCATCAGGGAGGAGGGAAGCCAGCCTCTCCAGCAGTCACAAGCTGGCCTGTGGTCATTTGCTGCATGAGGGCTGTGTGTGCCACTGGTCTGCGTGAGGGAGCTGGAGAGGGATGGAACACACAACCTGCCGACTGAGACTTCAGCAGCTCTTCCTGCCAAATCCCAGCAGGATTATTGTCAAATCAGCTTGTTTCAAAAGGGAGTGGCCCAAATCCATTTTTGATGCCAGTTTGTTCTTCTGTTCTTTCCTGTTAAGTCTTGTATGAAATTATGCTGATGCTGTACTTCCAAAAAGTGCAGTATATAAAGAAAATATCTGCTCTTTATATATTTGCTATCCTAGCTTTGCTTTCAGAAAGATCTAGCTATTCTCGCAGCACTTCCCCCTTGCGCTTGCATGCACATGGAAACACTTTGTTACAACTTTAGCTCAAACAGTTCAAGTTTTATAAAAAGTCAAATAACAAATAAACTTTCATTATGGTCTTGAATACCTGTTGCCTGTCTGAAAAGATTAATGTGGCTTTCTCTACCTAAATTAGTCAAACAAACTGTCCTTGGACTGCTAAACAAGGACATGAAACCAGGAAAAAAAGTCATCTTTGCTTTTAAAAGAGAATTTTTTTTTAATTTTGATTTACTTCATGTTACAAATGACTGAAATAACTTTGTTTTATTTCTGTCCTATTTTCTTGCACATAATAATTGTAACTGGGTTTTGTGTGTTTCTGTAAGGCTCGGGCTGGACGTACCACCATTGTGATTGCTCACAGACTGTCTACCATCAGGACTGCTGACACTATTGCTGGATTTGAGAAAGGCATCGTGGTTGAACAAGGGACGCACAGTGAACTGATGTTGCAGAAAGGAGTCTACTATTCCCTTGTAATGCAGCAGGTAAGGGCAAATTTATTTACTTTCTTTCTCCATTTCACAGAGTTGTCAAATGATGGTTGGTGGAGCCATTTTCTCTCTCTGGTTCCTGCATATTGTCCAACTGGCAGCTGCTCAGTTATTCTAGTCTGGGCACAGACACAGGCTTGGAATCCTTGGGGGTTTTACCTTTAAGTGTTTCATATTTATGCAATCCAATATGTCAAAAACATAAGTGAGTTTAAGGCACAGACTGCATAATTATGGCATAACCACAGAGGTGTTAGATTCCAGGTGGATTCCATAGGCTTCCTTAAAGAAAAAAGGGGAAAAAATCAGAATCAAATACTCTACTGTTCTGCCATTGCAGACTGAAATATATATGGCCTATAGACAACAGTAGTTACACAAATGAAACAGCAGTATTCATGAGGAAAAAAACTACTTTTCCTTCTTTCTGTTTAAAATGCCTTAACTGTATATCCTGAATTCTCACTAGGGTTGTAGCAGTGATGTTCAAGATTATGGCACATCAGAAGATAGTGAAGTCACAGAAGCTGAGGAATACGAGGAAAACATAAATCCTGTGGAAGAGCTGACTCTTCAAAATAATTTTGAAGGATCTGTGATCTCAGGAAGAGGCAGCATTCGAAGAAGATCCAGCAGATATAAGAGCAAGAGGAGTTCATCTAAAAATCCCTTTGGAAAAAAGAAGAAAAAAATGGAGGTGGAGGTTGGTATTAGAACTTCAGTTTCTAATTTCAAAGATAAGATGTAAGCATAAACAAAAAACACATAACCTGGATTACTTTTAGAGAGCTGGCTGCCATGCAACTTTTACTCTGGTGCCACTGCAGTCAGCACTCACCAGACTGAGCATCTGGGGATAATCATTTGTCTTAACAAAGATCTTCATTTTAACACTACTGAGTCAGTGTGAAACTGGAAAAAACTTTTGCTATTGATTTGTCATGCTTAGTACAATTATTATTTCAGTAGTGTTGATGTTTTAATTCTATCTAACTAAAACTAGTTGTGAGATTTCATTTGCAAGATTCTTTACTCCCTGGTACTTACTGTTGCAAATATTCCTGGATAATGTAATCCCTGAAAACCCAAACTGAAGGCGCCTTGGAGTATCATACTACATTTATGTCAAGCAGAAGAAAAAAGAATCAAAACCCTAACATTTTGAAGAGCTTTCCCACTAAAAGCACCATTACTCTCTCTGTTTTAGTATGTGTTTCAGTTCTGCAGGGTTTTTACAGATAAAACAACTTAGTTGACTCATGGCATACATCAATAAGAGTCACATAGGAAGTTCAGGTTTTAGGAAAAGGAGTTTGTTTTGTCAAAGTTGAGTAAAACTTGCTGGTATCAATAGAGCAGAGTTGTAGTGCATTCTGGATCAGACTTTATCTAAGCAGCTCAACAGGGACTTGATTTTGTTTTCTGTTTTGTAGTACTTTAACTGCAGATTTTCTTTTTTTTTTTTTTTTTTCATGAAACGTTTTGGAAGAGTTGTTTGGTATATTGAGGTTACTTGGGTTTTTTGTTTAGGTTTGGGGTTTTTACCTGATTTCAGGACCCTTGAAGTAAAGAAATATAAATTCCAAAGTAAAAACATGAATCCTTCTAAATCTATGGAAACTAGGATCCCATCTGTAATAAGCAATCTGACATTTTAAAATATTTATGAAAGCCTTAATATATTTTTTACCTACAGATAGTCCTCCTCACTAAAATATATCTTCCAGCTAATGAATATTCAAATAGCACAAAGGAACTGGATTCATTCCTATTATCATATAAAAAGTCATGTAACTTCAAAAGATACTTTTTGGCTGTATATTAATACTGTTTATGACCTTAGAGGAAGTAGTGGGTGTTCATGCTCAAGAATACAATATTCATCCTATTCAGAAAAAAATGAAGTTGAACATCCAGCAGATGTAATTATTTCAGAGAAATCAGCCCACTTCTATAGCTGAGGCTTAGCCACCCTCATTAGCATCTGAAACACAGGATAAAATAACCAGGAAGCAAGAGCAACTTGCTTGTAATCCTGACTAATATTTTGTCTCCTTTCTAATGTCTTCATTATTTGTTTTCTCTGAAATATCCTTTTGGAGGCATAGGCACTTTATTTAAGTGGTAAAGCAGGACAGAACATTTTTTGTGCTTTCAAAGCAGAAACAGTCTAACTGACTCTAACACATGCCTCTTTCCTGGTTTTGGTAATGATTCATTGGATATAGTTTGCCAAAGAGAAAAATGACCTCTCTACCCAATTGTTCTATGGCCAGCCCACTGGCATTTTGCTGAACTGGAGGGATCTCTTCTGTGCTCTGAACAGTGAGACTTTTAGTTCTTTATAATGATTGAAATGTTAGTTGCCATTCATGGTGACCAGCCCTATCTGACTTCAGTGAACTGTCCTGGCCCTTCTCCCCTCAAGACTTAGCCTTTTATTAAATTTTTTGTCCCCAAATTTTCACAGTGCAGTTGATGTTCTAGAATATGAAACAGCAAAGCAGTAAATCTCCAGCATGTTTGCCTCATCTGAGTGCACAGAGAGGGCTTTCAGCACTTTACCAAGATAGTTCACTGCCCAAAGCCTAATGAACACCCAATGTCTGGGGAATTTTGTTCTGCAACTTTCCAAGGAAAACTTGCAACTTTTTGCCGTAGGAAGAAAATCTCCCTGCTGTGCCTTACTTAAAAATCCTGGCTCTGAACAAACCTGAGTGGTTCTATGTACTGCTGGGAGTGATTGCTGCCGCTGTCATAGGTGCGGTCCATCCTGCATTCGCTGTTATATTTGGAAAAATTATTGGGGTAAGTTTTTTGGGGTCTTTTCTTCTTTTTTTTTTTTTGGGGGGGGGGGGGGGGGGGGGGTGGGGGGGTTTTTTGGGGGTTTTTTGTTTTGCTTGTGGGTTTTGTTTTTTGAGGGGTTTTGGGGGTGTTTTTTAGTGGTCTTTGGTTTTTCAATTTGTTTGGGTTTGGGGGTTTTTTTTGGTTTTTTTTTTTTTTTTGCAACTGGAGGTTGCAGTCCTGAGCTTTCCTCATGATCAGCCACTCAGTTCTTCCCATGTAAGTCTCTCAGTGGGACTGACTTCTATACATCCAGTGAAAAATGTAGAAGGGACTCTGGAAGCAGAGCGTGGTAGAACTGCATCTGACTAGCAGAGGAAAGGAGGAATATGGATGGATATGGGAGAACAAATTAACGCAGTGTAGGTTAAATGGAAAGCTGGGGTGTCTACTGGGTCCTCAACAGAAAATTGACTGAAGACTGATTTTAGGATCCAGGATACTTGCTAGAAGAAATTAAAGTAGACAAGCTTCTTGAGATGAAGGCTGGCTTATGTAATGGATGCTTGTCTATGTACTCATTTTTGTGGTTTTTTTCTTTTCATAGGCTTTTCAAGAAAGAGATCCAGAAAAAAGGAGTAAAAACACTGTGCTGCTTTCTTTAATATTTCTTTTACTTGGAGTGATTATCTTAGCAGCATACATAATCCAAGTAAGTGTCACTACACTGAAATTTTAAAAGCCCTGAATTCTCCAGCAGGCTGCAGGTATAACTCATATCAACACAATCTGAGAAGTAAAACAACAATCAGAGCTTACAAAAATATGCAGAAGTGCCAGGGTCTTCCTGGGATATATAGATTTAATGTTAATGTTTACCTAAAGACGTATGTCTACATTTGCTCTTGGTTTAAATAATCCACTGAAGGCAATGTTAATTCAGCATGATTTAAATCAAAGTTGAGGGTCTGGCCTTACAGTCAAAGTTAATACTGACATTTCTCACTGACTGTAAGAGTCTATAGGCTCTTGCCAAAATAAGTAGGAAGCAGACTCGCTCTTTCCATTGCAGATGGAGCTTTTCATACCATCAAGTAAATTCCACCATTTGCTGTCCTCATATGACTGCTTTAAATCTTGCAGGAAACACTTAGTGCCCATTGATGTCCGTGTCATAAAATCCATCAGTATGACTGCTGTGAGTGGATGTCTCTGGACACAATCAGGGTGGGGAGGCCAATCACTAGACAGGCTGATTTATCTTATAGTGCCATTGTCTGTGTGTGCAAGGTTGACCAGAGAAGTTGAATCTCCCTTTGCTTGGGTCATGATACAAGTATGTAATATATAGATGCCTTCTTTGCCATGTGAGAAAATTGAGTTTCAGGTTCAGGAATGTGAACGATGCTTTTCCCAGGATATATATATTTACTGTAGGGAGGGGCTATAAGTGTGACTGCTTTTGTTGTGCTTCTTGGTGTGATTGCTTTTGTTGTGCAGATTTATAAACAGAATAACAGCATCAGATGAGAAAATGTGACTCTTTTTCCTCCCCCAGGGATTCATGTTTGGGAAGTCTGGGGAAATGCTAACAATGAGACTGCGCTCTTTGTCCTTCAGAGCATTACTTCAGCAGGTACGAATGAGGCAGTTAGGATATCAAGAGAGCAATGGGTGTAGACAAGAACCTGTGTCTCCATAGAAACACCTGAAAGGGACTAGAAGAAAGTAAATTGGTGACTGGAAGAAAAAAGAACCCTACCACAGCCTTTGCAATAAAAAGTCTTCCTTTCCATTCTGTGGATACAAATCCTTTTGGGTCCCTTCCAACTCAGGATATTCTATAGCTGATGGAATAGGTAATTTGTAAGAGAATAGTTAATCTCTTCAGGCCTGAGGAATTTTTAAGTAAGTGGGGGTTATAATAAAAGTTTCTAAATAGGCATGTTCAGGAAAACATTGCGGCCAATAACACTTTGATTATGAACAACTAGGTGTCCACAAAAGAACAATGCTTTTTAGGCTTTTTCTTTTAGTTTATTTGGAAATGATGACTACAGAGAAAGAATACTCAGTTAGCCATACTTTTTTGTACTTTCATGTAAGTTTTTGAAACAAAAATCAATGTCTTTTCTTGAAGGAGATTGGATGGTATGACGACCAGAAAAATGCTGTTGGTGTTCTGTTAACTCGTCTTGCTACAGATGCTTCCCAAGTTAAAGGCGTATGTTGATCCTTTTATGCGTTTTTTAAATATCTTTTTCCTTAAAAATATTAATTGCAACTGGCAAGGAACTCCAAGATTATTTCAGAAAACAAAGTAGTAAATCTATCCCACATACTGGCATATGCATTTACATAGCATGCTACAGATACATCGGAAATGGTTTCCCAGATGATAATATACAAGAACTACCAAAAATCCAGTAGATGTTCATGTACCTTTCATGTCCCTCCCTGCAAATCTTTAAGCTAAATATATAATAATTGGTAGGTCATTTCACCATGCAAAGTGAATTCTGCATATATGCTTGGACCATAGTCATTGGGCCCCAGGTTTTTAAACCCCATTATGGTGTAAAAGCTTACTGACCTCAGTGAAGAGAATTCTTCTCATTGCCACAAAATATACTTCACAAACAGTAAGAAATAGACCAGAATACTTAAAAAACCCCACATAGGGCAATGATCTACAAGGAATCTCTAGGGGTCTACTCAAGAAGCTGGTATGGGAGAGGTGGCTGCTGGACACTGACAAGAGAATATGGCAAATTCTGCACAGTTCTTCCAACTGCTCACCTCATCAGCAGAACTTGACAATCTGCCAAACATTTCTTTCTTCCCATCTCTTTGCGGGGGAAAAAAATCACTGCAGGATTTGTGGGGAGAAGTTTACTAGTGTCTTTTTTTTCCCTTCATATTTGTACATCACTAATCCTTTAAACCCTACATTTTTCAGTCTCCATAGGTTTTTGTTCCTCTCTGGCCCTCTTTCATTATGGGCTTGCAGGGATAAAATAGTCTTTGACAAAATGGAGTCATCTTCATCTTTTAAAGTTTGTTTGCTTCAGTGGCAATGAACTGTCAGGGCAGTAAAAAGGAGGGGTGCACACAGTTCCCTAACTTCAAAAAACAGCTAAGGGCATGAACGGGTCTCCAGTGCTATTGCGTTCTCTGGAGAGCCAGAGCTGTCAGTAAGTCAGTACCATGCCTCATGCTGCACTGGTTGAAGTTTCCAAATCCATCTTTATGTGCAACCCCTAGAACATATGGCAACAATTCACCTTGGCATTGGTTTAATTATTAATATTTTAAATTTATTGAGCCAGAAAAGTCCTTTAAGGGCAGGAAAGTCTTTGGCAAAAGAAAGAAGAATATTTGCTTCCCACCCAAGGATTTTTGTTTTTACCATCATGCCAAGTTCTGGAAGATGAACTATTTCCATAGGGCTGTTTGTAGAAGTTTTTTCTGAAGATCAGAGCCCACCCGGATGCTGGATGTTAATCAACTCTCATTTTAAAAAGTTTTTGATGAAAAGGTTATACAGGCTGGGAGGAGGTGAGAATTCTTCAGTCAGAGTTATTTCCTACTCATTATCCCGCTGAGATAAAACATTTCTGCAGGGTGGCCAAATTCAGATTTCTTTTCTCTAAGAACCCAACCCCAAGTGCAGCAGTGTGAGAAGCTGAGGACAAATATTTTTCACCATGTTAGTGTGGTGGGTCTCAGTGGATGGCTGCTGTTAAAACCAAGGCCTCCTTGCCTAATGCTGGACATCTAACTGCCAATTTGCCCTACAGTGGTCACAATTTTCTCTACCTTAGGTAGTGTGTGAAGTTCCAGATACATTTCATTAAACAACTGTCACATCTGACTCTCTACATTAACACCTCTTGCAGGCCTCAATGCTGGCAGGTATGAGGAATCTC
Organism: Corvus kubaryi; assembly: GCF_017639235.1. Lineage (NCBI taxonomy): Eukaryota > Metazoa > Chordata > Aves > Passeriformes > Corvidae > Corvus > Corvus kubaryi. The sequence continues at coordinate 28,060,834 of NW_024581137.1, read as the reverse complement.
TAGGAATGGTTATAGAAGTTGGTACATGATGTCCAAACACGTGATCATGCATGGTTTCATTTACCAGCCAAACTGTTGGCCTTGACTTACAGTAATTGGAAGTGGTAATTTGAGCAACAAAAAGAAAAATCTAATGACATATATTTGGGGGGTTTCTGGGGTTTTGTTAGGCAACTGGAAGCCGTCTTGCACTGATGACTATGACTGTCTTTACCCTCGCAACTGCCATCATTATTGCATTTGTATATGGCTGGCAGCTGACTTTGCTTATCCTGGCCTGCATTCCTTTTATTGTTGGTGCAAATGCTGTGAGTGCTAGCTCTATGTCTGGTCATGCTGCAGAAGACCAAAAAGCTTTGGAAGAGGCTGGAAGAGTAAGTTCTTCAATTTTAACTACAGAGTTCTGGTGTGAAATAACTTTTAAGGACAACATTGTAAGTTATATTATAGCTGACTCAATTATCCAAGATAAATGAAGGGTGTTGAGGGGAATGTTTATGTATCTTCAAGAAAAGCAAAGCGCAGATAACACAAAACACCTGCAAGATGGACTATAAAAATGCATTTGAAAGCCTCCATAGTGGATTTCTGGGCAGTGGCAGCTGCAGCAGAAGCAGCCCCTGCCCTGGTGCACCTTGAGCCTAAGGCAAGCAATGGGGCTCTGCACTACTCTGCTGCAGCCAGAAGTGTTGCAACATTGATATCTTTTTATTCTATCATAAAGGCAAGCCATTAATGTGCTCAAGAATTTCAGCCTTTGTTCACCTGGTAGTGGTCGTCCAGGAGATGGAAGTAGTCCATGCAAAAAGAGCAAGCTGTGTCCAGAGGACTAGTGTTTGTTCCCATTTTATTAAATTGGGTTTAATTCATGAGGGCCACAACCCATGGGTTAGGGAAGACACTGCTGGTGAATAATTGCATTGCTCAGGACTTTCCTTTACCTTGATCCCTACTCTTAAGCAAGCACTTTCTGATCTAAAATAATAAATGCTAGAAAAGAAATCAAGTGTTCAGGAGATATGTTGTAGATTGCAGTTGTAAGGGATCACCTGTTATTTGTTTAATCTCTTTGTTTAGATTTCAACAGAATCAGTTGAAAACATAAGAACTGTAGCTTCACTGACCAGGGAAGAAATATTTTATGAAAGATATATTTCTAGTTTGAACCGTACATATAGGTGGGTTTTTTTCTCTTTAGTAATTCTTTCTTTGTACACTTCAGTCTTTCATATTTACTGTAAATACCTTTCTTGGAATATCCAACACCCAAAAGACTGGTAAGAATATTAATAGCTGTTCATATAGCTGTAAAATTTGTATGGTCCCTATATTTTTATATACATTAAGTGCAGAGCGAAAAAAACATTGCAGGATTTGTCTTTTATTATGCAAACACTTTATAAACTGCATTCCCTGCATATGTGTTACACAATATTGTGTTTGCCTACAATATAGGATATATGTTCACTCCATTTCAGTGTATTGCACTGATACCACTTAAGAACTGACAGTTCCACCACACCCTTATAACATAAACCAGTTTTATTCCTCTCATATGATTTTGAAACCTTGAAAAGAACTTTGTATGTTTCCCTTGTTTGATCTACTATGTCCCACTGACTTGTCTCCAATGAAATGCATTTGAATCACCACGGCTGCAACATTTTTCTAGCTCCATTTTACTTAAATAAAATAGCCCAAAATCTAAATTGTTTTTAATGTAAAAGAAAGAATTGAAAATTATGTATTGCACAATCTGTCCTCAGCCAAAATAATGTTAAAATTCAAGGTCTGGTGAACTGCAAAGAGCCCAGATTTTGGCAGGACGCTTGCCTGGACTGTCACAGGTCTGATTTACAGCTCAGACTAGAAAGATTTCCTCTTCCTCAGAGAGCACCCTAAACAATGAGGACAGACTCTGATTCGATGTGTGTTCAATTAGCAACACAAAATGAAACCTTTCCAGAGGGACAGATTGAGAAGTAGCGTCATAGTCTGAATCCCTGTGGGGATACTCAGCAATAGGTCCCCACTCTGAATTGGGATGAGCTGGGGGAAGCCCACAGGCAGCTCTTAGGCCAGGCTGGATCCTGCTTGTTTTCTTAATAAAATGGGTCATGTGGGGCAGTTATTAACTTATTTCATTTTAACTAACTGCTGTAGTGACCTGCCCTGCTATAAAAGCAAAGAAACGAGATTCAATTTAACATAACTGTGGATGAAGGATTTCATTGCTTTCTGTCCTAAGGGCAGCTCTGTGTCATGAGGCCAGGGGCTCTTAGGGTCTGGCAAGGGTTGTTTGTGAATGTGTGTGTTGTGGGCCGATTTGTTGTGTTTTTGGGGGTGAGCTGGATTCCTTGAAAATTTTATTCCAGAGGTCTGGCTATCCCCCAGCCAGTGTCTGCTGTTTCTCTTTTACAAATCATTTATGGAGAGTTTCTTCTTTTATCAGAAAATCTCTGAAAAAAGCCCCTTTCTATGGATTTACCTATGGAATAGCTCAGTGTTCAGAGTACTTTATTAATGCAGCAGTCTTCAGATTTGGGGCATGGCTCATTGCTAATTGTCTGACCAACTTTGAAAATGTATTTATGTAAGTATACTTTATAAAAAGTATAAAAGATCAGAATCAGTACACAGGATAGCGATTTCAATGCATGCAAATTAATTTATCAAATTACAGAGGCAATGGGGCATGGGAATTCAGGAATTTAGTCTGGTTGGGAGTGTTCTTTGGGCATGAGGGCTGTTTTGGGGAAGGGTGCATATTTGGGCAGAGAAACAGCAAGAGTGAGCAGCAAGCTCAACACACCTACTGTGGAGAAGCTTTTGCCCTTTGACTTCCCTTCCAGGCAGAGGGTGTTACAAAGAAGTGATATGATACCACTGTTCAGCTCTAAAGTAGCTTTGGGAACAAGTTGATCTTCCTAATACTGGATGATGTTTTGGAGTGTGAGGAGCTCCAGAAATATCATAACCGAAGGATGCTAGAAAACAGTAGGAAAAGAATGCATTGTTCTACCTGGAATGAATCATGCTTTGTCCTTTGCTTTTTAGAGTCTTCTCTTCTGTCATATTTGCAGCTATGAATGTTGGTCAGTCTGCTTCCCTGGCACCAGACTATGGCAAAGCTCGAATGTCAGCCCAAAGAATCTTTAAACTTTTGGAAAGAAAACCTCTAATTGACAGTTACAGTGATGAAGGTGAAAAATTGGTAAGGGTTGGTGGTATTTTGGATTGGGGTGTGGAGGGATACTGGAGATTTGTTTCTTTGGGTTTTTTGTTTTGGGGTTGTTGCTGTTTTTTGTTGTTTTGGTTTGGTTTTTGGTTTTTTTTTTTGGAAGGAGTGTTCTTTTTTTTATCTAGAGAAAAACTGTTGTAATAAACTAAATTAGTAATGATGTATTATCTGCAATTGTATTCACAGTTTCATATTTCTTAGGGTGTCACAAAAGGTAACTCAATTAGGATGACCTAATTGTGACCTGAAGGGAGCCTACAAGGCAGATGGTGAGGGACTTGTTATAAGAGCATGTAGAGACAAGAAAAGGAGTAATGGCTTCAAACTGAGAGTAGGTTTCTATTGGATACTAGGTAAAAATTCTTTACTGTGAGGGTGGTGGGGCACTGGAAGAGGTTGCCCAGAGAAGTTATGGAATCCCATCCCTGGATGTGTTCAAGGCCAGGCTGGATGGGGCTCTGAGCAACCTGGTCTAGTGAAAAGTGTCCTTGCCCATGGCAGGGGAGTTGCAACCAAATGTTCTTAAAGGCCCCATCCAATCCAAACCATTCTATGGTTCTGTCAAAGACAGACACTATATAAATAGTGGTACTGACTTATTTAGGGACCATTTAATTTCTGGGTTTCAGACAAATGAGTGAAAAATAATGCTTTTCATTCTACTGACTAACATCTTAAATGGCTTCAGGAAAACACAGATAATGTCAGTTCCAATAAAAGTTGTGTTGTCTTTGTAAGGGTCTATAGGAGAAATAAAATACTAGTGCATTTTTCTAATTATTTCATAAATAAGAAAGATTAGTTCCTTTAGAGACAGACACTTTTGCCAAAAGCCATCCTATTCCATCTGTGGAAACTCTTACAATTAAAAATGTGCTCTTGTGAAGCCAAAACAAACTTAATGAATAATTTCTCTAAATTTGGGGGAGGAAAGACACAACAAGGAAAAAACAATGAAAAGTAAGAAACCAAAAAGCACTCAAAAATTTCCCGAAGAGCCTTGCCTCTAAGCTAAAATTGACATTAAGGAGGCTGACCTCAGCATTTGTCAAATTTCTGAATGTAATGCTTTCAATTTGCATGTTCTGGAAGGATTACGCTGGCACATCCAAGTTTATCTAAATTTAAAATTAACTTCCCATGTAGGTTTAGAAGGTAGCTCCTACTCAGGAAGCCATAAATCCAGTTTTCTATAACTTCAAGCTTACCGACAGGATTTTCAGCCTTTAAAGCTCTGAGCACACTTGCATATTTTCTTGAACCAGGGTTCTCTGGCGCAGACATTGAAACACTTGGCAGAAGGTCTCCAGTAAAATAAAACTTAAGTGAAAACATTTCTAATATAGACTGGACTTAACTACCAGTGATGCCTGTGACTTAACAAAGGAAAGCTTTGAGTCCATCAAATTAGGTTATCACCTGCTGTGAGAGCATTGTATTTGTGGTGCTGCTGGCATGTACAGGGAGCTGGTTCATACCCCAAAGAAGAGGACAGGGAACAGCCTTGGCATGTTCCCCCTTTCTTCCACTTGTGCTTAAATATCAGCCTGGCCAGAATGGCTAATTAACAACTATCACTGCTTTTTAAAACACAGCTTGTCCTTTGTGCCTGTGAATAACCTACTGAAGAATTTAGCTCTGCTATCTTAATCTCTGATTTTGACTTTGTATTACATTTGTTCAAAGTGTGCTACCTGCAGAGTGAGATCAGGAAAGCAAATGATGCTGTTTATATCACAAGCAGAAATGTCTCAAATATGTTAGAAATGAAAAATATAGATATTGCCTATTAAGAGGGTGGTGGGGCACTGGAATGGACTCCCCAGGGAAGTGATCACAGCACTAAGCCTGACTAAGTTCAAGTGTTTGGACAATATTCTCAAGACATGGTGTGACTCTTGGGGACGGTCCTGTGCAGGGCCAGGAGCTGGACTCTGATCCCAGAGAGTCCCTTCTACCTCAGCTTATTCTGCAACAGTTTTTCAAAGATGAGCTGAAAAATAGATACAAGAGATGCAGAAAACTTCTCCAAAAGGATATAGTGACTTACATCTGCAGTTCATCCTATAACTATACTATACTTGTCCAACATGTCACTTAAAAGAATTTCAAAAGCATTTTTGAAAAGACCCTCCCAAACTTTCTTGGATCTCTCACTTTAATAACCAAGTCTTAACAAGTGTTGTTACAGTTAATAACAATAAATAATAAATGCTAACATGAGCATGTGAACTCTCTACTGCTTTTCAGAGCCATTTTGAAGGCAACATTGAATTCAGAAACATCCATTTTGTATATCCAACAAGGCCGGAAGTTCAGGTTTTGCAAGGACTCAGTGTGAAGGTTAACAAAGGACAGACTCTGGCATTAGTGGGAAGCAGCGGCTGTGGCAAAAGCACATCCATTCAGCTCCTGGAGAGATTTTATGACCCTGTGGAAGGACAAGTGGTAAAAATAGACTTGGGTGGCTATTAAAAGTAATTAAATCTACAGGACTCTTTATCTGCCAAGGTTTCAGAGGCATTTGACAAGCCTGGCAGTTCCTCTGTTGTGATGCCTTTTTTTAGAGGTGTGAGTTACTGAGGCTGTGCCTCCAGTGGATCTGTAGACAACCCCAAAACCCTAGTCATTGCCTTCCCTGTGCATTTGCCCACGTGTACCAGCAGCAGCATCCATGTTAGCACACTGTGCTTGCTCAGGTCACAGATCTTGCCTGGGAAAGGAATGACCATGTCCAACTGCATTTCCTCCCCAAGGTTCTTCACACCCTGGTCAGATAGGGGCATAACACTAATGTCAGTGATGCTTGTCAGTGGGTAAGTTTTCTTGATGATATGAATTAACGCATTAGGGACACAGATATGTGTTTCAGGTGACACAAATGTAATCTCACATATATGTTACTGTGTCACTATCAGGAGGTCCAAATGTGCTTTTTGATGCAATCCCTGTTAATGGGTATAAAATTCAAAAGAAACCTCCTTGGAGGTTGTAAGATTGAAAGGCCTGCAGCTGAGAATATTTATTGTTGTGTTTAGCTTCTTAAGGGACAGGCTTTCCCATGAGCTTCCTGGTGCTTCTTGTGGTCAGTAGGGCTGGAAGGACTGCAAGAACAGCCTGTTACCTGCATGTTGTTTCTGCCTGCTAGGAAATTGAAGCAAAGCAATGCAAAATTTAAAACTAATGATGGAAAATACTTCATCTATTCTGCCGGTTCTTTTCTAATTTTTGCATGCAAAAAATTTACTTGATTTCATCTGGGAAACTAACACATAATGGGCTGTCTCTTAGAATTCACGTTTCCTTTTTACAGCAGGTATGTGTGGATGAGCTCAGTAGCCAGCTTGGCATCATGTTTCTGTTGTTTTTTCTAGGTAGCAGATGGATTTGATACCAGATCTCTGCATTTACAATGGCTGAGGTCCCGACTGGGCCTAGTGTCACAGGAGCCCATTTTGTTTGACTGCAGCATTGCTGAAAATATCCAGTATGGAGACAATAGTAGGGTGATTAGTCAGGAGGAAATTGAAGAAGCAGCTAAAGCAGCAAATATTCATGCCTTCATTGAAAAACTGCCAGAGGTAAGAGGCAGTGATGTTCTCTTCACAGTGAGATCATCTATTTGGAATGATATAGAGAAATCAAGGTAGTGCTCACTTGCATAGATCAAATTAAAAATAAACACTTTTGTTTCCCCTAATATAATAGCCATTATGTTTCAAAATGTCAGTGTGTTTCAAGATTAAAATCCTTTTTTGTTCGTTAAAAAAAAAGTCAATGTTTCCATTATTACAGTGGTAGACAACCCAGAATATTTGGGGGGTGAGGGGGAGATGGGGAAAAGGAAATGAGAGGATGTTCTATGTACAAGTAAGCGCTCATAATAACTTTTTAATATATTTTTCCTTGACAGCAGAAACTCTGATAAAGACATTTTATTTTTCTAAAGCAATTTAGTAAAACAAAGTAGTCTATTTCTAATTGAAGGGACATGCACAGGGAGTGTTTCTTATTAAATACAGAGGGGCAGTAAATCAAAAGTGGCATTTGACCATGCCTGACAAGAGTTTGGTTCTAACAAAGGAAAATACTTTGAATGCTTCTTTTCACTGTAGTTCTGTGTATCTGAAACTGAGGTAATAATGCTGAAAAATATTTCATCTTCATTACTACAAATGATGTATGAGATTCTTAATTCATAAGCACTGCAGCATCAAATTCTTCATGTATATGTCAGTTAGAATTAAATTGTTAGTTAATCTTATGATCTTAAACTCTGTAGATGCCTCATTGCTGGTACCATTCAAGGTATATTCCAGTCTTTGAGGGAGTAAATTTTCAGACTGGGTATGTTTTGGGGCTGTATATATAACTGCTTGTACTAGAGATGTTTATAAAGCTTTAGCTTTCTTAAAACCGCTTGCACTATTCTTTCTTTCAAGATGAAAATACTTTTATAGCCGTGCATGAAATTTTGCTTTTCTAATCTTCCTTCTCTAAGAGTATTCACTGGTGATTTTTTTATTTTTTAACATCCAGAAATATAATACCCGGGTGGGTGAGAAAGGAACACAACTTTCTGGAGGTCAAAAACAAAGAATAGCAATTGCCCGTGCTCTGGTTCGTAATCCTGCTGTTCTGCTCCTGGATGAAGCTACCTCTGCTCTTGACACAGAAAGCGAAAAGGTGAATAATTATTATTATGTGAAATACTTATGCCTATGTACGTGGCTAGTTGATTTTGTAGTATAAAATGAAAGTACACATGCTACAAATGCTCAATTATGAAACAAGTTAGGTGTATCACAGTAGCTTTTCCACCTGAGAGGTTTGAATTGAACTATACTAGGAAGCTGTTTATATTTACTAAATAAAAAAAACCTGAAGCTTTAAGTATAAAACTCCACACTGATCTGATACACCTCAGTTGTCTTCCTATCAGGCGTATTAGATGGTAAATACTGAATTTGTGCTCTGACCCAAGCTGGATGCCCAAGAACCCGCTTCTCCATGTCTCACATTTGTTTGATCAGGCTCACTGACCTCAGTGAGAAATCCTGTTGAGCAAAGGTCTCTGGTTGCACTGACTTGTATATCTGTGGGAGATGTATTCAGGTGATAAGAGAGTGAGAAATCAAATGTAGTTCCTAGGACAAGGGAAGCCTTTTGAGGTGCTAACAGCATTTTCCTGGTATCTGTATGCAGATTGTCCAGAAAGCTCTGGATAACGCCCGGCAAGGTCGGACCTGCATCGTCATCGCTCATCGCCTGTCCACCGTGCAGACAGCCGACATCATCGTGGTGATCCAGAATGGCAGGGTGGTTGAGCAGGGCACCCACAGCCAGCTACTGGCAAAGGAAGGGCACTACTATGCCCTTGTAAATGCATAAGTCTCTAATTAGTACTATTTGCTGAGGGTTTTTCGTTTTGTTTTTTTAATGGGAAGATATGAAAAGTTCTACAGAGGATTACTGTGGGCTGTGTGTGTGCTGACTGAGCAGGAACTGTGTTGCAGCCTGGCTGCTGTATCCAGTGTAGCCCTTGGCCCACACTTCCATGGGGATGAGCAGTGCATGCCCCATGCTGGGTCACAGAAGGTGCACAGAGGAGTCCTAGGGACTGAATGTTTTGAGTAGTTTGGTGTGTGACATGATCTGGAGGGTGAGTCTCACCCACAGCTCAGGTGGGTACCCTGCTCTCACTGTCCCCCCAAAGCCTGGCCCATAGCAGCTGCCATAGATCAAGGTGATAACAGAGTATAACAGCAGTTAAGCATCATGGATAAACAGCAAGTTGGTGCTTGTGGTTGCTCTTTGGGTTTCTTCAACAGCCAGATGAAGTCATAAACTCTTCTTCAGTTAAAGATGATTGTCAATTCTTACTGAAAACTGAGATTAAAAAAAGAAATATTGTATTAAAGAGAAGAATGTTGATGCATGGGGGGTTTTTTTCCCTACTTTATGCCACATTTCTCATATTACTGTGCTTCACACATTTCTTGGGAATTCAATATTCTATTTCAGACAATAACTGTAATAGTAACAACTTTCGCATATCAAGATAAACTGCATAAAAGATACTATTGTTTTGTTTAGTATTTTTCAAATGCTGACCTAACAGAGTTTAATCATGCTTTGTATCTATCAGGATAATTTCAAAAGTTTTGTGGGGGAGCTAGGATGGCTTCTATATCCATGTAAACAGCTTTTCATTGAAATAAAGAAAAAAAGAAAAGTTGTTTTCAATATAAGTTCCTTTATTTTTAATAGGCATAGTACTTAGGGACATGGTTTCGTAGTGGACATGATAGTGTTAGCCTAACATTTGGGCTCGATGATTTAAAGGGTCTTTGCTATTCTAAATGATTCTATGAATAATTTCAAAGATTTTTTTGAAGTGTTGGCAAAGCTTGTTTACACATGTGCTTTGATAATTTGTTATTCCTCTGATATATTCCTCAGGGTGCTGCAATACATCCTTTAACAGTTGAAGTACTGTGTAGTCAGAGTGACTCAGCAGCTGGGGTTTTTTGGCTCGCTAAACACAATTGCAGCATTTTAATTTTCCAAGGCTTTGCACGTGGCTTTGGGTTAGGATTTATAGCGTGGAGCAACCTGCAGTACTTTATAATTTCCAGATTGTAGCAGGCAAACTTACAGTAATTGCGATCTCCTTTGTTCATTTCAATTATTTTCCGGCATCAGGATCTGCAAGGGGAATAAAACACGCAAAAGAAAAGAAAATCTGGTCTCAGGTTTGCCAAAATAAATACAGTTGCTCTCCCTCACAGTTTTTCTCAGACTGTTTCAAGAGGAATTTTTACTCATTCAGACACCCCTCTTGTGTGATCTCTTCATTTTCTTGTGATAGATACATACTATGGAACTGCTGCCCTTATTACATTCCCAATTATCTAATGTGGGCTCCAGTTAATTCCCTTTTCCCTGTTTTGTTTCCGCACTGGAGTTGAAATTACAAGCACTAGATTTTCATTCTCCATTTTGAAAATAAAAAAGGAAAGTAACTTCAGCATGTACTGTACCCACTACTTTCCTTAACAGTGGGTAATTTTTGCCCAATTCCCTTTCTCATTACCAGTTGCCATTTTTTTGGAGCTTTCCAGTAATGGACTTTGGAAACAGCTCCCCACTCTGAGGCTCTTACTAGGCCTCAACCTCTATATTATTCCATCCATAATAATGACAAAAGAGCATACCTAGTTGCTGCCTGCTAGCATACAAATTGAGCTGGATGACTTTACTGACTCCGTGAGATATAAAGAGATGAATGTGTTCAGCTTGAAGGCACTAATAGTAAACTCTATGCTCTGATAGTTATTTCAGACCATCCAAGTCACCTTCCCAGCTGGATATGCCCATAGAGCTTGCAAACTGGCTATGCTCTGATTAAAAGCAGACCTAAATTAAGAGAGGAATGTCTGTCAAAAGTGCCTCTTTCAGCACCAAGCCCTATATGATATAGAGCTCAAAAGAATCCACCCTGACAGACAAGAAAACATATAAGGACACATTTTGAGGGCAGAGTTGGCTCTACCAAGTAAACACTCAATTTTTCCCTCTGACTGCCTTCTCTGAAGTCTACACTCTCTTTTCTGGGAAGTCATATCTTAATAATTCCATAGGAGACTTAAAATCAATGCTGGCAGTAAGCAAGTGTCTGAGCTAAGTGCTTCCTTGTACACTCACAAACAAGGCCTTTGGTGCTCTTTGACAAGCATGGGCTAATGTGTTCCCTTCACCCCTATCCTCGTGGCAGTCACTTTAGGGGTGAGGTCCCCAGTGACACCAGCAGCGACTCACCATATTGTGGGCACATTTGGGGAACACCAGCACTGGCTTATGCAGGGTTAGAGGAAACTTTTAACTCTGACACTGGGGGTAAAAAGCAGCACAGAACAAACATTTCAGAAAAAACGTAATTATAAACATGTTCTGGTTCTGGCCAGGACAAGGTTAGTTTTTGCAGTAGCCAGGAGGGGCCAGGACCCAGAAGATATTCTAGACCACTTCATCACTGCCTGAGGCGGGGCAAACAGAGCCTCTTCTGGGAAGAAGGGATTCTTTTCAGTCAGGTAAGTGTGGTGGTGGGAGTGGTGGGGTAATTCCAATTCCGAGCTAGACGGAGCAGCCAGGTGGCTCCGGTTTTGAGCAGGAGAAGCTGTCAGGTGCCATGGCTATGGCTGGGTCAGTCTCTGCAGTGAAATATTGCATGTGAATCACTTTCTTTCTTTTGTACACTTTTGTTATTAATATTTCTACTTTTACAGTGTGTTTTCTGATCCCTGCTGTTTCCAGTAAATTGTTCCTATCTCAACCTGTGATCTTTACCTTTTTTGCCTCCAATTCTCCTCTCCAGCCCACCACAGTGGGGGAGAAAACGTGGAAGGGAGAAGCAAGCAGCAGCATGGTTGGGAGAGTCTCAATGGGAGTACTAAATTGGTTAGTACCATTCCTAAACCAACACAAATCATTAAATGGATTTACCATTTTGTAAACAGCATTATTCCTGGCTTGCCAATAAGTATTTTAAATTAGAGAAGGGATGTTTACTTTTATTTTGAATTTGTGTGGTATTAATAACAAAACAAAAGTTAGAAAGCATCTAACTTTATTATCAACCAAATCTAACCTCTCCCAACAGCAGAAGAATTTCGCTAATTTTCCCACTAAAAAATGCTATTTTATAATTATGTGAAGGCAACAGGTCATCCCATGCTTGTCAAGGAACACCAAAGGCCTCATTTGTGACAAGACAAGAAGCACTTAGCCCAGACACTTGCTTTAAGTTTGCCAAAGTAAATAGTGTCTCCTTCCCAGAGTCTTGTTTAGTTCCTTAACCACTGAATTTAAACATTTGACTCCATTGTAGTATCCTACATGGCTGTGAAATTTGGTGAAGGCTTTTCAGTTGTTACTCTGGTCACAATGTTAATTATGAATGCAGACTGAAACACCAGAAAGGAGACAAGTAGTTGAACTAGAGGACACAGGACCTGATTATCTTTATGGCCTCAAAGAGTGATTTGTCTTCTTGTTTGTATGAGCAATGGAGTGTACCAGTCCCAATGGGTGTGGCTGTTTCCCATTCCTGGACATGCTATTTCAGTTTGAAATACCTGTCATCTATTCAGGAATAATGCTGTTTGCAAATGAGTAAATTAATATGATGTTTATCATCCCATGGGGTTTTTTTACCAAATGTCTACTTAGCTCTACATCCTATAAATTCTAATTTATGTTAATCTAAAATCTGTAAAGTGCACACCCTTGTAAAGAGGTTATTTAATAATGCTGGCTATATGGAAAGTAGGAAAACTTTCATTAAAATTGCAATTCTCAACCCTTGTACTTTTAGTAACTCTCTTCTTTTTTTTTTTTTTTTTTTTTTGAAAAGCACAGAAAGAAAAGACAAATTGGAGTTTTTTTAGGGTCAGCTGGAAAGCTAGCATGTTGGAACCCAGAGTGCAGGGAATGTTTCTCTGACTGTCCTGAGGGGCCCATCCCCCCAGGGAAACACTGTTTTTAACCTTCATCCATGGAGAGGGCTGCCAAGGCTTTGGGATGAATTAGAATCTACAAGGGTGTGAGTTAGGTGGTAGTATAATATACAGTTTGCTACAGGGTGAAAAATTTAGAGTTTTAGGTTTATTAATATGGTAAGTGGATGAAGACAAGATGGAGGACTCCTGTCGTTTTTCAGGTCTCTTCCTTCTTCTTCACCTACTCCATTTTCTGCAGTGTTGGTAGCACAGAATGATTGGTTAGGAAATGCCACAGTACAAGCTACATGAATGGATAGTTCATTAGGCATTGGTAGAAAAGTCAAAATAATGTACGTTCTTGGTGACAATTGGGTGATTTACCTTTAAAAGGACCTTGAGTTTCCTGAATTTTGCCTTTTGGTACTTGCTCTGCTTCATGCTATGTCGGCAGCCTGTAAATTACTGATAGGATATAATAAACAACCTGAAGACTGAGAAGATCCAAAAGTCCCGTTCATCTCTTACTCCTGGCAAGGACTTTCTCCCCGATCCGGGGAGGACATGTGGGGGTCGAGAACCTGCACACTAGTACTTCAATGTGTACCTGAATTTGATTTATGAGTTTCAATAAAATTTGAAGAGTTTGCAAAATTCCACTAAACAGTATGCAGCAGGCAATACCTGCCCAGTCCTCTGTTGGCTACCATCAGTACACATTGTACTCCTGACTCTTCACTTATGTCTTTACAAGCTAATGGTCAGTGATCTCACCTAATTAGTGAGGGAAATGTTAAGAAAATATACAGGATCATTAAGGTCTGCTTACCTGACATTGCTGGAGGGCTGGAAGTGAAAATGTTCTGCTCGACTATGGCTGTTCCAGGAAAATGCCTGCACTGCAACACTGGTTAAAAACTATCCAGGTCCTGTTCTGCTAGATCCTACATATTGATATCAGTAGGACAGCTGGAGCTTGGATTTCAAGGGTTAAATATCTTCTCTGGATGAGGCATGTGCCTCCCCTTCCATGAAGAAGCATTTTTTTACAGCAATGCTCCTGCTTGGCCCCCATTTAGGGCTCACCAGCTGCCTGCTACCATGGGCACTCTGGCGAGGGAACTTGACTTCTCTAGGGAGAAACAAACAGCTTACCTAAGAGAGACCAACAAGAAAGCTGGAGAGGGTCTTTTTACAAGGACTTGCAGTGATAGGACAAGGGGTGATGGCTTTAAACTGAACGAGAGTAGATTAAGAGTAGATATTAGGAAGAAATTCTTTACTATGGGGGTAGTAAAGCACTGACATTGGCTGCCCAGAGAAGAGTGGATGCCCCACCCTTGGAAGTGTTAAAGGCCAAGGTGGATGGGGCTTTGAGCAAACTGGTCTGTGGAAGATGTCCCTGCCCATGGTGGGGAGGCTGGGACTAGGTCCTCTTTCATGTCCCTTCCAACCCAAACCAACCTGCGATTCCGTGGAGAGAAGAGAAATTCATAAATTTTGTCTGGAGATGTGGTTGTGTCTTGCTGAAGCAGGAAACACAGCAGCAGCTTTTCCAAGGTATTTCCAAGCTCTTCTGTTTGTTAATGGATTTGTATAACATTAGAGAAACGTGATCTGGCAAATCTCTAGAACTCTACCCAAACTGCGAATAAACTGGACAAGACAGTGGATTAAAGTCTGTACTTTGCTTGATCTCTTTTTGTGTGTCCCCGCTGATGTATGTAGACAAACCAGACTTCTGTAAAACACATGGTCTCCATGTCTGAGACCTTAAGGTGTTTCTAAGATCATCAACATAGTAAAGAAGAGAAACAGCTGGGCAACAAGGTCACAAACAGCATCTGTGTAGTTTCTTCTTACAGAATGCCCTTGAAGGGCTTAATTTGTTAAGTCCTGATCCTTAGGTACTTGTAAATGACTGGTAGTTTTAGTTGCAAAGGTAGAAGAATCCAGTTGCCTTGCTATCCTTTATCACCCCCCAGCTGCCCTATGTATAAGCTTCACCACAGATTGTCCATTGCCCTGACATTTTCCAGGATTATGGCTCTGCCTGACTGTTCTCTTCCAGTTGCCTGGACTGCTTTTCCTCCTCAAGCACCTTGCCTAGCACACACAACAGATGCTGCACCATGTGATCTGGTGCAAAATGCAGACAGAGATGAGAGGGGAAGTGACAAAAACAACAGAAAAGCTAAAGGATTACTTTCTAAAATTAACAGAAATTTCTCAGCAGAAAACTGGTCACTTCATTCACTAAATTAATCATTTACACTGGATTGCTTTCATCTACCTCTGTGCTGTGCTTTGTTATCCAGACTGCAGGCAGCTCCTATCTACCTGACACCCTAGCAATTATCTCATTTTAGCATTTTATTGCCTACCTGGTTCATCAGCAGTTAAGTCCAGAAACTATTTTCTGAAGCATATCTTTCCATTTGGAAATAATAATTTGTTGTGCCCTCAGGGAAGCTCACACATCTGCTGGAGTTATCCCCAGCCTGCTCAGTGACATCAGTATCACAAGCTCCAAAGCAAACTTGCTAAGCCTTCCTGTAATTCTCCCAAAGATGCCAATCTTTACTGAATGCTTTCACAGAAAGTTGTTTTAAAGTCGTGTTAGCTCAACAAATAGATTTTGTGGACTTGTTTGAATTGACCAATATACCTTTCATTGCGCTGCTCTTTCCATAGGAGTAACATTCTCATTTCTTTCTAATCCTTATGAACAGAATTTGTTTTTACTGCCCTCTCTCTCCTGCGTTGTCCAAAGCAAAACCACCTTTCAGTCCATCACCACTGGAATAGTCCATTTTTTTATGGTCCTTGAAGTTTCAAAGAATGACTACATGAATATGGCTATTTTTGTGGAAATGATTGTTCAAGTTCACTCCAATGAAAAAAGAATATCCTCAGTATTTTATCCACCACAAGCAGCATTCCTGGAGAATGCACATGTTATTCTACCAAGAAGGTAACAAGGGGGAAGAGGCACTGCTGTGGGGCACCTACCACTTAACTGCAGACATTTGGGTCTGAAGCCATCAATCAGATTGCCTTTAAAGTGCCCTTGACTGGACGTGACTCTTCTGTTTCCAAATGTCTGCCTGAACAGACAGTGAACCACATCAAGGAAGTGCCTATTTCCTACCATAAATTGAAATGAAGAGTACCAGTTTTCAGTCAGAGTATACATTTACATTTACATTTACATTTACATCAGGTGAAGGGAGTTCCACTCTGAATGTTCCATCTTTCTTAAGGAGATCGCTAGGTGAGTTTATCAGTCTTGCAAATACTTCTTGGACATCCTTACCTGGGATCTCCAGACATCTCCAGATAGGCACTGGGGAGCCCAGTCTTGCAGCCAAGGAAGAGGAAGGGCCTATGCAGTAAACAAGGGTCAGTTTTCTTCACCTAGATATCAGCAGCCCAAGAAGCTTTGGAGTGAAGGAAAAACATTCAGGAAACAGGAAATATTTATCCTGAATGTGCAAAAAATGGAAAAGAGATATACAGGTTGCAGAAACACCCAGACCAGCTTATAATCATGACTGAATTAGGAGAATATGGATTTTTTTCCCTCTTGGATAGCATGAGGAAAATTTTAAACAAGGAGTTAACGTTTTCAGGAATCAAAATAGTTGATGTCTCTAACATCCACATATAATGCCCGTCTTTTATGACATCACACTAAAAATGATAAGTAGAATTCCCATTTTCACTCATATGAACATATCCCTGACAATGCAGTGTGTGTGTTTCTTCAAAGCAAATTCAACCAAACAACTATCACTTTATACAGCACTAATAGGTTTGGTTATAAACCCACTGTATACGTTTTATTTACTACAAATGAAATGTGTATCAGCAACACTGAATATGGAAACAAAATTATAATGAATCACTTTTGTTATTCTCGAGCAGTATGAAGAGGTATCTGTAATGTGATTTACTTTTCAGTATTCAGTAATGTAGTTTTAGTTGGAACAAATAGGATTCCCAATACAGACTTACACTCTTTTCTTCAATTTCTTATTTCACACATACCTTGAGACCTGGAACAACTTTTTCCATGAATTGATGCCAATTCTTTTGGGACTCTTCCAGTGTTATGTTTTAATGCTTTCTTTCTCTCTCTCTTTTTTTTTTTTTAAGGCTATATCTTAGTGCCTCATGGCAATTATTTTACACTCATAAGTTTAAATGCACAGTGTGACAGTGTGTATGGATTCTGATAAATTTGTCTGCCTCCACCACCATCATTTAATCTTTGGATCTATCACTTCATAATTTTTTTTAAGAAATATACACAGTTATGAATATGCTTTTTCTAAGAGGAAAATGTCTAATCTGCCACACGTATAGAAAGGAGGAGAGCATACATTTTTCAATATATACATAGGAGAGTATACGTAAATGGTTATATTGTTCTATATTTATAAAATATATGGTACTGTATACTTATAAACATCATCAACTGCTTCAGGACAAGAAGTTTGAAAAGAATCCAAGAAAAAATTCAAATTGATCATGGGAAAATTCCATTTGCTGTCAGAATTTTACTTTAATTTTGCAGAGTCAAAACTAGCTTTTTCTCCTGAAAATCTCTCTCATCAAGTTTTGATGATGCAATTTCTCTTTTCAGCTTAGTCAGACTCTTAAGCCCTCCCTTGACTCACATACTGCTCTTGCCCGCATGATGCCAGTGACTCACACATATTTATTCTATTTTTCAGTAGATAAACCACAGTTAGTTTCATGTCTAGGCCTTTTAGCCATACCTCCTGAGAAAGCAGTTAAACTCCTTGCACTTGAAAAGCCCAGACAGCTTTATGAAAGCAGCAGTGGGCCTGTCCAGCTGCCCCCGGCTTTCCTGAGAGAGGGTATAATGAAAAACTGCACAACTTAAAACAGCTTTTCTGAAAATACTTACAGCAAAATTAAACCTTTCCTCATCTCCCTGCTTTGCCAGAGGCTTCCTTTCTTCCAGAAAGCATAGTTTTCCTGTGAAGGTTTCATATTTCACTCTTCCCCCATCCATCCTACAGTTGCACATCATTCTTGGAAAAATGGGGAACAGAAGTGCCCTGCTGCTGCTGCTCAGGACCCACTCAATGTTAGAAAATGCTCAACACAAAAGGAGCCTAGAAGTGCCACCCACCATGGCCAACACCCTCACACTGAGTGTCCTTAAAAACTATGTCAAGCCAACAGCAGCACAGCTTATCCCACCCCAGTCATCATCACACAGTATTGCCAAGCAGCAGTGAAGAACTGTGTTGTGTGGTGACATTTAAAATGCATTTCATTAAAGTTCAGCTTTTCCTGTGACTTCTTAGCTTGTTTTCATCTTTGTGGGGAGCACAGTTCATATAAAACTGCATTTTATCCTCTTTCATGTTAAGTACACTCAATCATAATGCCACCAGGAGGGGCATGTTCACATAAACATTCACAGGTGTTTATAATAGATTTGTGCTAACACTAGTCATATTTTGTCTGAATCTCAGGTTTTTAATAAAAAAAAACCAAAAGCAGAAGAACAAACATTGATTTTTTTTTAATGTTGTGTATAAAAGGTTGTGTTCTTTGATTACAAGTGATTTGTAAATAACAGAACATTGTTAAAAACTACCAACTGTATTATATATGTATGGTTTTTTATACCAGTAGTTCTGTTTGTTTTCTCCAAAATATGAGGGAATTTTCTTCACTCCCACCATTTCTTCTCAGATTGCCCCAGGTTTTAGTCAATATCTCAGTTGCAAAAGCTGCCATGCAGAAAGAAATTAAGGTATCCTGGTAGCTTCATCCTTCACAAAGTCTAGCAAGGCACCACGTAGTGACACCATGTTACTTGAAATAATGTCTCTCTGGAAACAGAGGCACACAACAAGTGGCTTGCTGTGTTTCTTTTACTGGGCAGGGAGATAAAGATGTCCTGATAAACTCTTAGAACTGGAAATGTCTGGGAACTTCCAATACTGAGAGGGAGTTACTGCATGTAGCCCTAGTTTGATGGCAAATCAGAGTCAGATGGGACTTCTATAATTGTTATCATATTTATTATTTGGACAATTGCCTCTAAAATGTGCCAGCCTTGTTCTGGCGAGGCAAGGAAAATCCTTTCCCAAATGAGATCAATCTAACAAAAAGAAAACAGGAAAAACCCCAAACCTTAAACATTGAAGTACATGGATAGGTAAATACACACAAAAAGAAGCATCTCCAAATCTTTCTCAGAACTCTGCACTGTTTCAAACCTTTCAAAAACTTGGACACCATTCAAGGTTGAATTGAATGATAGTCAGATGTGGCTGTTTTCTGGAAATATTTCATGAGGCTTGAGGCATAAATTATGTTCTACAAGGACATTAGCCATCCATCTTTCACATGGCCTTCCCTCTTTCAGCTCATCATATTCACTTGTCCTATCTTGCTACAGAATAAATGGCAAACATATCAAAAGAGGGGGTGGAATTTCCCCAAGTGGTTTATGAAATGACTGGCACCATCCAGCTTCAGTCCTGTTGGAATACTTTCAAGCACAAGAAACACAATAATAACACGTTAAACACATGAAAATTGTAACAGGTCCTATTTTTCTAAGAAACCTCATTCTGCTCAATTCACAAGATATGATTTTCTCCACCCAGCAGTAGCCAAGATAAGAAATCCGTCCATCCAGCCACAGGTTTTGAAATATGAGGATCTACCATACCACACCAAAACCTTTGAGGAGACTACAGGGAGGCAGTCTATGTCTACAGGACCATTTACTCTCCCAGATATGCTGGGATCAGTGCCAGGATGGCACATCAGAAGGTTTTCAAAACTGACTCAGTATCTCACCTGACATCATTAATTCTTCCATAGGAAATTCTTCCCTAGTAAAATGCAATTTCAAAACCATTGCGAAGACATTCTCCCCCAAACTGTTTGGGAGAAAGCCAGAGTAAAAATTCAATCAGCAAAAAATTATTTCATCTTAGCCAAATGTTTTTCATATTTTGTTCAAGCAGAAACTGAAGGGTTTGTTTCTGGCTTTAAAATTCTTGGGTAGAAACAATTTTAACAGATAAAAATCTCATTTTATTTTGTTCTAGATGTGTTGAAATGAAGAGCTTCAGGATCTTCAGCAATTGTTCATTGCTAAAAACATTCTCCATATTTAGTTGTGAATAATTTTACTTAACCTCTGCTGCCCCATTTATTGAATAAAGTATACATCCAAAGCTGATCACGCTGTCCTGTTTGTAACAACTGGAGATGTAACTGTGGCAGGTGGCTCCTGTGACAAAAGGGCACGGTTGGCTGAGGAGAAGAAAGCCAGATTAATTGAACCAAACCAAAGTGTTCATGTGGTGATTATGCTCTGCAGCACATCACAAAGTGCTGTCTCGCCTCCTGAGTGAGACTGCTCTGTCCCTAGGTGTGCCTGTGTCATCGGCAGAAAAGGGTTTGGCTTAAGAACCTGGGCTGGGAGGAAAGTGCTTGAAATGCCTCCCTCGACCTGGGGAGGCAGGGCTGGGGCCACAGCATCTAAAGTTGGATTCAGGAAGAGCTTGTGCATTTTGCAGAGCCCTTCTTGTCAAGCTGAGCTGCAGAGCACCTTGCACCCTGATCGCCACCCTACCTACATTCACCAGGTTTCTCAGGCAGGATGGTAAAGAAAGTTTTATGGAAAATAGATGGAGATAGATTTGTG
The DNA here is from genome assembly GCF_017639235.1 of Corvus kubaryi. Taxonomy (NCBI): domain Eukaryota; kingdom Metazoa; phylum Chordata; class Aves; order Passeriformes; family Corvidae; genus Corvus; species Corvus kubaryi. The sequence goes on along the minus strand of NW_024581137.1, from coordinate 28,040,382 downwards.
GAAGAGGAAAGGGAGGACAATGACAGGAAGCCTCAGTTTCCTGTCCCCTGTGCTTTGTCCAGTGCTACCCCAACCTCTAGCTGTGACAGCTGGCTGCCACTACCCATCATGAGTGTGCCCCTCCCAGTGCTCGCCCCACAAAAACTGGTTTGTCATGATGAGGATGTCTGTGCCACTCTGAACCTGGCCAGCACAGCCACCACCTGCACCCTCCCAGGGAGCCCTTGCAGTGCTGTCCAAGGTGGGACACTCCTTCCCCTCCCTTCTCCCACAGGAGACCACTGGGGTCCAGGGCTGCTGGCAGTGCCCTGTATGGGCCTTCTGAGTAAGGCTTGCCTGCTCGGTCTGGATGAGGAAAGGTGTAATCTATGTTTTCATCCTGATTTCATTTGATTGTCTGATTTTAACACTTTTGCTATCAAAAGAAACCAACACCCAGCTTCCCAGTATTAATAAAGCACCATGTTCCTCCTTTCTTAACACAGGCCCAAAATGTCTTAGTGCCTTTTAATGCTTCAACAGATAGTCAAATATATTTAAGTTGTCATAAATCAATGTTTTTAGCCAAAATAGGTCTTCACGAGAAATTCTCTGGATCCCCAATGCAGGATATATCTGAGATTCCTGAAGAAGAGCAGTACTAACAGAGCAAGGTGATGATACTCAGTCTGCACCTCCAGCTTTTGTTATTGGGATGAGAAAGGTTTCAAGGCAGCTTAAGTTTAAGGAATTCTGGCTTCTGATGTAAGTTTAGTAGCTCACATGTGCCAAGAATTAAATTCTAATATTTTACCAGAAAGGTTTTTTTAATTTGGACAGAGAAAAGGAGAATTGGAAATAATAGCCCTGACTTTAATTCTCATCTACTCTTTTTTTCCTTTTTTTATTTTCAAGTATACATCTTGTGAGTTGCATGAGATATGATATGACTGGGGGAGGAGAGAAAATGAAAACAAACAAAAGATTCAGGAGAACAAAACCTCTCGCCCATTGGGCATTTCTGTGTAATTTACAAGGCAAATTCCTCAGGTCAGAGTCTCATCTTTGGGGATTTTCCACTTCCCTCACTCCTGAGGAGAGCAGAGGCTATTGCACATCAGCACACACTGACCCCCCACAGAGAAGTGAACTGTCAGATAAGAGATTGCTTTCCTTCCCTCCAAGCTCCCAGGAAGGTACGCAATGCACAGAGCAGTGTTTGTGTTACTGCTGAAGGCAAGGACTTCAGCCAAAAGGAGCTGGCAGCCCTGGCTTTTTAATGAACCATGTGCTGACAGGCCTGGTTGTGAGCTGTTACAGATGTGCACCGGACAGTCTAATGAGATGCAGGAAATTTGGGAGGCCAAAAAATCTCTTTGGATTTTCTGCTGTGGTGGTAATATCAAAACTGCTTGTGTTCTACCTGACGTTGTCAAGCAAGGGGTATGCTAGCTGTCCTTAATAAAAACATTTCCATTTGGGGTAAAGGCACTGATGTGTGTTGATTGCCATAAGGGGGAATAAAAGAAGGGCTGAGTCACTAGTCAAGAATGAGAGCGCAGGCAGGACAGGATCCTGCCTGTGCTCAATAGCGACACAATAATTATAGTAACATTTTCTGTGATTCCCCTGCTATGTAACCACAGATGGAGGAGAGTGAGTGGGGGCTGCAGTGGGAAAGGAATTGGCCAGGATAGATGATGTGGCAAATTAGGGAAAACAAACTCGTGGTGAGAGAACAAAAACCCCTGAAAAATTCTCCTTCCTGCATAGTGGAGTCTCCCGCTGATGTGTCCAGTGCGGAAGAGGCACCTTTTCCCAGTGCTTTAGCAGAGGAGTGCTCTGGTATTTCTCTTAGAGCATGAGTCAGACCCAGGGGTTGCCAAAAATACTTGCCAAGTCCTGCTCTCAGTTACATGTGCCCACAACAACTCAGCACATGAGAAGATACTATCAGCACCAACGGAGCCATCGGAGCAGCGGCAGGCTGCTCTGCACAGCTCTGCGGCTCCTCCGTTCCACCTCTGTTCTCTCTCTGAAGTCTGATTAGCAACTGGATTGCAGATGCTATTGGTAATTGTCTGGCCTGCAAATTCAATCAGATCAATGATAAAAGTCTGCTTTTACTGTTATTTGACAGATAAAACTTCTTTATAACTATCTAACTGATGAAGCACTAGCCAGCAGATGCCCCAGTTTACTTGCTCTTTGTCATACGGACAGGCTTAGATATAAAAAAACATAGACAACAGTCCATGAAACAAAACAGGACACATACACAGATCTTTCCCAGCAGAGCTAGCATTTGCCAGAACTGTAAAGCTACATAAGATATGCAACACTGACATCTACTGGCACACAAACTCTGTACTGATCTCTGCTTGTTTATTCTGCGGCAATATTTTTATCCGCATTCACGGTGCCATGAGTGCATACCCCAAGTTGTTGCAATAGCACGCTGCCACTCCAGGGCACAGCTCCACAAGCTGGGAGGGCTGCCCTGTAAAGAGTTTCTGGGATAACTTGCCATTAGACTGAAAAAATCACTCTAGGCTGTGAATGGCCGATTCCCTTTGCACAATATGAACTGCAGAGAGTCCATGCTTCTGCAATCCCCACTCACAGTGGGCCCCCTCTTTTTGGCCTGTTTTTTCTAAAAGACATTTCCACTTCTGTAAACATTCATTTGTAGCAAAAACATTGTCTTGTGTCATGCTGTATTCTGGGGAAAGACTTCACTTCAAGAAGTTTCCACTCTCTTGGAAACCTAGTGCCTCTCCAAGGGCTAGGAAGTTAGAAACAAGACTGCTAGTAAAACTATTTCCTCTCTTTAGGCCTAAAGTCTTGAGGCTGTGTGTAAGTTCAGCATCAGGATAGTATAGTGTTCTTCAACCTCCTGATTTCCCACCCCAAGAGGCAATTGTTAGCCTGTGAGTTTTGAAAGCCCTGGGTTGGTGTTTTTAGATCACTTGACTTGCCATGCCCATATGTTCAAAAAACAAAATTTGCATCACAGGAGTAACTTTCCTGAGGAAGAGTCCCAGGGAATTCCTGTACTACATCTATTTGCCAATAAGCCTGTGCACTGAAAGGGCAAGTGAGATTTAGTCAAGGTAAGAGTTAACATGTGGGCATTAGAGAATTTATCTGCTGCTCCTTGCCTGACGGTGGACAATAAGCAGGGGGTTTTATTCCCTTTCTTATCATTGTAGTCTCAAATTTTCTGATTTAGGGTGGCATGCTTTGAGTGTTTTGAGGTTTACTTTAACTGAAGCTGCCTGCTTACTGCGTTGCCAAAACAATGATTCTAGCTGAGTATGTGATTTAATGGCTATTACTAACTCCTGGCGATCTTTCCTCTTTTTTTCCATAATTTTATCTAAACTGTGTGGTTCAATGCAAGAGCATAAACTGAGTCCCTGGAATAAAGTGTGCTTAAGTATTTCAGGATCATTGTTAAGTCAGTTTAAATCTCCTGTTCTGTTAGGGTTCTTTAGGGTTTTTTAAGACTTCTTTCAGTGAAATTATTTTCTGATTATCTCATTCACAAGGGATTTACCTGCCACCACATGGCTCTGAAGAGATGTAAGGAAAACTTAAAGGATGGTATACTTTAACAATGAAACATTGGTTTTCTTTCCTTGTGTCAGCAGAAAAGACCAGGAAAAAAGAGAAAATTTCTTATAAAATTGATTTTAAAGTATATATTAATTTGTATTTTACCTGTTTCTGCTAATGAAGTGTTGTCAAGTTTTATTGTGTGAATGAGTTTTAGGTTTCTCACATCCAAGCCAGCTGTCTGTAAAGAAACCTGAGCTGAGTACGACCGCACATCATGAACTTCATGAAATCTTCTGTATCAAAAGCAGAGAAGGCAGGCACAGCAAGGAGACTGGATTTCCATTGCTGTTTTCTCAGGAGAAGCACTAACTGATGCGTTTACTGCTAATGACTAAGAAAACAGAGCACAAGCAGAGACAAATTCTTCCTTTAGAAGAAGAGTGACTTTCCTATGCAGCAATGCAAGAAACCCCCCACTGAGCAGTCAGAGCTGTCTGTGGCATCAGAGCTGTCCTGAGTGAACAGTTCTATGCATGCAGGACATGATAATACCCCATGGGTGACAAGTTTTTCCCTCTTTCCATGAGTAGTCATCCTTCTATGTGGCAACTTGCTAAGGAGTCCCTGGAGCCAGAGCCAAAAGCAAGGGAGAGCAAATTCAGTTTTTTGCAAAGCTTCATTCCCTTCTTATTATCCATATTAAAATTAAAATTAAAATGTTGCTTTTATCTGAGTGCTTTCTACAGATCTCATAACTGCTTATACTTGTGAATCCAGACATATGGCCCTTGATCCTGATTGTAGACTGAGTCACTGTTTTAGGAGCTGCAGTGACACACACAGATTGGATGATCCACCATTATAAAGCAAAGGGAAGTCAGAGTCAGCGAGGTACCTTGTAAATGACCTATATTTCTTTATAAAGTCTTTCTAAGACTTTCATTAAATTGCAATACTTTCTTCATCAATTACACAGGTGAGCTTGGCTTTTAAAAGTTTCTGCAGCGAAACCAGCAAAATCTGGCAGCAAAGACAATTTGCTGGGATCCAGAAACACCCTTCTTTTTTCCTCCTTGGCTCCTTTCTTTCACATGTTCTTCCTTGATAAAGCTTTCCAGCATAGCATTTCTCGGGGAGCCATCAAGCAAAGCATCCCGTCACCAGCATGAGTATTAGGGGGACCAGCCAGTGAAATGAATATTAAAGAAACATTAACATGGAGACAAATGTGAGCAGAAAAAAACCCACAGAATAAAAGGGTAGTCCAACAGCTTTTCTACTTTGCTCCAATTTAACTTGGTGTCTTTTCCTGGGGTGTCAAAACTACTGCTCAGAGAATCACAGAATTTTCTGAGTTGGAAGGGACCCACAAGGATCATTGAGTCCAACTTTTAAGTGAGTGGCCCATACAGGATCGAACCCATGACCTTGCCATTACTAGTTTGAGCTTGGACAGGGAAAGAAGTCCTAATCTGAGGTTTTGTCCCTAAAATGAAATCCTTTGGCATGTGTGATGAATTTGGAGAGCTGGAATGGTCTCTGGTTGCTTGAAGATGGACATTATTGCAAGGAGAGACGGACATGCAACTTCTTGTATTTCTTTGATTCCTTTGATTTTTCCAGTATGTTTTTTCCAATATGTTTTATAAGATTGAAATACAGGGTCCCCCTCTAGCCACGCTCACCCATGTGTCTTGCTGAGATGAAAGAAAATTGCAGGAGAAATGTCCTAAATAACAAATCTTCTCCAAAATGTATCACATCTATCCTTAATCCAAGTACTGCATCTTTCACAATTCTGGAGAGAAAAGGCTTGTCATTTAAAAATAATTGTACTGTTTCAGAAAATATCTTCCTGCTCTAAGCTCCATGCTGTCCTCAGGCATGTTTCTTCCATCATCTCAAATTTAAAGTATGAAGCTTATTTTTATGGTGCATGGTCATGATCTTTGTATTCACTTTTGTCCACAGGGGAATGTTTATTTCCATCAGAATTTTCTTATAAATTCACTAATCCATAGAAAGAAAGAGAAAAATTTGAATCCAAGAAAGTTTCTGTACAAAATTAAGAAGATATCCCACCAAACTTATGCTTTGGCAGACGATTATATGCTCAGGTTCAAATGTCTCACCAAGAAACACTGGTAAGATACTAATAAGAAAACCCTTTTAACACATCAATTGGAGAGTTGGCAGAATTGCTCTAGGAGTCAGGAGTATTAATCTTGAGGAAAGGAAAGGTCTGGGTGGAATGTGTTCAGAAAATAATTTGCTGGTATTTTAAAGGAAGAGTGCAAAAAGACAACAATGCTCACTAGTGAAAAGCAAGCCAGTAAGCACAACATCAAAAAATAGATCACAGCCCTTATTTCAAAAAGTAATACTCTTTATACTATATAAAATCAAGCATTTCATTAATTCATTAAGAAAATACCATATACTGACCCAAATCTCTCTACTCTTTCTGGAGAAACACATGTATATATATCTCCAGACAGAAGAAAATATTAGTTTTATAATACATACATGGCGTATAAATATATATCACATGCAATGATGCATTTAGTACATTTAATATATTACATGTATAAAAGTATATCCTGAATTTGTAGTAGTATTTATTTAATTGCAAATACATAAAAGTGTGTAAGTAGGTTCATCATTTCAAATACAAAAAAAAAATAAAGTAATTTTACAGAATTTTCATAGAATCATAGAATCATTAAGATTGGAAAAGACTTTTAAGATCATCAAGTCTAACTGTCAATCTAGTGCCACTACCATGTTCACCATTAAACTATGTCCTCAAGTGCCATATCCACACATTTTTTGAATACTTCAGGATGGTGACTCCAGCACTTCAAATAGAAACATTTTTCAGAAGAGTGTAAAAAAAAAAAAGTTTTTACAAATATATTAATGGTAAAAGGAAGGGTAAGACCAACCTTTGTTCCTAACTGGATGAGGCAGGTAACCTAGTAACTAAAGACGAGGAGAAGGCAGAAGTGCTTAATGCCTTCTTTGCCTCAGTCTTTAGTGGGAAGACAGCTTGTCCTCTAGACAACTGTCCTCAGGGGTTGATAAATGGTGTCAGAGAGCAGAATGGTCCTCTTGTTATCCAAGAAGAGGCAGTCAGAGAACTGCTGAGACACTTGGATATTCATAAATCAATAGGACCAGATGGGATCCATCCCAGGGTGATGAGGGAGCTGGCAGATGAGCTTGCAAAACCGCTCTCTATCATCTACCAAGAGTTGTGGCTCACTGGTGAGGTTCCAGATGATTGGAAACTGGCCAATGTGATGCCCATTTACAAAAAGGGTAGGAAGGAGGATCCTGGTAATTACAGACCAGTTAGCCTGACCTCAGCACCAGGTAAGGTAATGGAACAGTTAATACTGAGTGCTATCACGCAGCACTTACAGGATGGCCAGGGCATCAGACCCAGCCACCATGGGTTTATGAAGGGTAGGTCGTGCCTGACCAACCTGATCTCCTTCTATGACCAGGTGACCTGCCTGGTAGATGCGGGAAAGGCTGTGGACATTGTCTATTTGGACTTCAGCAAGGCCTTTGACATTGTCTCCCATAGCATACTCCTAGAAAAGCTGGTAGCCCATGGCTTGGACAGGGGTTCTCTGCTGGGTTAAGAACTGGCTGGATGGTCAGGCCCAGAGAGTGCTGGTGAATGGTGCTGCATCCAGCTGGCGGCCAGTCACCAGTGGTGTCCCTCAGGGGTCTGTCCTGGGACCAGTTCTGTTCAGTAATTTTATTGATGACATGGATGAGGGAATTGAGTCTTTCATTAGTAAATTTGCAGATGACACTAAGCTGGGAGCTTGTGTCGATCTATTGGAAGGAAGGAGGGCTCTGCAGAGAAACTTGGATCGGTTGGATGGATGGGCAGAGTCCAGCAAGATGAAGTTTAGTAAGTCTAAGTGCCAAGTTCTGCATTTTGGCCACAAAAATCCCCAACAACGTTACAAACTGGGGACAGTGTGGCTGGACGGTGTCTGGGCGGAAAGGGACCTGGGGGTGCTGGTCGACCGCCGGCTGAACATGAGCCAGCAGTGTGCCCTGGTGGCCAAGAAGACCAATGGCATCCTGGCCTGTATTAGGAATTGTGTGGCCGGCAGGAGCAGGGAGGTCATTCTTCCCCTGTACTCAGCACTGGTAAGGCCACATCTTGAGTACTGTGTCCAGTTCTGGGCCCCTCAGTTTAGGAAGGACATTGAGATGCTTGAGCGTGTCCAGAGGAGGGCAACAAGGTTGGTGAGGGGCTTGGAACACAAGCCCTATGAGGAACAACTGAGGGAACTGGGATTGTTTAGCCTGGAGAAAAGGAGACTTAGAGGTGACCTTTTCACTCTCTACAACTTCCTGAAAGGAGGTTGTAGACAGGTGGGGGTTGGTCTCTTCCACCAGGCAGCAACTGACTGAACGAGAGGACACTGTCTCAAGCTACATCAAGGAAGGTGTAGGCTGGATATTAGGAAAAAATTTTTCACTGAAAGAATAGTAAAGTCCTGGAATGGTCTGCCCAGGGAGGTGGTAGAGTCACCATCTCCGAATGTGTTTAAAAAAAGACTGGACATGGCACTTGGCACCATAGTCTAGCTGAGGTGTTAGGACATGGGTTGGACTCGATGATCTTGGAGGTCTCTTCCAACCTCGTTATTCTGTGATTCTGTATTTCTAACCATAGCTCTTTGTAAATTTGGTTGTGTTCTCTACACCTCATGTGAGTTAGGTCATTTATGATGTTATATTTATACATGTGTAATTTATAAATTAGCAGTCCTAGTGGTGCTCTAATACCAGATAAAGGCACCAATGAAATAATAATTTCTGGTTTGAGCATCTGTTTTATATCCAAGAGTAGTGGCATGAATCACTAGCCTTAAACAAGAACTTCATATACTAGAATACTCTATCTGAATTTAAAGGAATTACAGATTTCATTTTGAGATGTCTTATGACTGGGATATGCTAGTGGCAGTGGCCAGTCCTTGTATTACAACAGTAAATTTTTTTTTGTATTTACAGGTCCTATTCATCCTTGGGCTAACACAGGAAATTTGCACCAGAAACTTTAAACAAATCCTGCTACATATTGAAAGGTTCTCTTTATTTAACCTGGTGATTTAAAATTCAATTTTTGCTGATGTGGGAAGAGTTAATTAAATTAAATTACTGATCATCAATTTGAATACAAATTACACTTTCCCTTAATTCATCTTACACATGCTATTTATTCAGTAAAATAAATTTAAGATTGCCTAAACTATTCACACAAGCCTAGAATATGATTCAGTCATTTCTAATCATTTCTTCACATCCAAAAAAATTTGTGCTATCTGTTTTCTGCCAAGTAAAGCATGCAATGTACCTCTGATGTGACCAGAATGTCCCATATTGGCTGCCACTGGGCAGAATCACAAATGTCATTTCCTTTCCGGAACAGAGATTACCCAAGCTGAGCCCACGAGCTCCCTGACCACGGTCATTTCCATTTCTATGCTGTCTGACCCCTTTGTGATTCTGCCTTTCCCACATACATGACATCATCAGCTTCCTGGGAAGCTGAGACAAGGTAATAACTTTGTAGTTACCTAATCCCTGCTTTATGCAGTCATGGTGGACACAATTATACACAATGGCCTTGCTGCTCCTTTCATTTTCTATCTCTATGTCTTGCAAACTGCCTGAAATTTGTTTTAATTTTTTGCAGCATCCCAGTCTGCTTGATTTGTCATTATTCTGACTTCATCATTATGATCCTGACATCTAAAATACACCTACATTTAGTGATAAATATATTTTTCCCTTTTCCCAGGTTCTTTGTTCACATGTAGTCTTTTTTTGAGATAAGTATTTGCCCTAATGCAGTTTAATTCTTGGTGGTTTTTGCTTCCTGTAAATAGAGCAACCTTTCAAATTCAATCCCTGAGCTCTGTAGCCCAATTGACTTCACTGGATATTCAATTCACCTGAATACAAATTCATAATAAACTGTTTCAGTTTGCGTATTTATGATCCTGATGACAGGTAAACTCAATGGAGGAATGGGCTATGATGGTTGGAAAAGGATTCCATTTGTCTTTCAGTTTTAAAAACATATCCCATCTACTGCCAACTTTGTGTTGCCAATCATCCTAAAATTAATTCAAGAAAACGTTTTCAAGAGTACAGTCTTCTCTGTCTTGGTATGGATCTGCAGTACTTAAATGGTGAAATTCATGGATTAGTTATAGTCATATATTTTTTAAAGCATCTTCAACCACTTTTTAATCTCTGTCTCAGAGATTTCATCCCATGCTCATTTCCCTGCAGTAGAACTGAAAGCAAAGGGTTGTACCAGCTTTTCTTACTCTGCAGTGCTTGTCATTTTTTATACTGATACCCTTACCCCCATCAGACCTCCGACAGTTCTTTTCAGCTCACAGCTGTGTCAGCTGGTGGCACCACCTGGCCTCTGAGGACAGCTTAGATAAACATACTCCATGAAGCAATGCTGTAGAGTGGTAATGTGGTTTTATTTGCTTCTAGAGGTAAAACACAGAGGTAAGAAAATGCAGAGCTGAAGGTGCAAAACGTCTCAAGAGGTTGATTTCAAGGGGTCCTTCAGCCCTCAAATTTACAATGTCACAGGACAGCCTCAGCAGTTCTTAGGGACCCTCAACTACTGTCAGCAGCAAAGGCTCAGGAGGCCAAAGGAGCAATCTTTGTGAGCGTCCCTTTGTCCACCACGTGCAAAGCCAGCAGCTTGTCTGGAAGGCTTTGATTTAAAGTGGGATTTCCTGGCATAGATGGCACAACAGGCTACATCCACCAGAGAAGCTGGTCTTTTCCTATGTTTTTCTTATCAGCTCTTAAAACTTTACTTTCATAATATTTTGCAACAGGTCTTTCAATATGTTCTTTGCTATGATTTTTGCTAGTAAAATGAAAGGCAACAGTATTATTTCTCCCTTTATATACAGTCTGAATAAGTCCACTTTTCCAAGTTAACATTGCTTTGATAAACTGAAGACAGTTCGCCTGCAGCTATCACAACACAGTAAAGAAATAACCCAAGTTAAAAATAGACTCATGCAAAATAATGTCCCAAGGCAAAGGGCAGGAAATTGGTTGCAGTTGAACTAATATTTCTCTTGAAATGATCTGTAGATGCTATTTGCTACACCGCTTCTCCACATCCCTGGGCAATTCCAGATGCCTTTGGAAAACCCTCTGAAACTTCATGCTGTGCTGCCTATATATGGTGTGATTCCTCATGTTTGTAGCCCTTTGGTACAGAAGAAATGTGTGTCTTTATACGAGGGGTGTAGAAAGTGTCTATTGTATGAGATGACTCATTCATAGTATTTCCCCTTTGAGGGAAGAATGAAGGAAGTGTATGCCAAAACTGGGAACTTGCATTCAGGCTTGTAAACTCTTCTCTCCGGGATGTTTTAAACATATAAACTGAGGGAAAATTACACAAAAAGATATGGATGGTCCAGTACAATGTAAGCTACTATACAAGCTTGAAAATTTTTTTGGAAATAGATATCATGTTCACATACATAAGTGAAGCTTGATTTGCTGGTTGATGCAAGATTATAGATGACATAGTGATATTACAATGTAGCCAACATAAAACTTGCTGTAATAATAGCTACTTCTGTTCAGCTGACTAACATTTAAGAGTGACCTTCTTGTCTTTTTGTGATAATCACTTTTTCTCCACAGGAGATGAGTCATCTTGAAAGCAATCTCTTTAGCAATTTCCAACATTTCAGCCTATAAAACATTCTTAGTTTAAACGTAATAATTTTTACAACTCATGTGGGCATTATTTCACCTGGCTTTAGCCATCCATCCAGAAGTCTGATGTCTAACTACCTGCAGGCATATTTGAACACCCACTTAAAGCAGACATTACCTAATGACTTGTTAATCTGGAATCAGATTGCCCTATCATGTATATCAGTCTGATCCAGAGGTGAAAGGCCATAAAATGGAATCTTGTACTTTGATAGTGTGATGCTTTCTGTAGATCATCCTGCAGGAACATGGCCTAGAAATCATTTAACATAAGAAGTTTCTGAGAACTCGTGGGCATGGTCAGCCAGTCAGCCATCATTTTTGGATGACTATTAGAACAAGTGTAAGGCATGGCAGAAAAAATGCAACGTATGAACAAGTTGTTACCAAAAAAAGAGAAGAATATGTTTATGTTAACCTAATGGATCTTCTGTTATGATATTCAGAGCTCTTTCATCCTTGGAAATGAATTGACACAAAGTTCAATATTGAATAGGAGCTGGGGGTTTTGGCATGTGTGATGTGTGCAGTGGACTTTTGTGTGCTTGTCTATAAACCAGTTTATCTCTAAAATTGAACTTTTCTCTAAACTCAATGAAAGAAAAATCAAGGGGTTTAAACACACAGTGGGAATAGAGAAATTAAGATCAACCAGGTAATAAGAACTAAGTCCAAAGCTACAGAGTGTCTGAGTGAATGTAAATGCAGTAGAAATGTGGGAGTGACATCAGAGGGGGAAAGGGGGTTGTATGCCATTCCCAAGTGGGTCACATCTGCCTCCCTGCAAATCCAATGAAACACAGGGGGGGTAGGGTGTGTGTGTGTGAATGAATTTAAACCAAAAACTGTTTTTCTGCAGCCACCTTGTGTCGAAAATGGAAAATGCAGCTCTCAAAATCTGTTTTTGAAAACCCAGCAAGGTGCTGCACCCAAGTGACTTAAAGCTCATAAATGTTGCTGCTGTTGCCAGGGGACCTGCTCACACATGGGGAGTTTTGTCAGTGGGAAAACACCCTGAATTAGGGTGTATTTTCACTGATACTCAGTCACTAGGAAAAAATTTCACATAACAAGAAAACATTACATTTAGATCCCATTCCTTTGCAGCTTGAACTTTGTAAAATCAACAGGGATCTTGCCATTTATCTTAATGCTCAGCTAGGTCCTATTAAACATTATTTGCTTACGTTGCAAAAAGTGATAGATCTTACACCTTTCTTTTCGAAATGTGCTAGCATTTTGGTTGAAAGAAGAAATCTGCAGAAATCAGGGGTCAGAAACCAGAAATGGCTATTAATTGAGCTTTAGTGTGCAATCCCAAAATTCTTTTACTAGATAATACTACATCTGCCCTAGACACAGGCAAGACATTGCTAGCTCACATTGGACTAGGAAACGTAAGTGCTTTGTCATTGATACATCCCTTGCTTCTCTTTTCTCCAACCATGCATTTAATTTAAATTGATAGAGAAGACACAAGTGACAGTTATTTTCCGTGACAGATTTGTAACAAGGACAAGGATTATTTCCCATTCAGGGCAAAAAGCTGCCCACTGTTCTTCTGTGACAATATTCTTATCTATTCCACCCCACTACAACTGCAACAATGATTTCTACCTGGCTCATCTAGCTGGAGGCTGGGCTGGCACCATGCAATGGCCCTCAGAAGAGGAACACTTGCTGCAGCACCCCAGACAGCATAACTGCACTGTGTTTAACTTCCAACAGTTCATTAGGATGAAAACTGAGTCAGATGCATTTTGGAAAAGGGCTTGGTCTCTCTTCTTTGGTTGTATAGGCAGTCTACAGGTATTAAACTGTATGTTTGCTTATTCCTGGAAATTTGGCATTTGCACTTATGTGAGGTGAATAGCTTTCCTCCATAAATTACCAAATTGTAACCTCTACATTTTTTGTGTGGCAAAGGAAACCCAAAGCTGCCTATTTAAGGCAAACAGATTGCCTTCATCCAGATAATGCTGAGCAACTTCTACCAATGGCAATTAACTGGTGTCACGCTGTTAGAATCAGTGAGACACTGGAGCAGACGTGTTCTTCCACGGTGAGCCATTCTCCACGGAAATGCTCACAACTTTGTACATCATGTCTGGGCTTTCAACAGCATTTTAAAAAGACATACCCCAAGAAAAGCAGGAACAGACAGTAAGCCAAAAGAGAGAACAGGTGACGATTCTGCCAGGGAAAGCAGGTTGTCGGTTAAGTCAGTTGAGAGAGAATCATGGATTATACGGACATTCAGCAAATGGGATCAATGTGATGTAACAGCAGTATCAATATGACAAATTAGAGGAATTGCTCCAAACCACCAAGCAACAGGGGACATGAATTACAGTTTGATGTTTTGTTTACAGGCCACATGAGGTCAAACGACTCTTATTATTGCTCATTGGCTCTCCACTGCTCAGATTGTGGATGTAACAGCGGGCATTGTGGATGGCACAGTGGTTGGAATGGGAACACACACAGAGCTGATGGAGAAAAAGGAGCCATATTATTCACTTGCAACTCACAGGTATGTTGATTTTCATTGTTATTATTACTTGCATAAACATAGTATGCAGGATGGATATATCACGGATCAAATCCCCACTGAGCTGTATTTTAGACATGGGAGCTGGAAATATGATCATAAATATGTTTGTTACTGAGCAATTTTACAGATGCTGGTTTCTTGTGTGCAATACTGTGTTTGTTTATTTCTGAATGGCTTAAATGACCTTTAAAATACAACATGACCCATGATTCTGATGCCTTAGGTTTTAACCTTTATATTTTTCAAATTCTGTACTGCTTGGCGTGTGACTCTGAAGTTTCTTGTAGCCTGTTAATTTCTGCTCTCTCATGCTAGGTAGACATAACAAAGCCTCTCCGGCCCTGCTTTCCAAGGACACCAAGACTGTCCTAGGCAAAAAAGTATAAACCAAAGAGCCTCTAAAGGGGGGCTAAGCTGTGGGGAAAACTGAAGCTTTAACTGGAGAATTAACCCTGCTATGCAAATGAACCAAACCTATAAAAGAGTGAAGAACTCGTGACCTGGGGTCCATCTTGGGGTCCATTTTGAGAATAGCTTCAGGCTCCCCAGGGTGCACCTTTGAAGGCCTTTCAAATAAATACCTCTTTTATTCCCTTACTCCTGTCTAGTCTCTGTTTCTAGGAGGCCTCTTAAGGCATCAATTCAAGCATAATCTGGCATGTGCCTTAAAGTGACACTTACACACAGATGTGGACGCACAGACCTAACAGCTATACCATGGCCATCAACAGGAAAACCTCTTGGTGCTCTGCTGTCAGTGCTGCCTGGTACTGAGATACCAAAATCAACTCACCTCCAAAAGAGGTTGCACCTCTTTATATTGTTCCTCTGCAATCTCCTGGCAACAATTTTGCCTGTGGTCTCACTTAGAAATGTGGGCAAAGGTTTCCACGGTTCAGAGTGGGCTGTAAAGACAAGAGCAGTAGCTGAGGCTGTAACTCTGAGCCCCATATGTATGTAGAAACCAAACTGAAAACAAAATCAAGAGGACACAGAAATCATTCCACCCTTTTATTGTGCAGAAATATTAATATTTTGGACCTTTTTTCCATGCTGATCTACCTCCAACAGCAAAATGAAAAGTACAAAAGAAAGTATTGGAAAGGGTTAAGGAAGCCAGGTATGAGCAGGCTCTACACCACTCCATCTAATGAAGTTTGAGTAATTGTCAACTCTGATAGGTAGAAAAGTTGTGACAGCATGATAGGGGATAGAGAGACAATGTCTCGACCTAGCACATTGTCAGTTCACATACTATTTGTAGGATCATAACTTGAGACGCTTCCTTTTAACACCAAGTTAAACCAAGTTTAAATGGACAGTAAAAGCAGTGGGACTGGATTTACAGAGGTTACTAAAGCACAGTTTAAAAGTTATGTTCTGGAAAATTACTTTAAAACATACACTTATCTAGGCCTGCCCAGAAGCGCCGTGTAAGCCATTTGATAGGTGTGGTTCTGCCATTGCTGTCAGTGTGCCGTGGCCAGGGTCTTTCAGGCATACTGTCTAAAATTAAAACCGTGGGGGAGAAAAGTGGCTAAAACTAGAAGGACTCACAAAGAAAATGACAGCAAAATTTTAAGGGAGAAATCTTGCTCTACTTGACTTAATGTTAGCTTTGGTAAACTGTAGACACTGACAGAAATGTACTTGCAAATTGCAGCAGCCACCAAAAGCATTTCATCAAGAATTTGATAAAATTCCAGAAAATTGAATTAAAAGTTGTCAATGAATATAAGAATCTATTGTTTGCTTGCAAATTTTGTAATTTGAAGAGGTGCTAAGTAATTATTACATCACTGTAGTCTACGGACACTTGCAGGAACCTTTCAAAATCACACAGAATTAAACCCATTGAAGAAAAACAAGTACAGTTTTCCTAGGGCTTTAAAAAACATATTCGCCCTTTTTTCTATACTGTAGACTTGTATGTGGATTCCTAATGACTAAGGGAAATGTTTATAATGTTATATAGAATCATAGAATTGTTAAGGTTGGAAAAGACACCTAAGATCACCAAGTCCCATAAACAATAGCTTTTAGAAATGAGGCTAATTTGGTGAGATGAATAAATCTAAAATTAAGTACCAGAGTACTTATATGAAACTACAACAAGAAACTAGTGCACTTTTCAGAGCTACAGTGACCAACACAATACATTTCTCACTGACTGGATTTTTTTCATGTCTTATCCTCCTTGAATTACTTTGAATGGATATTACTAGAGGAACTGATAACCACAGAAGATCCTAAAGGGGGATCAAGCATCAACAGTTTGAAACCAAATAGAGCAAATGGGAAATCATGCTCCACAATAAGAAGATGAAGAGGAAGGATAAACCCCTGAAAAAGTAGTGAATTACACAGGCTAAAAGGTCCAGGGATCTCACTGAACCCTAAAGCAACTAACATGAAGAGGATAAATATTTGTCAAACAGTGTAACTGTGAACTCTCCATCCTTGGAGACAGTGAATACTCAAGCAGTGAGGCCCCAGGCAGCTGACTCTGAGCACAGGGTGGACTGGATGACCTCTGGAGATTCCTTCTGACCAACAAGGTTCTGTGAACTTGTGATAGCTAGTCAGAGCTCCTGCACACGACTTCCCCTTTCACACTGACATCACTTCTTCAGAAGAACACGTCAATGACTATTTCTGTAGTGATCAGGAGGACTGTTTCCTTTTTCTAAAATTAGTGTCCCTGATATAGCACAGTTATTAAGGTTGGATTCTGTTGTTATTTGTGGTCCCAGGCAGCATTACAGAATGATTCAGACCTGTGCCCTCACCCTTGTTCTCTGCTGCTTCAGGATTCTTCTGGTTGATTCCTGCTGCAGCTGAAGACAATAATGAGAGCCGTTTATCCTAAAAATGTAGATAGAAATAACTGTAATTCCAAAATATTTTTTTAATTTTTATTTCTGAAGATACTAAAATGAAAGTATGAAGGATCATTTACTCGTCTGTGAGTACTGGCCACAGTTTGAAAGTGGCCTGGTCTTCTGTTTTGCATCACACCTCCTGAAGTTGTAAAGAAATTACTTTTATTTCCATAATTTAATTGAAAAAATAAATTCAGTAAAGTGACATGGTAAGTACCATTAGCAGTCTTTGATTATCTGTATCACAGGGAAATACCAGTTAGAGTTGTTTCTTAGACTGATTATTAAACATTATTACCATCACTTCCCTGGTCTTTAATCCCTCAACTTAAAAAGGATAAGACTGATTTCCAAAATGGTCCTGAATGTGGTCCTGCTTCATTCAGGGAAAGAATGAATGGGTTCTGATACTCAAAATAGTTGTTCTTGACATAGTTTTTTAATGGTAGTTGAGTCCTAGCCCATGTATGTCCTATGCCTATATATGGCACATTTCCCATTTACAAAGCATGAAGAATTAATGACTGAGCTTTTACAGCATATTTGAGAATACATTTTCCCAGGAGTACACTTCACTATGTCTCAGGAATGCATGAGGCTTTTGCTCATTTTATTTACTCCTACAAGTGAATCCTTGGAGTCTCTGACTTCCAGTTGTTGTATTTACACTGCTAAATCATTCCTTTTTCTAGCATCCCCTAGTGCAAACAGAAGTATTTCTCAACAGAGAGGCTCACAATCCCAATCCTAAACTATTGTGTGATTTTATCTGATTCAACCCTTGCTCAAAGCAGAGAGAACTGTGAAGCAAGGTCAGATTACTCAGGGCTTTTGAACACATTCCCGAACAGCCCTAGGGCTGGCAAACCCACAGCCTCTCTGGACACTTGGTCACTCTCCTGTGAATACTGTGCTCCTATTATTCAGCCAGTGTTTCCTTTCTGTAGTTGGCATCTTTTGCCCATCACTCTTTTTCTATGCACCCGACAAGAATGTGACTCCAGCTTCTCTATATCTTCCCATTACCCAGCTGTCAACAGCAACCACTGTACTTCTTTTCTCCAAACTGAACACATGCTTCTCTCAGCACCTCAGTAGTTTCTCATATTCTGTGTGTTCCAGAACCTTCTTTATCTCTGCAGCCTTCTGTGGGGCTCACTTCAAGTATGTCAGTGTCTTTTTTTTTGCAGTGGGTAGCCCAGGGTTTGACACAGTGCTCCTCACGTGCTCCCAGTTTCTGAATAGAGATAATTGCCTCCCTCCACCTGCTGACTGCACTCCTTCACTAATCATATCCCCTGTGCTGTTGCCCTCTTTGCTGGAAGGACACACTGCTCATCACACTCACCTTGCTGTACACCAGGATCCTCAGATACTTATAAAATAAGGAAGACTGATGATGAGGCCAGTAGCAAGAAGCTGAAAACTGACAGTAAGACAATCTCACTTAGGACAGTCAAAGCCACAGTCAAGAAACCTTAAAAGTATAATACAAAAAAATACATGCATAAAAAATTTTCCTGCATGTGACTGAAATATGTACCTATATGTATATCTAAGTGTATTTTAAATACATATACTCAGTGTAGAAAAATCCAAAATATTCTTGTGAGGTCTAAGCAAAACTATAATGACTGCATATTTTGAACAAAGCTTCCAATAATCAATGTTTCTATTGCTGTTTTTCCTATGGAATTACTCTATGTAAACATAATGTTTCCAGAACCAGTATCCTAACTTTCATCAGAACATCCTGCTTTAATTCTCCTATCAGCAAGAGTGAACTAATTTTATTGATCCGTCTGTAGGAAAAAAAGGCAAAATTAATCTTAATATAAAGCTAAAAAAAAATTCCCCAGTACGTGTTGTGTGTGATCTAGAAATGTCCTTTCTATTTCCTTTCTCATTTAATTTGGGCTTCCTTTTTAAGATTTCATCTAAATATTGATGTTTGGGAAACCATTTCCATAAAAGTACTATATATAAATCTTTAATTCAAATTGCAAGTTTCTCCATTTTTTCTAATGCAGCAAACAGCCAAACCCTATTACCCTGAAGAGTTTGAAATCATAAATATTTATCTGAGCTCAGTGGTGATTTGTTACAGTGAGGTTAGACTGGGTCTTCAACACAAATTTATTTCTGTAGTTGAAGTTGGAGCTAATGAAGTCCACATTGTCACACTGATTATATTCTTTCAAACTGTACATTAGAACCCAATGTCTTTTACAGAGTTTGCAACACAATTCCTTTGGAAAATTTTGCACTGAGTGTTCATTCTCAGTCTGGAAATTATCACTCATATAGTATTTTCTTCCCTTCTCTATTCCACTATTCCACAGTCAAGACTGTGACTGAGAATTGTACAAAATTTGTGAACTACAGGAACTCTTTAGTGAGTTATTAAATCAGTATTATTTTTTGCTTGTCTTTTTACTTTTTGTACATAAAGAATGATAGGGGACTCAGAATAAACCCAATGCCTTTTCTACTACTTTAGTGATACTCTACTAATCACTTAAGTCTTGCAGATAATTTTTAGGTTTGACAGAATAAGATTTAGAAGAAGCAGTTTCTAGTCTTCTTGTTTAAATTGGAAGGGATTCAGATTTCACAGCTGAGGGATCATGACGTAAGAGGTAAGGAAGTGCTTGACTATGCAACTGTCTTTATCCAGTGTCTAGAATTTACTTTTAATAGTCTGTTTTTAAAGGCAACTACAATAACCTATATAGAGTATGCACAAAAGGCAGAGTGCCTACAAGTGTTAAAGGGAAACATAGTACATACACAGTTTTTTTCTTGCAAGGATTTCATTATAGGAAAGTGGGAGAAATTCTAAGAATATTGCTCAGGTGTATAGAATTTAAAGTCTTACTTAAGTGGGTTATTGTCAAGCACACTAAAGAAAACAAAACTTCTTTATTACAGAAATTAATAGGAAACCATTCTAGTCATATTATACTCTTGTCCAGTGCAATTTTATTCTATCAATTTCTATGGTAAGAAAAGGATACTTGAAGCATTTGCTAGTTGCCTATCTTTTGGTGTACCTGTCAGCTTCAGAGGAGACTTTTGCTAGGTACACCCACAACTAAACATGTGTCTTCTCACACAATTTCCCTGACCAACTATGGCGCTAAAATGCAGTTTATGCAGAGAATGCAGTTCATCTTCCTTTAAATAATTGACTCAACTAACCAAACACGTTGCAGTAAGTGTTCGTATGCTTATCCCCAACACAGATCATACACATACGTGCACAGAAAGTTTGCAAAAATCTCCACCGTTTGGCCACCATCCCCATTTTGCTGATTAAGACACAAGCCGTGTAGCGATGCAAGTGGCTCCAGCCCCTCTGTCTCTTGAAAAGAACTCAGACAACCAGCTGTGCTGGTTAGCAATCCAAGTTTAGCACGCAATTTTGCAGTCATGGTGAGAACCCATTATTCCCTTGTTCTACTTTTTGCATGTTTTCTCCCAATTGGTTAATATTTCCCCCTCCCTGTTTTATGTATAAAGTTATGTATATTCATGTCCCTTCTTAATACGTATCAGTTCTAGAAAGTTCTTTGTTCCTCAACGTCCCATTGGATCCTTCCCTAAGTCCTTCCTATGTGTTGTTCCCATTGGTTCTCTTGCTGTCAACCCCGCCTACCTTCCGCTGTCCTATTGCCTGTGATCCCTTTCCCTGCCTATTCTGTACCCAGTATAAAATCCCTGGACCCTCCTACCAATTTGGCTGTACCCAGTATAAAATGCCTGGACCCTCCTACCAATTTGGCTTTTCGTCCGTGGCATTTCATCAGAATCAACCTGTGTGGAACACCTATGGAGAGTCCCCTCTCCTTGCTTCTTTGCCTCTGCTACTGTGCGCTTACTCGACCAGTTTAGAGGGAAGCTCCCTTGGGTGAGGAGCTCAGCTCCATCAGCCTGCTTTACTTGTGGGTGTGTGACTGCTGTAGCCTGGACGGGACCGTGGCTAGGCCTCCAGGCCCCCTTTAAGCTAGCACGCAGCTCCCCATCAACATTGTTTCTTTTTTTTAGCAGCCGTAACTCTGCCTGCCAAGAGCAAATGATTAATCAGGTCCTTAAAATGACTTAACAGCTGTAAATCAAGTAGTAATTTTAAGAAGCAGAGCTCATGGACAAAATAGCTGTTTCATTTGCCAGGGAGCAGAAAGATATATTTAGTCACCCCTGGATGCTAAAATTGCCTCCCCATCAGATCTTTTAGAAGGTCAAGTTGATTATTCCTCAGGTCTTGTCTGCATGTTGCCACTGAAAAAAGCTTGTCGCAACATGCATAGATTCCCCGTTTTTTTAGGATTTCTGAGTATCACAGCCACAAGTCTCTTTGAACCTGGCCTTGCTTGTGAAAATAGGTGTTTCCACACATTTCTGGATGTGTGTCCTGGACTTCATGTCTCTCTGAGGCTCTTGTCACTGCCTGCTTTCCATGCTTCTCCTTGCATCCTTACTTCTGCCAAAACTATTAGCTAAGATCAAACAAGCAAATCTGGCTGAAAGTAATAATTTTTGTCCAGAATTACCCCTATCTTGTATCCCAGCACTCACAATTATTCTGGGAGCTCATTTCTGGCCACCTCAGTGCCAGACTCAGCGAGTTATTTCAGGGGCACTTTACTGAAAACCTTTTGCAAGGTGTTCATGGTACACCAGTGGGATACACTTTCCTGGGTGGGAATGACTGTGCTTACAAGTGTGGCCAGGGCAGCAATGTAGGCTGCACACTCAAAACGACGAATAGTTGAAGATGGAGAAGAATTCCTGCTTATCTACTGCCATAACCAAATTACCTGCTACAGCTGATACTCAATTGAGAGCTTATATCATATTCTGCTTATTTTACAATCAATTTTTGTTTAAGAGGCCTGTTTCTCCACCCAGCAGAGCCAATGGAGAATCTCTGTATTCTCTAGGATCAGACTAATCTTATCTCATACCAAGAAAAATGACATTTCATATTTTACAATTTCTGCAATACATCTACTGCAAAGCTTTTAGTAATGGTTTTGAAACTCCTTCTTTAAACCTCTAGAAGGTGAAAAACCTAGAAAATCTTAAAAACATATTTTTCAGACCATGTTGATGTCCTTTGGACAACAATATTCCCTAATCAAATGCAACATGGTCCGTAGTGACACAGTGGAAATAGTCTCAGTTGGAATCAACACCTACCTCAAAATAGCCTGCTCACTGTTACAGTGGAGTTTAAACTAGACAAATATTTGAAAAATTAAGCCTTTTCCAGGTCTTTTGCAGTTACCTTCACTCCACTCCAGCCTTGGAATCAGACGGCAGGTTAGTCTAAGCTCATAGGGAGAAAGAGGACCTTCAGCATACAGGACTGGTAGACAATGCAAAATCCAGGCCATCATTAGAGTCAGACATTGTTTTTACTAAGTGCAAAAAAGTCAACTTTTTAAAGCAAGTCTATAGCTGCGTCTATAATTCCACAAGAATGAAAATTAGCTGAAAAAATACCATGGAATAATTCTGTAGCAAATATAAACCAGCATAGTTTGACTGAAGCCTGTGGAGATATTCCAGTTTACAATAGGTTAAGATCTGGTCTCAGCTGGACATTTGCATGCATAAATCAAGTAATTGCGTGCACAAACTGATAGTTATTTTGATTTGCATGTGTAAGTGTTCACACTAATTAGCAAGAGCACTATTGAACTAATGCTTGTCATGGTTTTTTCATGTGCAAACAGATGCATTTGCAGACACTGAAGACTTTGTTAATAGTAATAATGTGGGAAGGAGAGAAGAGGCCTCTTACACACTAAATAACCTCTTTTCTTCTTTCTCTGTCTTTGCTCCTTAAGTCTGTTCTTATATGAAAACCCCCACTTTAATGAAAAAAAGTAGTATTGGACCTTTGCAGACAAACTTAGCCAGAGAAAGAGAAAAAAAATCTAATGCTGTGTCTGTTTATGACATTTCTGTGTCAGTTTTACATTGGCATTAAATATGGGTCAGTCTTAAAGGATATTAATCTCATCAAATTTACTACAGAGTGCATATTTCTATAGTGAAGCATTGCAAAACAAGCAGTGAGTCACATCAGGGAGAGAAAAAGAGGCAGGTTTTAGACAGGAGGGAAAGTAATCAACATGCACCCAAAGTGTACTTGCAAGAAAAGAATGTAAAGAGCATGCATTTCAACCAAATTCTAATTAAGTTCAAAGGATGAAGAGGCAATACTCATTGGGCTGTGAAGTTAAGTTTGCACCACAACTTTCCAAAAGCTTGAGTCTTCTCAGATCTTGGATTAAGAGATCAGGCAACTCCAGTGAAGGATACCAAACTTCAAGTTTCTTCAAAGTTTAAGGGCACCTGGATATAAGAATTCAGACTATTCCAGTTCCAAAAAGAGCAAGGAATCAGTGAGAAGAAATGAGACAATGCATGAATTATTGTGTTTCAACTGAACTGTTACAGGAACCAATCCCAGACAGGTAACAGATTTTTTAAAAAATGCAAATTGTGAATCTGCCCATACGGTCACATTTCTCACGAATCAAAACAACTTCTTCAATTCAGCAAGGGATAGAAAAAGGAAGACAGGAATTCACAAAAGGAAAAGCATTTTATTTTGTTATGTTCAAGCTGAAACTTTTTGTTTCAAAACAGTGTTTGTAGTTCAAGCTGAACTTCAGCTTTTCAAATATAACTCAGGGAGGGTTGGGTATTTTAAAAATGGAAAAGAAAGAACTTTGGGTATTGTTAAACAACTTTTATAGGCTTTAATTTTTTTAATCACTGAAAAATACACTGATTTTCTGATTTGGATCGATTTTGAGCTATATGTAATTTCTTCTTTTGTGGTTCAGATGCCAGACTAAAAATTGACATTATTTTCAATGTCTTTAATTCTGTATTCCAGTCTGAACTGAAGCCAGTTAATATAAAATCATGGAATAGGTTACTTTACAAATACTGGTGTTAAAATGCAGGCTAGAATGGGAGAAGAGAAACTGTGTCATCTCAAAGTGTCTTAACAAGGGCAGTATGATTCTGTCCTCCAAACACATCGCTTCCAGCTCTGGGTGAGCAGCAGTTCTGCGCACACAGACTACGAATGTATGCAGCCCGGGAGGATGTTTAAAAAAAATGGTCTCTGCCTGGTTGACAGATTGCAATACACATTTCTGTCAGGGAAGATGAGGCCATGGAGAATGACTCCTATGACATGTTCATGGCCTCTTATTTTTCTCCTCTTCATTTCACAACTCTGGTATAGTTCTTGCTGTGATCTGGAGGATGAGATTTTGAATTAATATTTAACACTCAGTGGCAAACTATTTTTTCTTTAATTACCTGATTATAGCTTACTGGCACAAGACTTGGAGCTGCAATATAAAACATCTCTATCGTTGGTATTTCTGTCATTGTCTCTTTTATATATGGATAACTGCTGATCTTTTCCATCACATCTGTGCTTCCTGTCACAGGAATACTATAGACGAAGTAAGTGCCATGGACAACCAGGATGAAAAGGGATTTGCAGGCATTAGGGAAGGCAAGTCAGTACCACTCCCAGTCTTTAGAATTTAAAGGCTCTGTGCCTGTGATGTGGCCTTGTTAAGATGTGTTTTCTGTACAGCTTTCTTCCTCTTTTTCTGTGCAGTACTTGTCACAGTGAGATCCTATAAATGAAGCTCTTTGAGCTGCCACAATGATGAAGGCACAATATCAGCACAGTAACATGGATGACCCAATAACTATCATATTTTACATATATATATTTTATACAAGCTTAATAATATTGTCAATCAGCTGGAGGGGGGACACCCACTTTATTTTCAGTAAAGAGAATGTTAAAACTCAAAAAATCCACAAGAGAATTACAAGAGACAAGTCAGACAGTTGGCAAACATAGAGACAACTTGTGTAACTCTTGGGGGATGCAGAGGCTCATTCCCTTCCTTCCCAGTCATATAACCTCAAAAAGAGGGCATTTCTTTTCCTGTACCTCATACAGCAGCTACCAAAATACTCCAAACCCTAGCTGAGAAAACATCAATGCAAGATGTTACTGGAAAGAATGACTGACAATTTTCCCGTCTTGTTTTAGATGATTGCTTTTCCTGTTTCACTAAAGGTAGCAACCAGAGATATGAAATACATTTCATTAACAAAAGAATACTTCTGAAAAGAGGAATAAAGAAAATCCACAGAGGCTATATGTGTCACAAATGATTCAGGCAATCAAGTCTTATCAACCAGAGTGATCTCAGTCATTCTTGGAAACACCAAATAATCCAGTCTTTTTTATCACCTTTGTAATCATCCCTTTAATCTTTTCCAATTTTGTTGACAAAATTAAATATTCAATCAATTCATAAACTCCTCAGAAGCAAAAAGGAGGAGGGAAAGTCTAGCAAAAATCTCTACTAGTATAGATGAGCGCAGAGGTTTCTGAGGAAGGAAACAGTCTTCTATACCACCTTGAAAGTGAAAATAAAATAATGCAGAAGAAACACAGATAGCATGGCATCATATATTGTTATTTGTTAGCCCTTTTGCAGTTAGCTATAGTATTTCCTGGGACCATCATTTCTCATATTAAGTTATTTCTTGTGTTATTTCAAATGTGTTACATTTGGCTGATTAGAGGTTAAGCTCTGACCTGTTAAATACAGTTGTAAAACAGCATTTATTTTTGTAGTTCTGTGACTGCATCCTGCAAATACTTCTGCTCTCGTAAATGAAGGAAAGTTATCTTTTCCTTTGGGTGCCCCAAGCAGATTGAGACCAAGTCTCTGTTGATTTCTTAGAAGAAGTAGTGTTCAGAGTAATTGATGTCTCATTGAAACTGCCAGGAAAACACTGACAGACAGACTTCCAAGGAGTATTGATGGAGTGATAGGTTGTTGTCAATCATTGCCCAGATGCCTTGCCTGAAGGATGCTGTTTTTAATAATTCCAGAAAGCTTTTCTCCTCCTTCTTCAAGTGATGGGTGGCTTTGGTGATATGAGGTCCGGACAGAATCAGGGGATTACAGAATTATAGAATCATACAGTAGTTTGGGTTGGAAAAGACCTTTAATGGTCATCTAGACCAATCCCCCTGAAATGAGCAGGGACATCTTCAACTAGATCTGGTTCCTCAGAGTGCCTTTCAAGCTGACCTTGAATGTTTCCAGGGATGGGGCATCCACCACCTCTCTGAGAAATCTGTTCCAGTATTTTACTACCCTCAGTGTAAGAAATTTCTTCCTTATATCTGGTCTTAATCTACCCTCTTTTAGTCTAAAATCATTATGCCTTGTCTCATAGCTACAAACCCTACTAAAAATTTGTCCCCATCTTTCTTATAAGGCCCCTTTAAGTATTGAAAGGCTGCAGAGCTTTCGCTTCTCCAGTCTGAACAGCCCTCACTCTCTCAGCCTGTCCTCATAGGAAACATATTCTTGTTCTCTGATCGTTTTTGTGGCCCTCCTCTGGATCTTCTCCAATGTGTCCATGCCTTTCCTGTCTGAGGACTCTGGAGCTGAATGCAGTACTGCAGCTGGGGTTTCACAAGAGTGGATCTGTTCTTGTGGGTTCTCTGTATTAAAAAGTGTATTTTCAGGTTTTCACCAACCAGTCATTTGCACCTGAATTCATCGCATCTTATGCTGGTGAAAGCAATGGAAGAGATTAGGTGATATTATCAGTGTTTCCACCTGTGCATGCAGTCTGTGTGTGGTGCACCTTACTGTGCACAGGTTCTTCCTGCATATATGAGCCACATCTACTAGTGAAGCTGTCTCATTTATAGAACTCCCTTCCTCTTTAAATGGAGATGATGTTGAATTTTCTCAAGTGATTTATGCTTCTAAGTGGTGAGTATTTCAGAAATACTTAGAGTGGAGATAGGTGGGTCCTGTTAAGGATTCAGTCTTGATTTTCTGTATTTTCCCTGTACTGAAGGACTCAGGTTGAGAGTGTATCTAATTATTCATGTGAGACTGACTGTGAAGGGTGTTTTCAGGCAAGACATATAAATTAATAAACATAAATGTGTTTATTAAGAATGTGCAGATTTACACCTCCCTTCACATCTTGGAAAATATTTCACTGTCACAAAGATAAATTGCCTTCTGAGTAGAAGGAAATAAATTCTAGTTTATGTCTGTATTCTTTAAAACACCAGAGACTTTCTCAAAACACTTCGGCTCCTATTTCAGCAGCAGCCTTTTGAATAAAATTGGAACTTAATTTAGCCACTGTGATTAAATAAACAAAAAAAGTTTCTATAAATACGTTGGCAACAAAAGGAGGGCTAAGGAGTGGCTCCTTTCTTTTCTGGATGCAGAGGGTAGCATAACATCTGGGGATAAGGATAAGGCTGAGGTACTTAATGCCTTCTTTGCCTCAGTCTTTAATACCAAAACCAGTTGTTCTCAGGTTACCCAGCTCCCAGAGCTGGAAGTTAGTGATGGGGAGTGAAAACCACATAATCCAGGAAGAAAGGATTAGTGACCTGTTATGCCAATTAGACACCCACAAGTGTATGGGTCCAGATGGGATACAAGAGTAATGAGGGTGCTGGCAAAAAAGCTTGCCATGCCATTTTCAATCATTTACCAGCAGTCCTGGTTAAAAGGAGAAGTCCCAGCTGACTGGAAATTAGCAAATGTAGTGTCCATCTGTAAGAGGGGTCAGAGGGATGATCCGGGGAACTACAGGCCTGCCAGCCTGATCTCGTTACTGAGGAAGGTCATGGAGCAGATCATCCTGAGTGCCATCACACAGCACATGCAGGACAACCAGGGAATCAGGCCCAGTCAGCACTGGTTTACAAAAGGCAGGGCCTGTTGACCAGCCTGACCTCCTTCTATGACAGGTTGACCCACTTAGCAGATGAGGGAAAGACTGTGGATGTTGCCTATCTAGACTTTGGTAAAGCATTTGACACCACCTCCCACACCATTCTCCTGGAGAAACTGGCTGCTCATGGCTTGGATGGGTGTAGCCTTTGCTGGGTGAAAAACTGGCTGGCCAGGCCCAGAGACTGGTGATGAAGGGAACTAAAAACAGTTGGAGGCTGGTCACTGTTGGGGTTCCCCAGGGCTTAGTGTTGGGGTCAGTCCTGTCTAATACCTGTATCGATGATTTGGCTGAGGGGATTGAGTGCACCCTCAGTCAGTTTGCAGAAAACTGGTTGGGTGGGAGTGTTAATCTAGTGGAGGGTAGGAAAGCTCTGCAGGGAGATCTTTGATAGGCTGGACTGATGGGCTGAGGACAACTGCATGGCATTCAATAAGGAGAAGTTCAGGGTTCTGCACTCAGAACACAGGCAGCGCGATAGGCTGCGGGAAGAGCGGCTTGAGAGCAGCAGGAAGCAACTTCAGGGTGCTGGCTGACAGCTGGCTGGATATGAGTCAACAGTGTGTCCAGGTGGCCAAGAATGCCAATGGTATGCTGGCCTGTATCAGCAATAGTGTGGTCAGTAGGACAAGAGCAGTGATTGTCCCCCTGTACTGGGCATTGGTGAGGCCACACCTCAAATTCTGTGTCCAGTTTTGGGCCCTTCACTACAAGAAGGACATTGAGGTGCTGGAGCATGTCCAGAGAAGGGCAGCAGAGCTGGGAAGGGTCTGGAGCACAAGTCTTACAAGGAGTGGCTGAGAGCTGGGGTTGTTTAATCTGGAGAAGAGGAGGCTTGGGGGGACCTTGTTGATCTCGGGTGTGACAGTACAACTTTTTAAATTCACCACAACCATGCTTCTAGTACATTTGCACATCCAAAAGGCAAGACATGCCTGAAATTGCTCTAACACCACATAGTGTGTCAAGCACACAAATAAATAGAGGCTGGAGAAAAGGATTTGACCCTTTTTAGGGAAAATATGAAACATGCATTGCTAAGAATTTTACAGTTAAATTAAAACTACCTAAAATAACTTTCTCAACTTGTTAGTGGTTAGTTATTCCCTCTTCAGGCATCCCTTCTGTCCCCTTACCACTTTGCATTTTGTAGTAATTAGCAAAATATATAGAAAGATATTTATTTTAAATCGAAAAATTAAAAGTCCAGGCATTCTCTGCATTTTTATCCAGAACTTTTCAGTGGATGACACATTTTTGGATCCTGCCTGATTCTGGCATCAAACTGCTGGCAGTAAAATGTATTTACTCTTGTTGTGCCTAATCATATATGCTCATAATATCTGGGAAGATATTGGCAATGTAGGTGAGACGGATCTGAAGGGCAGATGATCAAAAAATTCAAATAGCTCCTCAAAAGGGGGAGTGTCTGGAAAAGAAGTTTTTCATATTAAAAATGCTTAAGTGCTAAACACAAACATATCTTGTTCCAGACAAGATGTATGTTGACCTCCCAGAGCAAGGGAAGAGAATTGCATCAGTGGACAGAGCACAGCAGATCAGCACAATGCAAAAGAGAGGCCACTGGTGTACACGAATATGTTTTTAGTAGCTGATTATTAAAATTAAAGTTTATGAAATTCACTTTTTTGTCCTCATTTGTCCTCTGGTGTTGGCAATGTTGTGTTAAAAGGAGAGTTAGGCTAAGCAATAATTTTGTTCCTCCTTTTTGCCCTTGAAGGATGAGGCAGCCTTACCAAGCCCTGTGCCAGCAGCAGTGACCCTGACCCTCAGACACTCCAGCCATCTGCCACATTGGGCCAGGATCATGGAGGACCTCTCATCAGCACTGACCCAGTCAACCCTGGGGCTTCTTGCCCATCCCCACCCCATGCTCTCCACAGATTCACATCTCTTTCCACATCTCACCACCCCAGACCCTTCCCTTGCGAGCATGTCTCCCAGTTGTCCTGGTGCAAAGACAGCATCACCAAGGTAACATTTAGGCTGTAAACTGGCTGTTCAGAAGTTTCAGGGAAAGTTCAGGTGCAGTTCAGCTCTCTGCCACCATAGCCAGAGTCTGAAGCATCTTCTGGGCCTCCCACATATCATATCCTCTCCAGCCCTGGAGGAAAGGCTGCACTTGGGGTCCTGGGGCAACAGTGGGCTCTGAGTTCCCTGGCCAGCCTCACTGGGGACTCACCCTCTGTCTCTTCAACCCTTCAACACAGCAGACACAAAGGATTCCTCATTAGACAAGAAAAAATACTTTTCAGAGTGGAATCTAATGTTGAATGCATGTCCCTGTACCTTTCCATGTTTTTCTTGTAAAGATGGATAATCGTAAAGATAGTTTTTCCTTTTTTTTTCTCTCTGAGAGATAGTAAGGATGTTGAGAAATAGAGGGCAGCCAAATACCAATTATATCAGTGCCACAGCACTTGCTCTCCCTTGTACCAGTGACAAAAATATTTTAATCTGGACTATCCTTTGGAACCAAAATTCTGGAAAAAGTTGTTTTATATGTCACTTGAATCTGTTTGCACTTTGCCAATGTGTTTTACTGTATTTCCACTTGAATATCCAGCTTTAAAATGCCTTAATAACAACTTAGAAGTTTTTCAGATGGTATAGAACTGTGAGAAGGATCAATCCATCAGATAACAGGGCTGTCATTCAGAAAGATCTGGATGGGCTGAAGAAATGGGCTGACAGAGACCTCATGAGGGCACCATACTTGGGACAAAAGTAATGCCATGTAGCAGGAGAGTTTGGGAGCTGTCTGGATGGGGGTCAGCTTTTGCAGAGAAGGGCCTGAGAGATCCTGGTGGATGGTAAATTGGGTGGTATGACCTTCTGGTCATGAAGACTAACCACAGACTGAGCATCATTTACAGTACTGCATCAGCTGAAGAAAATCAGTGCAGCACTTGTAAGGCCACTCCTGGAGTGCAGTGTTCAGTTTTGGGGTCCTCATTAAGAGTTTAACATAATCATAGAATCATAAAATTATAGAATTGTTTGGAGTGGAAGGAACCTTAAAGATAATCTAGTTCCAACTCCCCTGCTACTGGCAGGGATGCTTTCCATTAGGCCAGGTTGCTCAGAGCCAGGGATGGGGCATCCACAACTTCTCTGGGCAAACTATTCCAGTGCCCCACCACTGACATAGCAAAGAATTTCTTCCTGACATCTAATCTAAACCCATTCTCTGTTTGAAGCCATTACCCCTTGTCCTATCACTACAGTTCGTGACCATGGGTCTCTCTCCAGCTTCCCTGTAGTACCCTTCAGAGACTGGAAGTTTGCTGTGAGATCTCTACACAACCTTCTTGTATCCAGTCTGAACAGCGCCAACTTTCTCAGCCTGTCTTCATAGGGGAAGTGCTCCAGTCCTCTTATCAACTTCATAGCCCTCCTCTGGACTTGATCCCATAATCAGTCTTTTGTTTTAGGTCTGAAGCTGTATTCTCAACACTTACAGGAAAAGAATTTGTTCAGCATTTGCATGGAAAATAATGGCAAACCTAACCATATATGTCTACTTGTAGGGGAATGCGTGATGTCCTTCCCAAATGAAACAATTTTAAAACACTCAGGTAGGATGCAATTATGTAACTACACCAGCCTCTGGGCCCTGAAAGTCTTAAGATTTAAATACCACACTACTCATTTTTGGTCTTAGTGCCTGTCATCTGTGATTCCTTGAAAATCATTCCAGGACATGGCATCTCTGCTGTCTTTCAATATAATGTAGTAGTATCAGATGTTCTTGTCACCAATAAAACTGCAGCATGAATAAGGGTTGTGTACTGTACTGCATTGTATTACACTAAGTGTAATTAAAACACCTACTTCAGTTAAGTCATGTTTGATCTGAGCTTAATTTTTATAGATCATGTTTTCTGGTTATGGAAGACAGCAGTGGGATACAGCCATTTTTCACTAGGCTGTTTCTGCTTTATTTTGCTGATTTCTGTAACATAAAGAAGTTTTTACATCACCAAAAAAAAAATTCTTGAAAATTACCATTTTTTTCATCACAAGATTCTTAATAGCAAAGTTCATGACATGTCTAGTAAATTGTGGTTTTTGTCTTGCCTGATAGCATATCTTGGAACAGTTCTTATTTAATGTGATTTTATATAGTTAAAGAATTGATGGGAAAAACAGACATTTTCAGGATTGGGACGAAAAGACAGTATTACTTTAAAAGGATTATCAGGTGTAATGCTGTTCCTTTGAGGAATTAGATAGAAAGGGAAATAGAGAAGTAAACAGGGTATCTCACTGTAATGCAAAAATAAGAAATAAAAGGAGCTGTCCTGCATGGTTTATGACTGTGCATCAAGTACTTCTTTCTTTCTCAGACACCTTCTCTGTGGATTCTGCCTCTTGCCAGAGACTGAAACAACAGAGACCACCAATTTTGGCATTAACCCCATACGAAGGAAGAAGGTATCAAGGCATTGCCACTGAGGCACTGAGCTCTAAAGCAGACCAGCAGAAAAACACCATTTTGGGTTCATGACCAAAGTTTCAGAACAAATTGAGTTTTTAGACTGCATGCAGAACAAAATCAAGCCCTTCCACCAAAAATATAGCTGAGCAGAGAAAACTAGAAATAAGCAATAACCCTTAATACATATTTTTACTCTCTAAACTCTTAAAATAATGCAAAGAAGGGAAATGAGTCTTCCATAGGCCAAGAAATTACCTTATTTTCCGTCTCAGATCAAACATGACTTAACTGAAGTAGGTGTTTTAATTACACTTAGTGTAATACAATGCAGTACAGTACACAACCCTTATTCATGCTGCAGTTTTATTGGTGACAAGAACATCTGATACTACTACATTATATTGAAAGACAGCAGAGATGCCATGTCCTGGAATGATTTTCAAGGAATCACAGATGACAGGCACTAAGACCAAAAATGAGTAGTGTGGTATTTAAATCTTAAGACTTTCAGGGCCCAGAGGCTGGTGTAGTTACATAATTGCATCCTACCTGAGTGTTTTAAAATTGTTTCATTTGGGAAGGACGTCACGCATTCCCCTACAAGTAGACATATATGGTTAGGTTTGCCATTATTTTCCATGCAAATGCTGAACAAATTCTTTTCCTGTAAGTGTTGAGAATACAGCTTCAGACCTAAAATGAAAGACTTATTACAGGAGAATGAAACTGAAGAACAGCTAATAAGGGTTATTCAGAATAGTTAGTCACCATTACACCCACATCAGCATTTCAGGGATATTGCAGAAATCTTTTGGTGAATGTAATACTTCAGGGCATCGGAGTATGACAGAGCTACCTATAAACATGTCTACAATAGAGTCTTAATCCAACATGAGCATTTTAAGACAAATGATTAAATGAAATTGTTAGTTTTCAGAAGATAAGTAGCATGTAAGCATTGTTGATCACATCTCAAAGGGCACATTTGATGGAAGTTTAGAGCTCTGTGATATTTCTTTTGTGTATCTATCTCACTCAGATGCCTTCATTCTAGAAGGCTTGTCTGTCCCTTCAAGTTGAAATCAGACTTACTGTCATCTGTTGACACCTGTGGATAAGGGAAAAGCACTTCTCTTCTGTTGCCCTGTAGAAGACTGCAATTTTCTGTACTGATGATTTGATTGATTTATCTTAGTGCCACAGCTGTGCAAAGAGAACTACTGTCCAGTCTCAAGGGCTACAGGGAGCCCTTATAATAGTTACTTACTACTAATGTAGTGAAGTTTAATGTTGTAATCTGTAAGAAAACAGATTTTATTTTTCTTACCCATCTTAAAAATTACTATCAGCAAGTTACAGATTAAGAGAAGGAAATTGTTATTTCATTCTGCTTCACCATGACTCAGAAGCCAATTAAGCTATCCCTGTTTGCATCACATAAGACAGATAAACTGCCACCATGCCTGTGTGGGTCCAGTTTTACTGAGGAATAATTCCAGTTGATATAAGTGGAAATTAAATGTTGCTTTCATGCTCTGTGTCAGGGAGGATGATGAAAACTTAGTAAAGTGTGGTTTGACTTCAGCAACTGCCATGGCTTTGGATTTTGGAGACTTCTTTAGTCCTCTTGTATTCACATCCTCTCATTCCGTGAACCTTCCTGTCCTTATAAGTGTTCCACTTCACCAGAGGATATACCAGAACTGTTCTTGCATTTCCTATTGCTCATATCTAACACAGAAAATCGTGTTATCATGCCAGATTTGTTTGGCAGGCACATAGACAGCTGTTTTTCAACATCCACCCTTCCCTGCTTTCTCCAAGGAAAAGCAAAAAAACACCCTGTGATTTTCCCAGGAAAGCCCTCAAAAAACATAAGCCTTGAGGTCTTGTATAAAAATGTACAGAGTTCCTTAGCAATGTACAAGAAAAGGGAAAAGACAAAGAGAACAAGATTAATTTGATCCAGTGCGGACACTCCAGATGGAAACACTAATTTCTGCCCTTTCCACAGTGGAAGTACAGAATGGGTACCAGCTGGTCCTCAAGTTTCTTATGTCACCCCACTGTCACCCCACAACTACATCTGGTTATTACCTTGGCTCCTTGTTCAGACACGTGTTCAACTAATACACTGCAGGGCAGATGCAAGGTCTTGGTGCAAGTTCCATGCTTACTTCTGCTTGAAAATAATTTTTCTGAGTTTGTTCATTCTTCCCTTCTGATTTTTAAATGCTTATGTTTCAAAATACTCGTATACTAGTATCGTTTCTACTTTATTGTAGTTTTGTGTGTTTAAGGTTTCCACATGTCTAATTTTTCTTACACAACCAGGAAATGTTTCCCAAATTGCTAATTCTTTACTGTCCTTTCATCCCTTTACCAATGTCATTGAATGGAGAGAAATTATAGACATCCTCATAAAAGCAAGCCAAAGCCCAGGATGCTGCTATGAACTGCTGAAACTAAGTGCTCAGGAATTTTTTAAAACCACCATAGACCTTGTTGAAGCCTGTTAACAGCCATTTGCATACAAGTAGATATTTCACTGCCTTCTTTCACATCAGTATTCTTTTAGAGTTTATCTGGACACATCCACTATCCAGTGACATTGCAATAGTTCAAATGAGCCATGAGTACAAATCATATTGTACAAACTCCTTTTTTTTTTTTTTCAGAATACATAGGGGAGGATTTCTGAGTATTCTGGGGTTTTTGTTTGAACTAAGACAGGTATTTAAACCTTAAAAATATGGTTTAACTGGTACACAACAGAAGCCTTTAAAATCCAGTAAAAGACACGCATTCATCAGTTTGCTTAGCATCAAGAAGCTCTGGAAGGTGATTTTAGTAGTTAACACCTTGAGAGCCAGATTTCTGGCTCAGGGATTTCTGGTCTTTGTATGAGCGGATGACAGAGATCAAGGTGTTCATTAGTGTGTGGCTGGCCCGATTCTGACACTTGAAAGATTTTCTTGGGTGGATAGCCCTGTTCTAGCCAAGATACTTAAGCCCTAAATTCACATGGAGAAGCACTTTATTCATAGTTTCTGATTACACATGGGCCTATGTGTACTTCTTATACCTTATATTTTACAAGAGAGTCTACACAAAAACAATTCCTGTAGAATATATTTAGAAGTAAATATGAGAATATATTTAGAAGTAAATGGGATACAAAAAGTAATTTTAATGCATCTTCTGTCTTTGGTCTAAAGTTAGTCAGTACACATGCAGTATAAAAAACCACAACTGTTTCTCTCCAACATACATCTAAGATGAAAAACAGGAGAATGGGATTACACCAGATTCTAGTCCTACTGCTGCAGAAAAGGTAGAATAATTCTCAGCAGATAACTACTCGTATTTTAACCTGCACTTTTAACAACTTTACTGCACAATTGAGACTTAGGTTTTCTGGGAGGAAAAAGATTTGCAGATATTCGTCGAAGACATTTTTGCTTCACAAAATTTGGGCCAGGGTCACAGAGAGCCATGCTGCTCAAAGGTGGGCTGATGTTTGCAGGATGAATGAGTCCTGACAGAATATGGCAGGAAAAAACATCCTTGTAACACAACTGCAGGTAGTTGTCTCTTAAAGTTGTTCGTTGTGTGTGTAGGTATAACAAAACCTGATGAAAGTATGCATATATCTGCTACTCCCCCAGGAGAAATATTTAATTTAGCAGTGTTTCTTGAGATGTCTGGGCCTGTCTAAATGGGAAAATTTACCAGCTTAGCTATACCGCTGTAATTCCCTATGGGGATGGAAGGAATAAGTGTATCCATGAAGACAGTTGTAGTTCTGGCAGTAAATTTCTCTGGGTAGACAAACCCTTCAGGTTTTGCCCATAACTTGAAAATTCAGACCTGATATTCCTAAGACATAATTGAAGGAGTCGCAACACAGAGACAACACAGCTGCTTAACCTTAGGGAAAAAAGCAAGGAGGCCGCTTTGTTACTTGAGAGTATATCCCAGCATATGAAGGACTATCATCATCTAATTTGGTCTTGTTTTGTGCCCTCTCAATGCTCTGTAGATCTCCATTTTATTTGGATTAGGCACTGACTATTTGAGTCAAACTCAGCTGGTTTGGGTCGTTAGACTTAACTTCATGAAGTAGCCTGTGCTCTTCCCATCCCTGTGCTGGAAGGGTCAATAAAGTACCAGGTTTTACCAGCAGAGGGTTATCAAGTGTGAGAGGCATTATACTGCGATCCTAAACGTGTGCAACCTGTCCAGTGAAGCAGACCTACAAAAGTGCCCTCTTTCCTTAGCTAGTCAGTGACAGGCATTACACAGACATGCTTTGCAGACTCATAGAAATAGATCCTACCCATCTTAACTTGTGTGAATTTTCATATCCAGAGCTGCCTTCAGAGGCCTCCAAACCCATTTTTCTTTTTGCCAGACCATGTAGACACATTATAACTTCTCTTATTTTTCCTCAGATGGTGGAACAAACTCCTGCCTGTGCCCAGAAGGGCCTGCTTTGCGGCCACTTACCAACCATCACCTGCACAAACACAGTTCTTCTTCTTCTTGTTACCAATGAAAAAATAAAAAGAATTCACCAGCAGTAATGGCAAGACATGAAGCATATTTTAATTTAGCAAATGCACAAACATTGCCATAAAACATCAGTAGCTTGAGGTCTTCTTTAGAAATGAGCTGTCAGAAGGGGAAGGAAAAAAAAAGAGCAGTTAGTATCAAAAGGGCGTTGTCTGACCTGCTGGATTTACAGGCTTTTTTCCATAGTACCTAGATCCTATTTAGGACTAGGAGTCTTTCAACCTGATCAGTATTCTTGCCTTCAGAGAATAAATACACACTTTTTACATTGAGCTGAATATGAATGTGCCTGCAGACAATTTTTCACCTTTTCATTCAAGTGCTTACTCCCTCTTTTCCTCTTCCATAAAATATGCAACTGAGCAGACTCCCTTGGAACTAACAGTGACAGATATAATTAATTAGCTGTATAATCTTAAATTGTTGTTCTAGTTTTTATGTTAATTTTCGTAAGAGGAGGTTTAAATCATTAAACTGAACTCTTGGTGCTAAGGACTGTAGTGATGGACCTGATTTGGAACTGCAAATTAAACAAATTAAAATCTGTAAAATAGTTTGTTCTGGTTTCAGACTGCATCTCAGCTCAGTTCAAATTTAACTTATTATTTAGTGTTTTAATCACTTTCGGTCCCAATTTAAATTGCTACAGGTGGCTTTTAGAGATTTGTGTTCTGCTTCCGAATTGTCTATCCCTGGGTACCCCAAATGTTTGCATCTCATGCTTCAATTTCTCTTTGAGTAAATCTGTATTACTGCTAACTACTTGAAACTGAATAGTACCTTAAGAACAAGGGATAAAAAAAATGCTAGTAAGGAAAAAATATGATAAAAAAATATTTGATATGATAGTGATATTTTACAGAGAAGCTTGAGGATTGCGACAAATTTGTCACAATCTTTTTTCTTGATCTGTATTTTCTTTTTCACATTTGTAGATAAATTATAAGTTAATTGACAATGTGGTTAGCACACATTGTGGTAATATGAAGTGTAGGTGCACAGCCTCAAGGCTAAATTGAGCTTCTTTAAGGGGCAATTGGAAAGGAAAAGAATTTTTTACTGGTTTTATCAGTCAATTTTCAGCATATAACAACATTAAAGTTTCGTGCTTTCCTAATGAGTTTCCCTCCACTTATTTCCTGAAAGAAATATCTGTTCACTGGTTCTGACGAAGTATCCTGCAGAGCTAAATGCCCAGAATAGGAAATCTCAATCCATAACAGAAGACTGCTTACTCTCTTAGAGATGAACATAATCCC
The DNA here is from genome assembly GCF_017639235.1 of Corvus kubaryi. NCBI lineage: Eukaryota > Metazoa > Chordata > Aves > Passeriformes > Corvidae > Corvus > Corvus kubaryi. The sequence continues at coordinate 28,002,453 of NW_024581137.1, read as the reverse complement.
ACAGCTGCCAAGCATATACTAAAAGTTCAAGAAGTGTTAATAAGACATGTATCCTTGAAAAACTGGACAAATCATCTGAAAAATAGACTGTATAAGTGCTTGAGTTTCAATCTCTTGTGATGTTGAATCCTTCAGTGCACCCAGTTCAGTAAAGATCATTACTACAATTATTTGGAAAATGGTAGGGTTTTTGGTTTGCATTAATTGTGTGACCCATGGAATTGTTGAAGTTACATGGAGGAGGAAATGGGAGTGGTAAATGCTTTATTATTAATCAGTTTGATTATTACTCAGTCATGGGTTAAGAAATCAGAAATGTATTTTCAGATTTGCCAAAGTACTAAAGATCTTTAAAAATGTTGTGGCTAAATAATATGTGCATCTTTTTGATGTAGAATAATCTTAGTTGAAGTGCCTAGATATTGATACCTGAGGCACTTCTAAATATCCTATGCCAGACACAGCCTACTTCTGAGTTTAGGGCAGACTTATCTTCCAAAACAGTTACTGAACCACAACTAATTCACACTATGGTGTACAAAGCCTAGAATAAACACAGATCAATCTCACTTAAAGGATTTATTAGACTTGCAGGTGGAGTGTCTAAAGCAGACCTTCAACTTAATCAGATACAAATAGGTATCCAGTGCTGATAATTCCTAACCATCAGCAACCTCTGCTCCACTCTCCTTGTTGGAAGGATTGCTTTGCCCTGAGATCTAACCTAAATGATCTTTGCTGTTCATCGTGGGTTTCTGCTGGATATTTTCCAGCTGGAACACACCCTTCATGAAGCCTTTTGCCCAAAACCAGGTTGCATGGTCTAGCTGAGGCATTTGCAGTGCTGAGCAGAGCAGAAGCATTATTTGCCATGCTTTGCAGTCTGTATTCCTGCCTAGTGTATGTCAGGAGGGTGTTTCACAACAGCATGACATTGTTGCAACTGGTGACTCCCTGCTGAGTTTAGTTCCTAGAACTTGCTCTTATTGAATATTGCCCAATTTTTTTCAGACAATTTATCCAGTTAGTCAAGGTAATTTTGAATTCTAATCCTGTCCTCCGGCATCCAGTCTTTCTCAACTTGACATTTTCTGGAAATTTAATAAGCATGCTCTTCTTCCCATCTAGGTCATTAATGAAAATATTGAATATAACACTGCCAGGGCAAACTCTTGCAGAATTCCATTTATGCATCTGTTAGCATGAGGAATTCATGGCAGAGCAATCAGTAAAAGTTAGCAGGCAGATGCATCTAACTGTTACAATTATCTCTTCTTCTAAGTCAGCACACTTTGACTTGAACACAAACAATTCAAATTCAAGCTGTATGGTTTAAAAATCCAAGTAAGATTGCATCTGTTCTCATCTGTGCAGTCTGTTTCACAAGGGACCCATTTCAAAGCTCATTATAGCTAATGAATGGCTTCTATAAATTTCAGTGGGCCATGAATCAGCTTTGAAAAAAAGGCTAAACATGATCCTTCACTGACACTAAAATAAAGTTCTGCAGAAGTCAGCATTTGATTTCTAAAAAAAAAAAAATTGATTAATTAAATTAATGAGTCAGCAAAACTGGTCAAAAATTGATTTTTCTCAAACTCTGTATTTTCACCAAGTGATCGAGGAATAAATTAAACACATTTCAAATTTATTATGCAAACATCTAAGAGTAAATGAATAGCCCACTCAAACCTAACTATTCAAAAACATCTTAGCATGAGCTGATGGTGGGCCTCACTGGAACAGATCTGGGAGTTCTGAGTCAGCCTCTTCTAGTTCTCGTAGAGTTTGAAATGTTAAATACAGATTAGAGTTTCCTACAGCCTCTGGCAGTCAAATAATTCTGCAATTTTGTAGCTGATGGTTTATCTACATAGATTCAGAGATAGTAAACTCATTGCTGTGATTACCCTCAAATTATGTACCAGGGAATTCCTCAAACTAATTTCTGCCTAGACTACATTTTATTTCCTTTAAAAAATAAAAGCGGCTAAGTAGTTAACAGTAGCAAGGACTTTACTGTAGCCTTTTTGATGATTCTATAAAATGGTTATTTTAATTCCAATGATTAGTTATCATCACAGTTAAGATTTTGCAGCCTGGAGTCTAAACTTGGCTCATTTCAGCCAATTCATACACAATGACACTTCAAGGATCACAAGAGCCTTTTTCCCTTTTATATTTCTGTTTTCCATACAGTTACTTCAGGTGTAACCCCTTATTCTCCTCTTTCACAAGATTGAAGTAAGTGTCCTTACAGGGTTTTTTTTTATCCAGCTGTGGATCTTCACTAAATACTCCTTATACTTCCCTGCCTCGTCCTTCAGTCTGATTTCACCAGAGTCCTGCTAGTGCTATCACTAAATTACAAGCCGAGTAAAACAGACAAGCTGTGTGTCTTGAACAAGACAGGGTTTTTAAAAATAGCTTCATTTCAAATGAAGGCAGTGAGACCCTGGAACAGTTTGCCCAGACATGTTTTGGGTGCACCATCCCTGGAGGTGTTCAAGGCCAGGTTGGAAGTCTCTTTGAGCCACCTGGTCTAGTGAGATGTGCCCTTGCCAATGGCAGGGGGGTGGAACTAGATGACCTTTGATGTCCCTTGCAATACAAACCATTCTATGGTTCTATGAATTACTACTAGATGTCTGCAACTTTCAAATTCAAGTCCTCTGTCCTCACACACTGGAGGCAGGCATCACCACAATTTCCCATGACTTATCCCCTACTGTTTGGACCATCTTTACAGATTCTTTCAGCTGCCCTTTTCTTCCTGCCCTATTCCAACATCCATTTCCATAGCTAACCTTCCACATTGCCCCATGTGTGCACCGCTCTCTGCATTTAATGGCAAAGACCTGTTGCTTTCTGTTTGTGTGAACTTGCTCAGACCAGGGTAGCAGCAAGAGAACAGTCACTGCTGAGCATAGGGCAGCCCACCAGACATCCTGGGCAGGAGACTGTCCTCTAAAAACGTGGAGTGACAAAACAAACAAGCTGCAAACCAGACTGTTCTTTCAAGAGGGAAATGGGAGGGAGGATGGAATAGAGGAAGACTATTGAGAGACAGGCTAGAGTCACACCTTCAAATAGACAGATTGTGTTTTGTTAAAGATAAGCTTATAATATTTCCCCTTTGTATTTTTTGCATCAAAACTTATAATATTTCATCTCGCTGTATTTTGTTTGACTGTGAGAGAGTTATCTTTCTCTGAATTTCAATTACCTGGATTGTCCTCTTCAGGATGCCTTATGTGTCAGGTCTTCTCTTCATCCATCACTTTGGATGGGATACGTTCCTCTTCTATGGGTGCAAACTGAGAATGTCAGAAGAGTTTTGCTGCTTGTTTCCATAATGCTAGATATTTTTCTTGTGTAACACAGTTTAGTGATTTGGTGGTCTAGCTGGAAATATCTGATTTGTAGTTTGAAATCTGGAAAAGCTTAAAGCATGTAACAGCTGTGAACCTTCAGCTGGAACAGCCACTTATGTACCCTGCACATAGATACTGCTGTTCACCTGGGCCCTCCACCCTCTTGTCCTGCTCACTTGTTTTGACTTGTTGCAGATGCTTTAGAAAACAAATTGTGAATATGCCTGTAGGGGAGGTTTTTTTGGGGTTGGGTTTTTTAGCAAATCCTCAAGTAGACACTTGCTGTGGTAGTGTTGCTTCCACATGAGCTTTGCCAGGGAGTCTAGCCTATCATCCTATGAAAACATACTATTTATCTTTCAGTAGACAGGACAAGTATTGACCTGAGCACACAGCACAAGGCCTGCAATGCTGACTGAAGCTTTCATGCACTCTTCCTATGTTAATAATAAATCTAATTAGCAATTAGTAAAAAGACCTTTTTTGTGTCAAAAAATGTCAGGAGGAAAAGATCAATATATTATTATAGACTTGTGATTTTTAGCCAGCTGCTTCAGCATCTGGTTTTTAATTTTGCTTTCAGGAAGAAAAATTTGGCACTTTTTTGTGGAAAGCACTGTGAAAACATGAAAACTTTCTCAAAATGGTTTTGCAAATAAAGCAAAGTAAGACCTGTCTTCTCATAAAAATTGGCATGTTCATAACTTAGTGAAGACAGAGTTTGCCTAATTTAGATTTCATTTTCATTACAACACAGTGTGAAACAACCCATTTCAGTGAAAAGACATCATTCCATGATATTTTTTCAGCCAAACCAGCTGAGGTTTTATAGTTGCAGTTCAGCCTAGGAAAGGAAGGCTTCCCAAGGCAACCATGGAAGTGAAAATTGCCTCTGACAGAATTGTATTACAGGCATATTTGATGATTATGCAACAAGTATATATGACTGAGACTTCTCTCCCTCCCTCAGCATGTCATGTATTTGGCTAAGAGGAGCCACTTTATGCCTGGAGGCACGACTGCAGTGCCTGTTTGTGTGCCCACCAGCACCACCCTCGTGGGTGCAGGCATGGTGATCCACCAGCACCCCTTCCTCCTGCTGGTTTAACCAAGCCTCTGACTGTTCAGATTCATTCTGAAGGTCCTAACTCCCTGTGTTGGTAGAGTTCTATAGACAGGAGATTTTATATGTTTAGATATATAACTTTCCTGTTGAATTTTGAAAGTACCCTGGGTATTCCAGTAGTTTATTTGAACTGCAGTATAACTTACGCACAGCTCCACTTCTCTTACACATAAAAATGTACTTCATGCTGCTGCATTAAGTCTTTCAGTCTTGGAAGAAGGATCAGAGCTGCTCCTTACACGGTGGGAAAGAGTTTCTTTTCAACAATCCTAAATCCAGCCTAAATATACTGCTTTCCATAACTGCTATAGTCCTGTGATACCGAATGTCATCACAATAGAGGTTTTATACTACCAACTTCCCGCAGGGAAGAATGCAACTGGTCCTGGTGGCAGGATTTGCAGTGTGTGAGATGTCTTCCTATCACTTAAAAGTGAAATCCAAGGTTCTTATGCTCAGGGAAAATCACTGACTTAACTTTATCAAACAAAAATATGCCAGAATTTTTCTACATACAAAACCAGGTTTTAAGGCAGTGCCACTTAAGAAAAGTAATCTGCAACTCAGTGACTTTGTTTGCAAGCCTACTTGTACTAGATTCTGAATTGAATGGTCTTTTGTTAATTAATTTGTTTATAAGTCTGGGTTAAGTGGGCTACAATTCTCTTCTGAATTTCCCCTATTAGAGCAATCCATCCCACAGCCTCAGTTACACAGATCAGCTTTATGTAACAGGAAAGGCACTTGTCAAATATAAATGCAACCTCAAGAAAACAGGCAGTCTCTAGTCATGCTAGGGACTTATTCTTATATTAGTCAAAAAATGTAAAGATTAATCTGAGTTCATTAAATGCTGTTTGACAGTGTGCACATGTGGAAATAAATTTGTCTGTAGTTTGAAGTGATTTCTTATGGAAATGATTCGCATATAATCAAACTGCCAGTCTGCCTCTGTACCTCCCCTCACAGGAACTCATGTATCTGTTCGCTGGTTTGAGGTGCAATTAGCTTACTGAAAATGAAGAAAATAAGCATCTAGGTAGTGGAGTTTATTACTGTATCCCAATTAAAGAGAAGGTCAACCTCATGTCTTGTTACATGTTACAGTATCTCTCCAGCCTGGCAGCTTTTGTTACTGCTCCCATTTCAGAAGCAGCTTTCATCGGCACTTACATCTCTGTTGAGATACAGATCTCTTTCTTGTTTGGCATGAACACAAGAGAAACCACACATCATTTGATCTCTGGAGCATGTGCTTAGTTTTGTCAGCCTGCATTTAGCAGTTAGACAGCGCCTGGGGACAAATGACTGAAATTCTGCTCACTTCTCAGCTTGAGCACCCCTGCTCTGACTATTTGGAAGTCCTACCTTGCTGAGTCCCAGGCCAGTGGTGAGCCACAGGGAAGGGAGGCACACTGCTGTGACCTTCCTCTCATCATTCATTAAAAGCAGTTTCCTGTACATTGTGTGGGGAGCTAAATCCTGATAGTGTGCATAGGGAATCCTCAAGCGTGTCAACAGGGTCAAGCTCATAAGGGACCAAGCGGGATAAGACACCGAAGTGGCCATACAGAGCCTGAGAGCATTTAGGGACATCCATACCTAGGCATGCAGGGACCTGTAGAGTGAGGTGCATGCTGGGTTTGACAGCAGCCAAGTGCCTGTGTTGTATTTCCTGTTCCTGTTCTCTTGGTTGGGTTTCATCTTGGCTTTCTTTTCTTTTTCCCCAGAAAGGGAAAAACTTTGCCTACTTTTTCTGCTGGTACTGTACTCTCTGGAAATGTATATCATGCCTCAGAAAACAGAAATAACAGCCTAGAGAAACCCATGCCATCAGGGGAAGACCATAGTAAGGTCAGCCTTAAAACCCACCCATAACCAAGATCCTTCCTTCTCCCTTGTGCTTGTGTCCTAAAGCACATTATCATGAAGGCACAGCCTGATGTGTTATTGACTCTTCAGCTCAGTCTTCACCCAGGTAAAGCCCCAGTAAAAACAGTGTTTCATGAGAATGAAAATTTGTCCAACACAGACTAAACACAGATTTTTATCAGAGCAGTTATTGCAGTTGGGCTAGAAATGACAGTTGACAAAAAAAAAAAAAGGAAGGATAGCAGGTTTAGTGAGATCATGATGACTACTACTAACAGGGGAGGTGTGGCTAAGTTATGTGCCAAAAATGTAGATGCAGCTTCTGATTCCCTTCTGAACTCTTCTGTGCCTGAAGAAATGCAATAAATTATATGAAAGTATTTGTAACAGAGCTTTCTTGAACTAAACCTGACTTCAGAAGAGCATTTTCCTCTGCTACCAAATGGCAAAATCCACACATGTAATTTTAAATATATTGCAGCAGGTAAAATGTGCGTTCAGCCCACAATCAGTAAGTACAATTCACCAACTATTTTATAAAAGGCTGAATTTCTTTTCATACATATTTATCTGTTGAATCTCTCTCTCAACTCCTTTATACGAAAAGAAGTGATGATATGCATATTTTCTTGAGGTTTTGGGTCTTTTTTAAACTTCTGATAATTATCCCATGAGCATTTTGATAGCAGGTCAGCAATTACATTATGAAATAAATATGTCTTTCTGCTACCAAATTACAAAATCAAAACAAAATAGATAAATACTACTAGATGAAAAGACTTGTTAATTAAGACCATTAACCAAATTTTTTTCATGGCTTTCATCTTTTTTTAAGTTTTGATTGAAAGATACTGAAAGTAAGTAGTCTAAACTGTAAAATATGTATTATCTCTAGAAGGCAACATGGCTTCTCCTATTGCCCACAATCATTATATGTAGTATTACTGGCAACAGGAAATCATTGCCTACTGTACATTTAAGATCAAAAAAATACTGCATCAAGAGGACGAAAATCTTTTGTTCTGCATATCTATATTTCAGCTTGGATGTATAGATAATAGACTTTTTTACACTCCCTCTCTGACATGCCATGATGCTGAATACAATGTACCATGGAATGTTTACCTCACGATAGACTAGAGAGTACAGATGTGGAAACTTAGCACCTTAGAAGTCCATCATCTTTCTTACCTGACTCATACAGTCAGAAAAACTGAATGTCTGCCACAGCAAGTGAAAATTAGCAGGGCCTGACACGAATGCTAGCCAGGTTGTGATTTAATGTCTATAAAACTTTATGAACTCTTACATACTGTGTTTTGTAACTGAACTCATGTTTGGGTACACAGTAGCTCTTCAGAACAGAAACAAGATCCACAGCGTGATTTTGACATCAATTAAGCTTTACTCATTTATGAGCAGAAGCAGGTCAGACTGAATTTTTGGGTTTCTGTGTCATGAAGAGAGAAGGATTGGGCAGAACTAAAAACAAATACATTGCACTTACATTTTCAAGGATGTCCTTGATGAGAGAAATTTTTCAGGATCCACGTCTTGCAGAATTCATGGAGCTTTGAAAGCCCTTTTTAAATAAAGATATGCTGCTTACATGTGTTTTCAGTTCATTCATTCATTCTTTCTTTCATTCATTCTTCTAAAAATTCTGTGCTTGGCAAAATGGGATGTAAATTTAGTCTGCAGCTGTTCCCACAGGCTGTTGAGTTTAATTGAAAGTAGAAGTGATCCAGTGTCAAAGTGGGCACTAAAACAGAAGTCTGCTGGAAATCTTGGGCTTGGTGCATGAGGCTGATAAACTCCCTGGCTGTTGAGCCAAGGCTGTGTCACTTTGCGTGTGAGTGACACCAGTGCTCTGAAGGGAAGGAGTCTGCGCCCCTCTAAAGGATGAGACCTGTGTTTGTCCTAACACAGAAGGTGGCTGTACAGAGTTAGCAGTGTGCTATTGCATTCAGCACAGTAAGCAATTGAAAACTGTATTTGGCAAGTGTTTTCTCCCTTTGGCTTTGTCCTTTCATATGTATATGGATAAGCAAATTAAACCCCATTCTTAGTGAGGTAATGGTTGAGGTATCCAAAGCAAAGCAAACACACACAGCAGACAGTGATGCTGGCTCTTACTGACGTTTCAGGTACCATCTTATTACCACGTAGGGATTTCCTCCTTGGGACAGCCTGTTTGCATTGCCCACCTAAACTCCACCCCAAAGATAGTACCCTTTGCCGTTCAGCAATTCTGCTTTATAGGTTATTTATTTATCTGGAGAAACCAAAAATCGCTAGTGGCAAATAATTGTGGCTTTACCTTGACGAAAGAGAGGTTCACAGGTCTCACTCGGCAACTCTGAGAAGGGAGTTGAGTGAGGTGTGGTGGTAATGATTTTGCAATAGGCAAGATTTGCAAGGATAGGCAGCATCCTCACAACAGGTTGATTGCTTTAGTGGAGAAGAAAATCCTCATACCTGTTGCCAGGCATCCATGTCTGATCTTCGAGTATGAACATTAAAATACCTAAAACCAAAAACTACAAACAAACAAACAAAAAACCTCCCACAGAACAAAACAAAACAAATCCCAAACCTCTGAGGAGTACAGGAGAGAAGGCGACTAAGGGGTTAAAAAATTCGAGAGCTGTGAAAGACGGCACAGCAGTGCAAAGGGGAAAAACCCTGCAGTTCTGAGTGTTTAAGCTTCTTCCTCCGAGTAGTTAAAAATCCGACCGCCTGGTTCTTGCAATCGGAGGCAGGGAAGCAGGCGGCGATAGTGTTTTAACACCTTCTTTGCAGGCTGAAGGGGTTTTCCTTGCCGGCCGCCTTTCCTCTGAGAGGACACCTTTGCCCGCTGTGCCCATCCCGCTGCATTGTCACCGTGTCGTTCCGTCCCCCCGCGCCCCGGGAGCCGCCGCCAGTGCCGCCCGCGGGGCTGCCGGCTGCCCCGTTAGCCCTTCCCAAACCGGGTGCCAACAGGGTTGTAAGAATTTAATAACACTCTGTACACTTTGATTAAAAAAAAAAAAAAAAAAGTGCTTTCTAAGACTAAACCCGGGAGCAGCATTAATTAACTGTGGAGCAATTTTAATTGTCAGGAACACACATTCTGCCTTTCACACGCACAAGTCGGTGAAGAGAACACCTGAGCTACCCTGAAAAGCTAAGTGAAAGTACTTTGGAGCGTCTCCTCGGGAGAGTTTTCTGCAATAAATTCGAGGAAGAAAAGGAAAAAAAAAAAAAAAAAAAAGCCGTCTCCGACCTGGCGTTAAACAACATGAATGGGTTTAGCAACTCAGCCAAAAAGCCCTTGTCACCCTGTCACCTCCCTCTCCCAGCAGCTTTTAAAGAATTCGGGGATGAAACACCTAAAATAAATCCCAAATCCTGCCCTAGTGGCTGCTTTCGCATTTCAAGCGTCTCTTCATCTGTGACAAGGACATCGTCCTGCTGCGGCGGGGACCCCCGGCCGCCCCATCTCCAGCCGCCGCGTGAATGCTCGGCAGAGTCGGGGGACTGCAGGCACCTTCTCCATCTCATTTATTTCCAGGGGATTTCACGGAGCTTCATTCTCCCGTGGAGCTGCTCAGCTGCCCGCAGAAACGAATTCTGGACCATTTCCTCTGCAAAACAATAAGCCCGCCGTCCTAAGGAGCGTCGCGCAGTGTCGCTTGGGGGAAATCAGGGCACTTCTCCAGGGGGAGAGAACTGGCTGTGATTTGGAGTAAAACACCCTGGGTTTGGAGGACACACCGGCGCCCGGTGCGAGGTCGCGTGTGACGCGGGCGGGGGCGGCCAGCCCCGCGCCTCCCTGACGCTCCCGCCGGCACCACCCGGGTCAGCCACAGAGCTCTGCGCGACTTTCGAGAGTTCCCCCTCCGGCCCAGCCCGGCAGCCCCGCCGGGGCGGCTCGGTCCCCTCGGGGGTCCCGCTGCCGACGGGGCGCACACGCCGGGTGGCGCTGCGAGCCCGCGGCAGCCCCGCCGCGCCGCCCCCGCTCCCCCGTGTGCGCGAGTGTGGCTGTGCCCGCGCCAGGGCGGAAAAGGGCAAGGGGAGCAACGGGGAGGCAGCTAATCGCTCTCGAAAGAAGCACCGGTGCAGCGATGGGGAGGAAGACCAGGCGAGGTGCAAAGCCTTCTGCTCAGCAGCAGCCGGGATGTGCGAGCGGCCGACTTTATTGCCAGCGGAAGGAGAGCTGGTAAGGCGTGGGACAGCTGGAGGTTGCAGCGAGTGCATAAGCATACGCATGCACATCCTCCCTTCTCAAGGGATGAAGACAGGCTTAAAGCAAAGTATGTTGCCGACAATAATAATAATAATACTTAGAAAAAATATATATATATATTCTTTTCGTCGTCCCCGCAAAAGAAACTTGCACGGCTTGACATCGCCCCAGAAGCAAAAGTTGTTCAAAAGAAGCCTCTCGCCCAACCATCTCTCTTTCCATAACAAGGGATGAACGCTCACAAGCCTTCTTTCTGCGTCCCCGACCCACAGGGCAGCCCCGAGTCTCCAGCCGGGAGCGGGGGCTGCTCCCAGCATCGCCACCCTGGGAACACCGACTTTGCGAAAGCGTGGGGCTCCCTGTCTGCTTTTTACACTTTGCAGAGCAGTATCGCTCCGCCTGAGAAGCAGAATTCTCCGATTGCCAAGACCAAGATTGCTCCCCAGGAGGCTGGTCCATTATTCAGCTCCTCACCGGGCCTTGCAGGCAGTATAAATATGCTTCTTGGAAAATTGTGCGCTTCTCAACAAGTAATACAGGATCCCAGTTTGTTTCAAAATCCACAAGTGTAAAATGGAATTACTCTGTATTTAGAGTGCCCCACTAAAGCTCCTATACACTTGCCATTATCCCTTATTTCCCTAATCCCTTTTTTTAAAAAGTGAGTAATTCCAAGTGGCAGTTAGAAAACCATAGAACAGAAAACACAGTAATTGTCCTAAATAGTGCAGTTTTTCTCAGTACACACCTTCCTGATGTGTAACAATTTCTCCACACACTTTAGCAAAAGACAGCCAGTTTGCTTAAACGATGCCACAACAACAAGGGAAAAATTGGTGTTCTACTTTTTAAAGCAGGTGTTGCAAAATGAGCTTTCCTCCATGGAATTGTTGAAGAATTTTTAATATGCTTTTATGATTAAAAAAAAAAAAAAAAAAAAAGTGTAATGGAGTGAGCTGAGAAAGCAGACCCCGATATATTCTGAGAAATATAAGGTTCTTCTGACAGAGCAAAAGAGTTTTGTCCTTTTATCATAAATCTGGCGAGAGCGTGAGCAACTGCACACCTAATTTGTTCACACCTTTTCCTTGCTCCTTCTTCGCAAAGCTAAACCAGAGGTCGCTTCACGGAATGTAGCTGAAATGTGGCAGGTTTTGGCAAGTGCATACTTACTTTCAGCCATTCATACTGAAAGATTTGTTGGACTTCATCAAATATCCTTACTCCACCACCTTTACAGCTGTGAAGGTGTTGACGGCTGGATTAGCCATCACATCCACAAATAAAACATTTGAGATTTCAGTTCTCGTTTTCTGCTCTCGCATTCCCAGACTGGAATCGAGGAGAAGTCAACACCTTTTGATCGCTGTTAAGTCTCGTCAGGCACAGGCCGAGGGTAGCAGGAAAGGCACTACCAGCAGGCAGAAATGAAGTGGCGTTTTAAATCACTTCAGCTCCACACATCTCCCATCACTGCTCTATTGAAAATTTAAACTGGAAAATGACAATAAAAAGCCGGAATAATGGGTAAAGCAGGACACGAAATTCGATAGACACTGCTACGAGCTTGAAGGGAAGCGACTTAAAAGGTCAGAGAGCAAACGGGAATGGGCACAATCATCTGAAGGCAGTTGGAAGGTAAGTTGATGGACACCGGTTTGACCTGTAGGTCAGCAAACTAGTTTAACTCTACCTTGATCTGCACAACGCAGAGACAAGTTCCCGGCTCCTATCAAGCAACTCAATGCCCTTATCTGGAAGGGTTTAGAAAAAGTAAATCCACTACAAAAAGGAGCTATTCAGCCTTCAAGTGCTGGGTTTTGCTGGTAAAAGAAAGGAAAAATATGTGTGTTCTCACACAACCTGGATCTAAACTGGCAGCTCCCAAACAGAAGAAGCACACACTCCTCCCTGGGTGAAGGATGAGTTTTGCTGCTGGCTCTATCGCACTGCCAGTCAGCCCCGAGAAGGAGCAACCAGTGCCCTAAAGCAACCATCAAGCTCCTGGACAATGGCATTTTGATAGCGCTCTCTTTTCAGGTGGATATCAGAGAAGCAGTATTAGAAGTTATCCTCTGCTCCTTTACTCTTTTTACTAGGTGCTCAGACCATTCCATCAGGACCAAAATTTCTAAGTAACATAACCACTACCTCTCACTCCCAGTGGGGAAATCAGGTGCTGCTACGCCACCCCATTTACATTATATAAAAGAAAAAATAAAATCAGAGCAAACTGTTGCTTTGTTTCAGTGGCAAACATTGCAGGCCTCTCCTGGTTGCACTTGCAATGAAGAAAAATCAGAATGCAGCTCAGAAAACGTCAACCAGAACAACTCTTGTTTCTAGTGGTTGATAATAGTCCCATCTAACCCCTACACCAAGCAGAGGACCAAAATCTTGAATGCATCGGGAGTTGACTCGTCTGTGCTTTTATGTCCCGCATTTTAATACCTGCTGTTTAAGGTACTACTAACAACGTGTTTTACATGTATGCACAAAAGATCATTCTGCTATGCAGATTCCATGCTCTAGCCCCGATTTTTCAGTGCCCCGACAGTGAGCATCACCTTCCTATGTAACACAAGAGGCCAGATCTCCAAACAGAAACAACACATCCTCCACACGCTTCCCCCCCCCCCCCCCCCCCCCCCCCCCCCCCCTCCGCCCCAAAAATCAAAAAGGTGGTAGAAGAAAGTGTTAGGAGTTTGAGGTTCTGGTTTGGTTTCGGTTTTGGTTAGTTGCTTTGGGGTTTTTTGCCAAAATGCTAAGCAAATGCCAAAGACACAATTGTGTTTTTATTGTTGTTCGGGGACCGCTTGTGGAAAAGATTTAAAGGACGCAGCAAGGGCGACAGCGCTGGACCGGCTGGCTGACAACACCCTGCAGCCCCTGAAATTGCCCAGATTCCGGGTCCTGTGGCGAAAACGCCCCCGAACGAGAAGGGAGTTTTCACACACAGCCGCGGAGTTTCCCAGCCCTGAGACCTGAAGAAGCTAGTGCTCGCTACGGCAATTAGCATCGCTCCCAGCCACAACCACCTCACCTCACAACAAAAGCGGAGGACCACTTTTTATTTTGTCTTTTAAAGCAATAATGGCCCTCAGCATTTCAATATTAAATCTCCTTTCACAATGGATCTGGCATGATGTGAAAAACAATTTCAAGGCGGAGGTATATGCAAAGCAGCTTCTCAAACACACTCGGGTTTGTGAGAGGCACTGTATTATTAGTCTGATAAAAACAATTTTTTAAAAAGGGCTAATGTCTTTCATTTATTTTCCTCTAATAGTGCATTGTAAAAGGCATGAAACAGAACAACTTCTTACTCGTTTTAATGCCTCAAAGCTGCTCTCAGTAGGTGTTAAAATTTGCATTCATTGTATTTTCACTTTTCTCTGAAACTCTGGAGAACAACTTATGTCATCTGAGTTCGAAGCAAATAATTTACTGCAACAATGGACTTCCAAAGAAGAAAAACAACTGACTGACCTAAGGTAGAATGTTTTTCTGGAGTTTATTAATACCATTTAAAATATTACAGATAAAAATCAATTACATTTCATGCATTTAAAATGCAAATCTAAAATGTTCCAGCGAAGGGCTTTTCATTTCAATGTGAAATATCCAAATTATTTCAACATTACAATGAGACAATTAGTTTGCAGCATTGCAAACCGCTAATGTAGTGTCAGGAGTGTTTATTAACATTTATCAATATTATTTTCAGGAAATACACATAGGCCAACGTTAGTTCAGTTTCACTTGGACAGTTTATTTAATACATGGGTCGTGGCAAACCCACTTTATGAAATATAGGAGAACTCTCACCGTAACTATACCTGAACTGCCAGCAAATGCAAATAAGTACATGCTCCATTAAATTAAATGTCATTCAACATTTATCAAATATTGTTTGCTTAATTACAGTTGTATGCCTAGCTAAATTAATATTCAAGCAAAACCTATATCCTGAAGTGTGATTTGATGCACACTGCAAGAAAGGAGTCCAGAAAAAAAAAAAAATGCAGTGAACCAGGACTGCAACAAGAAAGTTTTTTTCGTGACAGGAAAAGAAATAAAAATTAAAAAGAAAAAAAAAGCTCAAGTGTACTTCAATATATTTTCAAATATTTACTGGAAGTAATTTACAAGAAAAATACTATACAAAATCGTCTCCTGGACAACTGCACCTCACACCGATACATTGGTGGAGTTTTATTTAATTGTTAGCTAATCTAGAACGATTCCCCAGTGGTACAAACCTATAGGTTCAGACGTATTTTACAAATATTTAATTTTCCTATACCCCCCAGCCTCCCTTTTTTGGCATTGGAAATACATCTTCGCTCGAAACCCACGGTGCTTCTTCATTTGTTTGAAGTTTAAAAAAAATATACGACTTTCAACCTGATCATTTTTAACGTATTTCGCGATTCCTGCTCAAACGAGAATTATACAAATGCGCTGGCAAACGCAGTGAAATTTGGACTCGAGGAGGTAAACGATTTGTTAAAATTGAAAAAAAAAAAAAAAAGGGGGAAGGGAAATAAGCACACTGCCGCTGCGGTCCCGGGGAGCAGACGGGCTCTGAGCAGGCACCGGGATGAGAGCAGGTCCGAGTGTCGGCTCGGCGCTGTGCGGGGCGCGGAGCGCGGCTGGCGGCGCTGCCGTCGGAAGCCCCGCAGCGGGGCAGCCCCGGCCCGTCCGCCCGCCCCGCCGGGGCACTGTGGCTGTACCGGCGCCGGTGGCGGAGGGAGGGAGCACGGGCCGGTTTCCAGCAGCAAAGCCAGAGGGAACGTGGGTGTTTTTTCCGTTCTAAAAGCAGCTCGAGGCGGGGGGTCTCAAGGCGAAGGGGAAGGGAGGCGGCGGCGGGGCCGCCCCACGGGGGGTCACGGCTCTGCCCCCTTGCCGAGCCCCGTCGCGGGGGTTGCGCGGCCCGGCCGCACCGCCAGCCCCGTGCGGGGCTCCGGGAGGGCAGCGGAGTTGCCGCGGGGCTGAGCGCTGTTCTTGCGGAGCCGTGCCGGCTACTTACGTGTCCGCGTCCCCACCGCGGGGCTGCGCGCTCGGGGGAGCTGCGCGACCGGGAGGGTGGCGGGACTGGGGGGCGCGATGGCCCCGCTCCTCCCCCCGTCACTCCAGGCCGTTGCGGTGGCCCGGCTCGGGGGGCGGCAGCAGCTCCGGGGAGTGGCAGGGCGGACTGCCGGCCGCGCTGTGCTCGCTGTCGGTGTCGCTGCCCTTCTTGCCGCCGGGGCCGGGGCCGCCGCCGGGGCCCCCGGCGCCTCCGGGGCCGCTGTGGGTCTTGACGTGCTTGCTGAGGTGGTCGCTGCGCATGAAGCGCTTGTTGCAGACGGGGCAGGCGAAGCGCTTCTCGCCCGTGTGGGTCCGCAGGTGCCGCTGCAGCTCGTCGGAGCGGGTGAAGCGCTTCCCGCAGAAGAGCCAGTTGCAGACGAAGGGCCGCTCGCCCGTGTGCCAGCGCAGGTGCGCCTTCAGGTGCGAGGTTTTGCCGTAGACCTTGCCGCAGCCGGGGATGTGGCAGCTGTGCAGCCCCTTGCGGCGCAGGCTGGCCCCCGCCGGCCCCAGCCGCTCGGCCTCCTGGCAGTTGGGGCAGTCGCAGGTGGCGCGGCCCGAGTAGCGGCGGGCGGAGGAGCGCGGCGAAGCGGCCAGCGGAGCGGCGGGGCCGCCGCCCAGCATGGAGCCCCCGGCGCCGGCCAGCGGCGAGGGGGCCGAGTCCGGGTAGGAGCCGGGCAGCACCGGCTTAAATCCGTCCATGAGGTGCTGCCCGGCGGGGCTGAGGAGGTGCGAGGAGGCGCCGCTGCTGAAGGCCGAGTGACCCAGGCCCGAGTAATCCGAGTTGTAGCCGCCCAGTGGCGAGTGGAGCGAGGTCTGGAGTCCACCGGCCGCCGGGTGCAGCGAGCCGGGCAGCGCGGCCGCGCCATTGGGGCTCTGCACGTCGATCCAGCCGGCGCCCACGTCCCACCAGCTGGAGGCGCCCGCTGAGCCTACCTCGCCGGCGCCGAGCCCCGGGTGCGAGGGCTTGAACCAGGACTCGTAGGGGTGCGCCATGCCCACCCGCGGGTAGATGCCCTGCAGCCCCTCCACCGACGTGTGCACCTTGGAGATGAAGACGGGCTGGTGCGCCGCCGCCTCCTGTCCCGCCGCCCCACCGCCTCCGCCTCCGCCGCCGCCGCCGCCACCGGCGCTGCCCGGCGCCTGGAAGACGGAGTAGTCGTTGGCGAAGGGCGAACTGGCGGCCGCCGCGCTGCTGGAGGTGAGGGAGAAGGCGCTGGAGCCCGGCGAGCCGCCGCAGCTGAATGAGTCCGAGACCAGGGCGGCCGCCGCCGCTGCCGCCGCTGCCGCCGCCGCCGAGGAGCCGTTCCGCGCCGCGCCCGCCACGCCGAAGCCCGGGAGGCCGGAGCCCACGGCACCGCAGCTGCCCGCCGAGGCTGAGGAGGAGGAGCGTTTCCAGGGGTGGAAGCCTTTGCCGAAGGAGGACGCGCTGTCCGAAAGGGCAGACGGCGAGGGGCTGGGGCTACCGATCTTGTTGCAGGTCGCGGCGAGCATGGCCAGCGGCGTGGAGCCTACCCGCGGTTCCTCCTGCGGGCACAGAGGGGAGAGGGCCGTCCCGCCGGCGTCAGGGATGGAGCGGCCCTGCGCCGCCGCCCCGCGTCCCGCGTTCCGCGCCCGGCACCGCTCCGCCGCCCGGCCCCGCTCCGCTCCGCCGCCCGACCCCGGGCGCAAAGTTTTGCGACTCCCGCGGGAGGATCCCTTCGCTGGGGCCGGCACCGCGGTTCTGCCTCCAAACGCCTTCCGGGGCTTTTTTTCACCATCCAACTCCCCTCCCCCGGAGGAGCTCGGGAAGGGTTAAAAAAGGGGGAGAAAAAAAGAGAGGGGAAAAAAGTTGCGCCTGTTACCGTAGCTTGAAAGATGCCCCCGGCACGGCGGCAGCTACGTTTCAGCCTGCTCCCTTTCCCCGGGACGTGGCCGGTCCCCGTCCCTCAGGCCAGTAAGGCTGTTTTCTTAAATATAGAATCTCAGGACTAGCAAATTACTACTTTTTTTTTTTTTCCTTTAAGCGTCCTTAAAATCAGCCTAACTTACATAGCAACGATAATGAAATACATATATAAATTTAACATATGTAAATATGTATGCATACACGAGTTGAACGTACCTGCTAGACACGGTGGGTTGTGTTATTTTAAAGGGAAATAAAAAGCTACAATCTGTTGCGAATTTTAAAAAATTGCACACACAAAAAAACGGTAGTGCTGGGTTTGGGATTTTTTTTTTGTTTGTTGTTTTTTTTTCTTCCAGCAGTCACATGTAAAGAAGAAAAGCCACTTCTCCGGGGGCACAGGAACAGCACAGCCCAGGCGCTGTAGGTTGTTTCTACAAATGCCCTTAAAACCTTTTCCTGCTCACCGAAAAGTGACTCTGCCCCCTTTTCCCCCTCTCACTCTTTCTTTTCTCCTAAACTCACTTGTGCTTAAGTTAAAAAAAAAAAAAAAAAAAAAAAAAAAAAAAAAGAAAAAGAAAAAAACCCAGGCTGAATAGAGGAGACTGATAGCCCCGGTCAAGACAGGGGTTATTTTAACCCCCTCCAATCGACAATAAAAAGAAACCAATTAAACCAGCAAGAGAAAAAAATCCTTAGACTCACCCCTAGAAGTGAAGTTGCCATCACACAAAAGTGCCCTCCTCTCAGAGGATCTTTTTTATATTGATAAATCAGAGGCAGTGTTTTTTTGGAGGTGTGCAATACAATGATCAGTTCCGCCCATTCCACCACAATTGTAGCTCCCTCGCCGGCTTTGAAGTGCCGCTGAGCCGCCGCCAGCCAATCCCCACCACCGCCGCCTCGCTCGCCGACGTGACTGCGTGAGGTCACCAGCGCCGTGGAGCCCGGCCGTCGAGCCCCGCCGGCGCTGATGACCTCACGCACTCCCGTCGGCGAGCGGCGCGGGCTGCGGTCCCGGTCTGCGGGGACCACTCACCCCGGGCCGGGCTGCTTCGCCCCGGCCGCCCCTTTACATCACCCCCCCACACCGTGTGCGTAATTTGACAACAGTTGGTTTTGGGTTTTTTTTTCCCGCGGAACGGTTTATATTTGAATTTTTGTGTTATCATCATCATCATCATCTCAGCCTTACTTTGATTATCGGCACGGACTGGCGAGAGCGGTAGCAACCCGTTTCTCCACTAGCCCCCCCTCCTCTACCCCTCCATCCCGATCCCCTCTGGTCAGCCCTTCTTCTCCCGCTGTCCCGGCAAGGGGGGGAACACTTTAGGCCACTGCTGCCTGTCGTTCCCTCCCTTCTCGCCCTCGCAGACCCGCGGTTTCAGACGTGATTCTTGGCGGTGGGGTCGGACAAGCGGAGTCCACCCTGGCGGCGCCGGCACAATCGGGGCTGGCTGCCAAGCGGCCCCGCCGCCTCGTCCCGGAGCACCTCTAAGGTGCGCGCTTTGCTGCCCTCGGCTCCTCTCCCAGCCCCCGGACGGCTGCGGGGAAGGGCAGAACCCGCTCCCCCTGTCCCTGGGAGAGCAGCCCGCGAGGGCCGCCCCGGCCCGGCCCCGCTCGCCCAGGTGCTCTCACCCCCGCGGGTTTTCCGCGGCTTCGCTTGGCTTCCCAGGGGATGTTTTTCTCTCGTCTTCGGTTTTAACCCGTTTCCGTGTCGTGGGGATATTGACTGTACATCATATCTATTGATCAAGGGGGTAATGTACATTATCATACTTTGAAGTAAGAGTGAAGTAAATTAATGAACTGCTTTCTTTCTCTGAAGGCTGACGCTTACCATAAATGTCGCGTTTCTCTCTGCGAGCTGCTCTGAATGATTTTAGCCTGTTGAGAAGGCGTGACAGGCCAGCCCAGAAGGAGGAAGGGGTGGGGGAAGGAGGGAACTCCGTTTAACAAATAAAAAAGAATTAACTTCATTGCTTTGGTCTCCTTCTATAATGATATTCATTTTACAGACCTAACGCACACTTGTTTAAATTTCGGGTTTAATTTAATCAATACTATCACCCTCAAAGAGGGGAAGAACATTTCCCGGAGATGCTCCCTTGTATGAATGCTTATTAACTTTTTATCTCCACTTTCTTTATCTGCTGGAGATGGGGAGGAACTATTAAGACATAGATCAGAAAGCGTAAGAACAAAACAAGCATCGTGAGCATTACATTTTAGAGGAACACAAAATCGCATTTTGTGGTGTGCCAGGTTAGGTAAAAAGATCGACACGCATTCCTTTCAGCCCCAGAAAGTCTGAGAGACTTTGCCGTACACCGGGGAAGTAGAAGCCTTTAGTGATATATCTCTTTTTAGGACAGCCTCGCCGGGTGGGTCTTCCATTCGCATCCGTATTTTGTCTGCACTTGTCTGCCCAGAGGAAACATGTCCTTTTTTGATCTTTTCGTGTTTGTTTGTTCCGATGCTTGCCCTGACTCTTTTGATTTGGGGTCGAAAATCCTTAATTTTCAGTGCGCTTTTCCTTTAAAAGCACCGTGTGGGAAATTATGAAAAACTCGTTGTAAAAATAGTCGTGGGAGTCTTTACAAGGGAACTCAACTGAGAGGGAGGAAAAAAAAAAAAGGCAAATATATCAGAACAGAAATCACAAAACTCCTGCCAGTGGGCATTCTCCTGCTACTCTGATAATTTCCCCGAAACTGGAAAAGCAGCAGCTTCTGAACTTTGAGAGCGGTGAGCTGATCTTTTCTGAATTCGCCACGGAAACATCTGTAACCTTCCTCTTTTGTATACATTGCCTGCTGGGCAAAGGATTTAAGCAAGCTTACAATTTTGTTTGCATTTGCCTTATTGACCACTGCACTTAAGGGTGCAGTACATCAACATAATATGCAGGTGGGGGTGGGGGAGGGGGGGGGAACCAGCAAAGAGAGGTTTTCCAGAAATTAATTAAAACTTTTTTTCCCCCCCCATTTGAAGTTTAATGTACGGGAGGAGATAAATGTTCGTGCCGTTTCTTGAAAACCTGTGGGATCCACTCTCAATAAAGCTAAAATCTATTAGCATTCTGTATGCATCTGCAGCATAAATTTCATTTGAATTTCAAATTTAATAAACCAGGAGGTTTTTAATCATCCCTGGTTTTATTTGTTTGATATTAACATGCTTATTGACCGGGTCTGTTGACCAGTTTGATCATTACAGGACAGCAAAAAGTTAATTAAAACGACCACAGCTCCTTAATCATATCATCTGTCTCATCCATGTCGCTCCCTTTATTACAGCCTATGATGGATAGTCTCCCAGATTAATTTCTCTGTTTCTTCGATTTGGACAACAGCTTTTGGGACCTAATTTACATCCTGGGAACAACTTGCTCAAGTCTACCTAACATCTTGAGTCTACAATGTAGATTAGCAATCTCGGAACTTTAGCCACAACGATGGCTGTGGCTAACCTTTCGGGAAGGGGGGTGGATTTTCTTGGAGCAAACCCTGATTCTTCGCGCTGCGACCGGCAAGCGGACAGAGATGGATAGACCCTTGTACCAGAGGTCCTCGCCTGTCTACAGACAGCGCTACCAGGGTGTAGAGGGGGATTTCTCTTTGAGGAAACAGAGGTCTGTGCGAGTTGAAAAGGCACAGCTGGAAAGATTAAACTACAGGCTGACCACGCCGTGTGCTGGATGTTCGTGTTAGCGAGGGAAAGCGTTTCACGCCACCCTTGCGCCAGTTTAGGGGCACACGGGTGGGAGCCAGACTCTCCTGGCAGTGCGGCTCCGCTTCGCCGTCTGTCAAGCATCCAGCGAGGAAGAATTCTCGCCCCTCAGCGTCCAGCAGCTCCTAGCTCCGCTCCCGTGGTCACGGGGGAAAAGCCTCTAGGCGGGGGCCTTGTCCTCGCCCTCCCTGGGCTCCGTGCTCTGGAAAAGGCTGCGTTGCCCCCGTGTTTGCCCCACCGCCCCACACCTGCTGCCCTGGGTAGGTTGGGGCCAAGAAGTGTCCCCTTCACCCGCCACCTTCACCTGGAATCTGTCACCTGGAAGGTTTACCGAGGGGTGACAACCAACTCGCCAGGCGCACGAGGGCTCGGCTTGTTCGGGGAGCGGAGAAAGGGGAATAGGACGTAAATGAGACAAAACGGCCACCAGTCAGAAAGGACCGTGCTGTGCCTGGCTGTGCCACTGAGCAAAGAGGGTGGTTAATGTCTTTCTTTAACCTCTATCTGCACCTCTGCACTGCTGTGCTTTACCTGGGACGTTTCTCTCACTGCCTCACTGGGCACTTTCGGTGGGACCGGAGCTCCCTGTAGGGCACCGGGTGCAGCGCGGCGGGAGCGAACAGTGCGTGTGCGCCGGTGCCTCCATCTATTGCTATGTAGGCTTTTCCTTCCGTCGATGTGAACGTGTCCCAGGTACCCGCCAATCCTGCCGGGATCCCCGTCCCGCTGCCCGCCGCGGCTTCCCAGCCTGGGGCGGCCTGGCTGCTGCCCCGCGCAGCCGGCGGGGAGGTGCCCGGCAGAGCTCGGGCTTCTCGCTGAGCCACTTTAGAGAGGGGAACGCGCCGACCTGTCTGCAGCCGGCGGAGGGGATTCACTTCGATGTCTTTCGTCGTTTATTTATTTATTTGTCTGGATTTGTGCTAAAAAAAAAAAAAAAAAAAAAAAAAAGCAGCTAGCTGCGCCTCCGAAAGGTCCCTGTAATTAAATTAGCCCGGGAAGACACCGTGCACATGCTGGTGTGTGCGTGCCTGGGGAGGGAGAGGAAGAGGCACCTTTACACCCACTCTGTTTACCTCGCCGGTGTGCGCCTAGATCCGATCCGCATCTCCTCCTTCTTCTCCCCATTTTTTCCCTGCCCTCTCCCCCCCAACCCCCAGCCCCCACTCCCCTCCCCGCTCTCCCAGTACGTTATCGCTGTGCACGCATCGGCTCCTGGGCGGTCGTGTAAGTACCGGGAGACGCCGGAGGGGAGAGCGAGCGCCCGGGCTGAGCGCGCCGGCACCGGGCGGGGCAGAGCGCGGAGCCCCCGCTGCCGGTCCTTCGGTGCTGCCTAGAATAGATTTGTTTAAGCTGCTTTCTGTTTTTTTCCTATTATATGTCACCTTCTCCCAGGCACCACTTACAGTTAAAAACTACTAAATTCTTCTCCTCAGCGATATTGATTTCTTTTCATTCTGCTCCGTTAGGAGAGGAGGTAATGCTTCCAGATTACCTCGCGTCTCCTCCAGACGGTTGACAATTGCAATCGCAGTTTCGGGAAGATAAATGTTACTTTGGGAATTGTGCTTAATTACAAATAATCTAGGAGCTGCTCTGGGTCCGATGGTTTAACCACACGTGTTCAAATCATAGTACAAGCTTTACAAGCGGGTGCCAAGATATAGTAAACGTTTGGAAAATCGGTGTGTAAGACAGGACGTTCCCATTACATAGGCTGCCTGAAGCTGGGTCACGCCCCGAAATACATGCTATTTATATATAAACATACAAATATATAAATATATGTACACATGGGCTCCTGTGGATGTGTGCGCATATATAAATGTGTGTGACAGACACTCGCATATGCAAATCCTAAAACATCCAAAATCATAGCCTGCAGAGAACATTGAAGGAAAGGAAAGCTTTCTACGCGTGTATGTATGTATTTAGGTCTTTGTTCTCCCAACTGCACAGAAGTGTCAATCTGGGAAAAAATTTAAAATTTTTGCTTGCTGCCGTTTGTGGAGTGGAAGAACCCCTGGTCTTCCGGAAAAGACGTACCTTCAAAGCACTATGCCAGGAAGGTTTTGCCCACGTCCGTTCACGCACTCAGTGTGCACCACAGCCGTCTCCTGAATGCAGAACTCCTGCGATTTGACTTGAGAGACCCTAATATTGATATATTTACTGTTCCTCTTACAATGTAGCTGCCACCTTTCCCTGTCGTTATTTGCCTATATGGCAGAGCAATTAGGTCACCCCCCTCGCTCCCTCCCCCCTTCCCTCCACCCCCCCCCAGCAGCCTTATTAACTTCGGGGGAGGGGGGCAGACGAACAGCGGGAGGGAGGCAAGGTGGTGAACAGGTTATTCTCTTAACCCGACCTGGCTGCAGGAGCGAGATGAGCAACACTGAACAGATGTCCCCATTTAAGCCATTCTTTTCCCACATGCCTGCTGGATGCTGCCAGGGCGCAGGAAGCTTGCTGCAGACCTGGCCCGTTCCCGGCCATTATGGCCAAGTTATTCTGGACCAGTGAGCACGAACAAAATGGGCTTCAGATCGCGTGCTTGAGAATAATTCGACTCCGAGCCCTGGAAGAGCCCCCTCCCCCATTTTTTTTAAGTGTTGGGGGGTGGACAGGGACGTGTTTCAGCTCTGATCGTAGTAGAAGAACTTCTCAAAAGCCCCTTCCCCCTCCGTCTCTTCGGCAAATATGGTATAATTTACAGAGCAACTTAATAATCCGAGGGCCACCGCAAAAGCCCTTTGCGTTGTAAACCGCTTCTAATTACCTGCCAGAGCAATTAGCTGACTATCACGAAGAAATTAGATCGCTCAATGTAGCATAAATAATGCGAATAATTTTGTAAGGAGAATGGAAAGCGAGACCTGGTGTTTCTTTATAAGGAAATAACACCTCATACTGTACGAACCCTACATGAACACATATTAATGTCTAGGCATGCACGGAAATGAATCCGAACATGAACCCTCTGGCTTAGATTCAGCACTTTCTTCATTTACATATGCGGGGTGAAAGTCGGCTTCCAGGCGTTTAGATACAGAGCTCTTCCAGATCACAGTAATTAACACATAGCGACTTCAATAGGAAAACCTGTTTTCCAGATGATTTTTACAATGCGGCTTTATGTCTCATTTGGCAGTTTAAATAGCTGGAGTTGTTTTCTGGCTGCATCTCCACTATCATCTGTTGAGCATATTTTGCCTAGAATATTGACCAAAACTTCCGAACCCGTTTTTTTTAAAACACAGATGAATAATATACTGGACATGCCTAGAGTTTTCGGGAGGGTTTCTTTTTTCCTTATATGGTTAGTTCCTCGAGAAAATGTTATGAATCGCCTTGGAAGTTTATGCTATTTAACAACTATTGTTTTCTTCTTTCTGCATTTCACCTTGAAGGATCGTAAGCCTTTGCTCCATTCTCACTGCTTCAGTACTTGCTCTCAAGAGGAAAACGCTTTCTCCAATTTGAAATTTACAGGTATTAGACAGCTTGCAGGGATTTAAGTGTACGTGTATAACAAGTAGGTTATTAAATAAAAATCTTGGCGAAATATTTCTTCACGCTGTTGGATCTACAGCTGCGGAATTGAGGAAGGAGATTGTGCCCACCAACGACAGGAGCGTCGTGTAATGAAAGTGCCTTTACAGAAGAATTCAGCTAAAGTGGATTGAATTTGTTTCTGTGGTGTTTCCCCCTCTACCCCCGCCCCCGTACTGAGAAAAGTGCTAGTCATAAAGCTAGACGTGAAGGTGCCTGATCGTAGTGAAGATCATCCCAGCCCAAACTACAAGTGCTCGGAGGCACTCCGGGATTTAGCGTAACTCTTTAGGAGTGCTCCGGGCTAAGGATAAACACAACTAATAGGGTTTATCTTTGATAAATAGGAGCAGCGGCGTATACTGTGATTCTTCAAACGCGTCTTCGAAGGGGGGCAAAAGCTGAGTGTATGATCAGATCTTTCATAACTTTTCAGAGCGGCTCCTTCCTCACGCTCGGACACTAACGCAGCAGATATGAAGTGACTCGTCAGACACCCTTGTCCCCAGGTTGTCTCCGAAAAGTTGGAATTTTTTCTGAGCACGGTTTCTAAGCTTCTCCAGGTCTGAAGGGGACTGCTCAGCTGTTCCGCAGCCCCCACGTAGCACACTCGGAATTGTACAGCATGTTTAACGATTCTTACTGTCGGCTAATTAGAGACGGCTTTGAAGCTCCATTACCGGCAACAAAATTATTGCGGTCAGTTTAGGCCAAATTCTGCGGTCCTTAATGGAGCGAAACACCCATTGAAGTCAATGGGACAGAAGTCAATGGGCGTTGTGCTCTATTAAGGGGCACAGAATGTGTCCCTTTGTGATTTAGAGATTAAAAATCAGTATCGGTAAAATGTGCGTTTAAGACGGTCACACTCCCGAGGCAGGATCCCACCCGCGCTCCGGGAAGGGCCCGATCCCTTTCCAGCGGGCGGGCTGAGCCCCGCGGTTCCCCAGGGACGATGCTGAGGGCAGGATCGGTGCCGGGGGTTATTAATCATCGACCGGGGCCAGACAAAAGCGCTTTTCCGGCGGTTCTGAAAGGACCAAAACTTCAGTCTCCCGGGGGCTTCAGCCCCCCAGGGCCGGCGGGACTGTCAGTGCAGTGAGAGGAATTCGGTCCATCCCGCGGTCCCGGCGCTCCACAGTCCCCGGGCGCGGAGGGGACTTCCCGGGCGCGTCCCCTCTCTCCCCTCCGCGGCGCTCTGTCCCCCGGCTCGCCGTGGCTGATGTCCCCAGTCATTGACCAAAGAGGTTCGTTTCCCGAGCGAGGCTTTGGAAGCCGAGAGTCCTGCGTGAGGACACAGGAAGCGGCCCCTTCAGAGCCCGCAAGCTGCACATACACCGTTTGGACGCCAGCACAGCAGGGCTTGGGAAGTCCTGTTCCTAACCCTGACCACCCACCCTCTGCTATCGACGTGATCTGACAGCTAAATTCTGAGCTCGGGTTTAAGGTGCAGCTTTGGGCTAACCCTTGATCTCTGAAATGGAGAATGGTTGTGCATTATTAAAAATTTCCTTATTATGGGCGCGAAATAGCACTGGACAAGTGGAAAAGCCCGTTTTACAAAACTGAAGGAAATGCTGCAGGTCACTGAAATATGACTACAGTTCAATATCCTTTCTCTTTGAGAGAGAAGAGGGGTGGGATATAGAGACCTTCCTTTCTTCTTGTTATTGCCTTAGTGGAAAGTAAAAGCCTTCTGGAGAGCTTCACAGCGTTTTTCCCTGAGCGCAGAGGGGCGCGCACAGCTGATCCTCTAGGAAGCTGTGCACAATTAAGACTCATTTTCTTTCTGCTGGAACAATTAATTGTACAAATGAAAGGTCAGGCATGTGCTTTTCCGATGTTTATCAACCACAATAATGAGCCCCTTCTATTTTTTCCCCCAGT
Source organism: Corvus kubaryi (assembly GCF_017639235.1). Classification (NCBI taxonomy): domain Eukaryota; kingdom Metazoa; phylum Chordata; class Aves; order Passeriformes; family Corvidae; genus Corvus; species Corvus kubaryi. The sequence goes on along the minus strand of NW_024581137.1, from coordinate 27,975,730 downwards.
GCATTATATTGCAATAAAGCGCTACCGCAATACCGTCTCTCTGGGTAAACATCTTCAAAGACGATGCAGCGGAGGCGAGCGGTATGTATATGTATGTTCGTGCATAACGTTTAAGAAGGACGCAATGGCCGAGGCGAAAGCAGATGCGAGATATGAGAAGTGAGGGCGTCCCCAGCCCCGCTGTTCCCCCACACCGGCCACGGAAGGGCATCCCTTTCCCTGGAGCCCTCCCGGAGTGCCGCCGGCCCGGGCTGGCTGAGCTGGGAAGGGGAGTCCTACCTCCCTGGGTTTCTATGTTCCTCGCGGTTTGAGTTACTTTTGTAGAGGGAGGGATGGATCCTGCCCTACTTCCCCGAGGATCCAAATCACCTTGGCAAATTCTTCCTGCTTGCCTCCACATCATAAATCCACCCACAAAGAAATAGGCTGGAAACACCTCCATATCCATGACAGGTTTTTCTTTCCATCATAGGATTCTTCTGCTCACATCTTCAGGAATGCACCAAGTACCTGCCAATCCTAAAAAATTCAAGGGGCTCCATTTTTTCATACTAGCTTAGTACAGTGGGGATTCATTGACTACATATGTGGTAACCTTTGGAACACAAGTATGACATTCGATATTTTCACCAACAGGTTCACTTATTTTCCCTGTTGCTTGGGGTACCGGCAAGTCACCACTGGGATTGTGCTTCGGGGAACACAACTAGTGTTGGCAAGGTGTTTTTCTCCCAGTTGACGTATTACCCTACATGCAACTATCCAGGACATCTACCCCGTGTAACGTTCTCCTTAACCTCAATCTGCCCACACTCACAGTGGATAAATTTTTCACTCCTGCCACATGAGAGAGGATGGAGGAGAATAACCCTACTGAAGCAGTCTAACATGTTGTTTTTGTCTGTCCAGGTGACCAGGTCTACTTCGATTTTTTTGAGTCATGTCGGCCTAAGATACCCGGAAGGTTTCTCAGAAGGGTCAGTCTCCATCAGGACCCAAGACTTGGGTCTGTTTCTCTTCGGGTAGGAATCGTTGCCCTGTTTCTTACAACATTTGTAAAAGGGTGTCTTGTGCATATCTGGCAACTGTGGACAGGCAAGTTTGGTTTAAACCAACAGGAAGCTCTGAATGCCTTAAACTGGCATTTGGATTCAACATCACTGCCATAACCAACCCAAGAGAGACATCCATCTGCAAGGAGAAGAGCTCTGCTGGACAAGATGCAGTGTGGCCTCTTGAAATGGCCTAAGTGGTGACAGCACTGCATTTCATAAGACCAGGTCCAAAGACAACATGCAGACTGAGATTTTAGATCCAGTGGACACAGAGCAATGATGCCTGCACAAGGAGAAGGCAACATCATTGTTCCTGGGGTGTGTAGCAAATTGTCTAGCAACTGCTCTGTACCAGAGCTATATGGTAAAAGGCCAGAATGATTTCTGGTAGAAAAACTCATTGCTCCTCTGAAAGGATGCTCATTTTTGTGTAAATGTAAACTTGCTCTTCAAGCACTGAACAGTCTCAGCCGAAGTTTGCTGTAGTGGCCTGTTTCATAGAGGGAAGAAAAAAATGGTAATGATGCAAGTACTGACTTTTGCCACAGTGGGGTAGAGGGCTGTCCCTGGGCTGGAAACAACACTGAGATAAACACTTGGGCCACGCTGAGGTGGCTGAGCCAAAGCACGAGGAAACATCCCTACCCCTGTCGGAGGTACTCCGGAGTTCAGGCGGAGAGCCTGGGCTTCCCTGACAGACCGCAGCCGTGACCTCCGCGACCCACAGACCCCCTCTCTCAAGTCACAGTGATGCGCACAGACCACGTGCACCTGTATGTAAAGTCCTGACCCACCAGTGCGTCCAGAGCGAGCGCACCCGCGTACCCGACCCTTCCGCCACAGCCTGCTGCCTTAGTCCCGCAGGAGGCCATGCGGGCAGCCCGAGCCCGCGGGCACAGCCCCGGTGCGCTGCCCCGTGCTCTCGCACGCAGCCTCCCCCTCAATCACGGCCGCCCCGCTGACAGGCTGGGAGGCCGCCGCACAAAAGGCGCGGGCGGGCGCGGCCCTCCCGGCGCGGCCCTCCCCGCCCGGCCCCCGCCCGCCCCCCGCCCCACCCCTCCGCCC